>NC_092145.1:94817892-95130277 GCF_043159975.1 Macaca nemestrina | reverse complement strand
AGCTTCTTTCTCTTTGTTATGGGAGGATATTTCCTTTGGCCCTATAGTCTTCAAAGGGATCCGAAATATCTGTTCTCAGATTCCACAGAAAAAATGCTAGCAAAGAGATCCACGAAATACAGATATAACTCTGTGAGATGAATTAACAGAACACTAAGCAGTTTCTCAGAAAGCTTCTTTCCAGATTTCATCTGAGGATATTTCCTTATTCACCATAGCCCTCTATGGGCTTCCAAATATTACTTTGCCAATTCCACAAGAACTGTCTTAGCGAAAGGCTTCTTGAGGGGAAAGCTGTAACTCTGTGAGATGATTTCACAGAACACAAAGAAGTTTCTCAGAAAGCTTCTTTCTCTTTGTCATCGGAGGATATTTCCTTTGGCCCTATAGTCTTCAAAGGGATCCGAAATATCTGTTCTCAGATTCCACAGAAATAAGGCTAGCAAAGAGATCCCCGAAATACAGATGTAACTCTGTGAGATGAATTAACAGAAGACTAAGCAGTTTCTCAGAAAGCTTCTTTCCAGATTTCATCTGAGGATATTTCCTTTTTCACCATAGCCCTCTATGGGCTTCCCAATATCACTTTCCCAATACCACAAGAACTGTCTTAGTGAAAGTCTTCTTGAGGGGAAAGCTGTACGTCTGTGAGATGATTTCACAGAACACAAAAAAGTTTCTCAGAAAGCTTCTTTCTCTTTGTTATCGGAGGATATTTCCTTAGGCCCTGTAGTCTTCAAAGAAATACGAAATATCAGTTTTCAGATTCCACAGACATAAGGCTAGCAAAGAGATCCACGAAACACAGATGTAACTCTGTGAGTGGAAGTCACACATCACAGAGCAGTTTCTCAGAAAGCTTCTTTCCAGATTTCATCTTAGGATATTTCCTTTTTCACCATAGCCCTCTATGGACTTCCGAATATCACTTTGCCAATTCCACAAGAACTATCTGAGCGAAAGGCTTCTTGAGGGGAAAGCTGTAACTCTGGGAGATGATTTCACAGAACACAAAGAAGTTTCTCAGAAAGCTTCTTTCTCTTTGTTATCGTAGTATATTTCCTTCGGCCCGTTAGTCTTCAAAGGGATCCGAAATATCTGTTCTCAGATTCCACAGAAAAAAGGTTAGCAAAGCGATCCACGAAATACAGATGTAACTCTGTGAGTGGAAATCACACACCACAGAGCAGTTTCACAGAAAGCTTCTTTCCACAATTTGTCTGAGGATATTTCCTTTTTCACCATAGCCCTCTATGGGCTTCCAAATATCACTTTGCCAATTCCACAAGAAGTGTCTTAGCGAAAGGCTTCTTGAGGGGAAAGCTGTAACTCTGTGAGATGATTTCACAGAACAAAAAGAAGTTTCTAAGAAAGCTTCCTTCTCTTTGTTATCGGAGGATATTTCCTTTGGCCCTATAGTCTTCAAAGGGATCCGAAATATCTGTTCTCAGATTCCACAGAAATAAGGCTAGCAAAGAGATCCACGAAATACAGATGTAACTCTGTGAGATGAATTAACAGAACACTAAGCAGTTTCTCAGAAAGCTTCTTTCCAGATTTCATCTGAGGATATTTCCCTTTTCACCATAGCCCTCTATGGGCTTCCAAATATCACCTTGCCAATTCCACAAGAACTGTCTTAGCAAAAGGCTTCTTGAGGGGAAAGCTGTAACTCTGTGAGATGATTTCACAGAACACAAGGAAGTTTCTAAGAAAGCTTCCTTCTCTTTGTTATCGGAGGATATTTCCTTTGGCCCTATAGTCTTCAAAGGGATCCGAAATATCTGTTCTCAGATTCCACAGAAAAAAGGCTAGCAAAGAGATCCACGAAATACAGATGTAACTCTGTGAGTGGAAGTCACACATCCCAGAGCAGTTTCTCAGAAAGCTTCTTTCCAGATTTCATCTGAGGATATTTCCTTTTTCACCATAGCCCTCTATGGGCTTCCAAATATCACTTTGCCAATTCCACTAGAAGTGTCTTCGCGAAAGGCTTCTTGAAGGGAAAGCTGTAACTCTGTGAGATGATTTCACGGAACACAAATAAGTTTCTCAGAAAGCTTCTTTCTCTTTGTTATCGGAGGATATTTCCTTTGGCCCTATAGTCTTCAAAGGGATCCGAAATATCTGTTCTCAGATTCCACAGAAATAAGGCTAGCAAAGAGATCCACGAAATACAGATGTAACTCTGTGAGATGAATTAACAGAACACTAAGCAGTTTCTCAGAAAACTTCTTTCCAGATTTCATCTGAGGATATTTCCTTTTTCACCATAGCCCTCTATGGGCTTCCAAATATCACTTTGCCAATTCCACAAGAACTGTCTAAGCGAAAGGCTTCTTGAGGAGAAAGCTGTAACTCTGTGAGATGATTTCACAAAACACAAAGAAGTTTCTCAGAAAGCTTCTTTCTCTTTGTTATCGGAGGATATTTCCTTTGGCCCAATAGTCTTCAAAGGGATCCGAAATATCTGTTCTCAGATTCCACAGAAATAAGGCTAGCAAAGAGATCCACGAAATACAGATGTAACTCTGTGAGATGAATTACAGAACACTAAGCAGTTTCTCAGAAATATTTTCCAGATTTCATCTGAGGATATTTCCTTTTTCACCATAGCCCTCTATGGGCTTCCCAATATCACTTTGCCAATTCCACAAGAACTGTCTTAGCGAAAGGCTTCTTGAGGGGAAAGCTGTAACTCTGTGAGATGATTTCACAGAACACAAAGAAGTTTCTCAGAAAGCTTCTTTCTCTTTGTTATCGGAGGATATTTCCTTAGGCCCTGTAGTCTTCAAAGAAATACGAAATATCAGTTCTCAGATTCCACAGACATAAGGCTAGCAAAGAGATCCACGAAACACAGATGTAACTCTGTGAGTGGAAGTCACACATCACAGAGCAGTTTCTCAGAAAGCTTCTTTCCAGATTTCATCTTAGGATATTTCCTTTTTCACCATAGCCCTCTATGGGCTTCCAAATATCACTTTGACAATTCCACAAGAACTGTCTTAGCGAAAGGCTTCTTGAGGGGAAACTGTAACTCTGTGAGATGATTTCACAGAACACAAAGAAGTTTCTCAGAAATATTCTTTCTCTTTGTTATCGTAGTATATTTCCTTTGGCCCTATAGTCTTCAAAGGGATCCGAAATATCTGTTCTCAGATTCCACAGAAATAAGGCTAGAAAAGAGATTCACGAAATACAGATGTAACTCTGTGAGATGAATTAACAGAACACTAAGCAGTTTCTCAGAAAACTTCTTTCCAGATTTTATCTGAGGATATTTCCTTTTTCACCATAGCCCTCTATGGGCTTCCAATTATCACTTTGCCAATTCCACAAGAACTGTCTTAGCGAAAGGCTTCTTGAGGGGAAAGCTGTAACTCTGTGAGATGATTTCACAGAACACAAAGAAGTTTCTCAGAAAGCTTCTTTCTCTTTGTTATCGGAGGATATTTCCTTTGGCCGTGTATTCTTAAAAGGAATCCGAAATATCTGTTCTCAGATTCCACAGAAAAAAGGCTAGCAAAGCGGTCCACGAAATACAGATGTAACTCTGTGAGTGGAAGTCACACACCACAGAGTAGTTTCACAGAAAGCTTCTTTCCACATTTTGTCTGAGGATATTTCCTTTTTCACAATAGCCCTCTATGGGCTTCCAAATATCACTTTGCCAATTCCACAAGAAGTGTCTTAGCGAAAGGCTTCTTGAGGGGAAAGCTGTAACTCTTTGAGATGATTTCACGGAACACAAAGAAGTTTCTCAGAAAGCTTCTTTCTCTTTGTTATCGGAGGATATTTCCTTTTGCCCTATAGTCTTCAAAGGGATCCGAAATATCTGTTCTCAGATTCCACAGAAAAAATGCTAGCAAAGAGATCCACGAAATACAGATATAACTCTGTGAGATGAATTAACAGAACACTAAGCAGTTTCTCAGAAAGCTTCTTTCCAGATTTCATCTGAGGATATTTCCTTTTTCACCATAGCCCTTTATGGGCTTCCAAATATTACTTTACCAATTCCACAAGAACTGTCTTAGCGAAAGGGTTCTTGAGGCTAAAGCTGTAAATTTGTGAGATTATTTCACAGAACACAAAGAAGTTTCTCAGAAAGCTTCTTTCTCTTTGTTATCGTAGGATATTTCCTTTGGCCCTATAGTCTTCAAAGGGATCCGAAATATCTGTTCTCAGATTCCACAGAAATAAGGCTAGCAAAGAGATCCACGAAATACAGATGTAACTCTGTGAGTGGAAGTCACACATCACAGAGCAGTTTCTCAGAAAGCTTCTTTCCAGATTTCATCTGAGGATATTTCCTTTTTCACCATAGCCCTCTATGGGCTTCCAAATATCACTTTGCCAATTCCACTAGAAGTGTCTTCGCGAAAGGCTTCTTGAAGGGAAAGCTGTAACTCTGTGAGATGATTTCACAGAACACAAAGAAGTTACCCAGAAAGCTTCTTTCTCTTTGTCATCGGAGGATATTTCCTTTGGCCCTATAGTCTTCAAAGGGATCCGAAATATCTGTTCTCAGATTCCACAGAAAAAAGGCTAGCAAAGAGATCCACGAAATACAGATGTAACTCTGTGAGTGGAAGTCACACATCCCAGAGCAGTTTCTCAGAAAGTTTCTTTCCAGATTTCATCTGAGGATATTTCCTTTTTCCCCATAGCCCTCTATGGGCTTCCAAATATCACTTTGCCAATTCCACAAGAACTGTCTTAGCGAAAGGCTTCTTGAGGAGAAAGCTGTAACTCTGTGAGATGATTTCACAAAACACAAAGAAGTTTCTCAGAAAGCTTCTTTCTCTTTGTTATCGGAGGATATTTCCTTTGGCCCTATAGTCTTCAAAGGGATCCGAAATATCTGTTCTCAAATTCCACAGAAATAAGGCTAGCAAAGAGATCCACGAAATACAGATGTAACTCTGTGAGATGACTTACAGAACACTAAGCAGTTTCTCAGAAATATTCTTTCCAGATTTCATATGAGGATATTTCCTTTTTCACCATAGCCCTCTATGGGCTTCCCAATATCGCTTTGCCAATTCCACAAGAACTGTCTTAGCGAAAGGCTTCTTGAGGGGAAAGCTGTAACTCTGTGAGATGATTTCACAGAACACAAAGAAGTTTCTCAGAAAGCTTCTTTCTCTTTGTTATCGGAGGATATTTCCTTAGGCCCTGTAGTCTTCAAAGAAATACGAAATATCAGTTCTCAGATTCCACAGACATAAGGCTAGCAAAGAGATCCACGAAACACAGATGTAACTCTGTGAGTGGAAGTCGCACATCACAGAGCAGTTTCTCAGAAAACTTCTGTCCAGATTTCATCTTAGGATATTTCCTTTTTCACCATAGGCCTCTATGGACTTCCGAATATCACTTTGCCAATTCCACAAGAACTGTCTTAGCGAAAGGCTTCTGGAGGGGAAAGCTGTAACTCTGTGAGATGATTTCACAGAACACAAAGAAGTTTCTCAGAAATCTTCTTTCTCTTTGTTATCGTAGTATATTTCCTTTGGCCCTATAGTCTTCAAAGGGATCCGAAATATCTGTTCTCAGATTCCACAGAAATAAGGCTAGAAAAGAGATCCACGAAATACAGATGTAACTCTGTGAGATGAATTAACAGAACACTAAGCAGTTTCTCAGAAAACTTCTTTCCAGATTTTATCTGAGGATATTTCCTTTTTCACCATAGCCCTCTATGGGCTTCCAAATATCACTTTGCCAATTCCACAAGAACTGTCTTAGCGAAAGGCTTCTTGAGGGGAAAGCTGTAACTCTGTGAGATGATTTCACAGAACACAAAGAAGTTTCTCAGAAAGCTTCTTTCTCTTTTTTATCGGAGGATATTTCCTTTGGCCGTGTAGTCTTAAAAGGAATCCGAAATATCTGTTCTCAGATTCCACAGAAAAAAGGCTAGCAAAGCGATCCACGAAATACAGATGTAATTCTGTGAGTGGAAGTCACACACCACAGAGTGTTTCACAGAAAGCTTCTTTCCACAATTTGTCTGAGGATATTTCCTTTTTCACCATAGCCCTCTATGGGCTTCCAAATATCACTTTGCCAATTCCACAAGAAGTGTCTTAGCGAAAGGCTTCTTGAGTGGAAAGCTGTAAATCTTTTAGATGATTTCACGGAACACAAAGAAGTTTCTCAGAAAGCTTCTTTCTCTTTGTTATGGGAGGATATTTCCTTTGGCCCTATAGTCTTCAAAGGGATCCGAAATATCTGTTCTCAGATTCCACAGAAAAAATGCTAGCAAAGAGATCCACGAAATACAGAGATAACTCTGTGAGATGAATTAACAGAACACTAAGCAGTTTCTCAGAAAGCTTCCTTCCAGATTTCATCTGAGGATATTTCCTTTTTCACCATAGCCCTCTATGGGCTTCCAAATATTACTTTGCCAATTCCACAAGAACTGTCTTAGCGAAAGGCTTCTTGAGGCTAAAGCTGTAAATTTGTGAGATGATTTCACAGAACACAAAGAAGTTTCTCAGAAAGCTTCTTTCTCTTTGTTATCGTAGGATATTTCCTTTGGCCCTATAGTCTTCAAAGGGATCCGAAATATCTGTTCTCAGATTCCACAGAAATAAGGTAGAAAAGAGATCCACGAAATACACATGTAACTCTGTGAGATGAATTAACAGAACACTAAGCAGTTTCTCAGAAAACTTCTTTCCAGATTTTATCTGAGGATATTTCCTTTTTCACCATAGCCCTCTATGGGCTTCCAAATATCACTTTGCCAATTCCACAAGAACTGTCTTAGCGAAAGGCTTCTTGAGGGGAAAGCTGTACCTCTGGGAGATGATTTCACAGAACACAAAGAAGTTTCTCAGAAAGCTTCTTTCTCTTTGTTATCGGAGGATATTTCCTTTGGCCGTGTAGTCTTAAAAGGAATCCGAAATATCTGTTCTCAGATTCCACAGAAAAAAGGCTAGCAAAGCGATCCACGAAATACAGATGTAACTCTGTGAGTGGAAGTCACACACCACAGAGCAGTTTCACAGAAAGATTCTTTCCACAATTTGTCTGAGCATATTTCCTTTTTCACCATAGCCCTCTATGGGCTTCCAAATATCACTTTGTCAATTCCACAAGAAGTGTCTTAGCGAAAGGCTTCTTGAGGGGAAAGCTGTAACTCTTTGAGATGATTTCACGGAACACAAAGAAGTTTCTCAGAAAGCTTCTTTCTCTTTGTTATCGGAGGATATTTCCTTTGGCCCTATAGTCTTCAAAGGGATCCGAAATATCTGTTCTCAGATTCCACAGAAAAAATGCTAGCAAAGAGATCCACGAAATACAGATATAACTCTGTGAGATGAATTAACAGAACACTAAGCAGTTTCTCAGAAAGCTTCTTTCCAGATTTCATCTGAGGATATTTCCTTTTTCACCATAGCCCTCTATGGGCTTCCCAATATCACTTTGCCAAATCCACAAGAACTGTCTTAGCGAAAGGCTTCTTGAGGAGAAAGCTGTAACTCTGTGAGATGATTTCATGGAACACAAAGAAGTTTCTCAGAAAGCTTCTTTCTCTTTGTTATCGGAGGATATTTCCTTTGGCCCTATAGTCTTCAAAGGGATCCGAAATATCTGTTCTCAGATTCCACAGAAATAAGCCTAGCGAAGAGATCCACGAAATGCAGATGTAACTCTGTGAGATGAATTAACAGAACACTAAGCAGGTTCTCAGAAAGCTTCTTTCCAGATTTCATCTGAGGATATTTCCTTTTTCACCATAGCCCTCTATGGGCTTCCCAATATCACTTTCCCAATACCACAAGAACTGTCTTAGTGAAAGTCTTCTTGAGGGGAAAGCTGTACGTCTGTGAGATGATTTCACAGAACACAAAGAAGTTTCTCAGAAAGCTTCTTTCTCTTTGTTATCGGAGGATATTTCCTTTGGCCCTATAGTCTTCAATGGGATCCGAAATATCTGTTCTCAGATTCCACAGAAATAAGGCTAGCAAAGAGATCCACGAAATACAGATGTAACTCTGTGAGATGAATTAACAGAACACTAAGCAGTTTCTCAGAAAGCTTCTTTCCAGATTTCATCTGAGGATATTTCCTTTTTCACCATAGCCCTCTATGGGCTTCCAAATATCACTTTGCCAATTCCACAAGAAATGTCTTAGCGAAAGGCTTCTTGAGGAGAAAGATGTAACTCTGTGAGATGATTTCACAAAACACAAAGAAGTTTCTCAGAAAGCTTCTTTCTCTTTGTTATCGGAGGATATTTCCTTTGGCCCAAGAGTCTTCAAAGGGATCCGAAATATCTGTTCTCAGATTCCACAGAAATAAGGCTAGCAAAGAGATCCAAGAAGTACAGATATAACTCTGTGAGATGAATTACAGAACACTAAGCAGTTTCTCAGTAATATTCTTTCCAGATTTCATATGAGGATATTTCCTTTTTCACCATAGCCCTCTATGGGCTTCCCAATATCACTTTGCCAATTCCACAAGAACTGTCTTAGCGAAAGGCTTCTTGAGGGGAAAGCTGTAACTCTGTGAGATGATTTCACAGAACACAAAGAAGTTTCTCAGAAAGCTTCTTTCTCTTTGTTATCGGAGTATATTTCCTTAGGCCCTGTAGTCTTCAAAGAAATACGAAATATCAGTTCTCAGATTCCACAGACATAAGGCTAGCAAAGAGATCCACGAAACACAGATGTAACTCTGTGAGTGGAAGTCAAACATCACAGAGCAGTTTCTCAGAAAGCTTCTTTCCAGATTTCATCTTAGGATATTTCCTTTTTCACCATAGCCCTCTATGGACTTCCGAATATCACTTTGCCAATTCCACAAGAACTGTCTTAGCGAAAGGCTTCTTGAGGGGAAAGCTGTAACTCTGTGAGATGATTTCACAGAACACAAAGAAGTTTCTCAGAAAGCTTCTTTCTCTTTGTCATCGCAGGATATTTCCTTTGGCCCTATAGTCTTCAAAGGGATCCGAAATATCTGTTCTCAGATTCCACAGAACTGAGGCTAGCAAAGAGATCCAAGAAATACAGATGTAACTCTGTGAGATGAATTAACAGAACACTAAGCAGGTTCTCAGAAAGCTTCTTTCCTGATTTCATCTGAGGATATTTCCTTTTTCACCATAGCCCTCTATGGGCTTCCCAATATCACTTTCCCAATACCACAAGAACTGTCTTAGTGAAAGTCTTCTTGAGGGGAAAGCTGTAAGTCTGTGAGATGATTTCACAGAACACAAAGAAGTTTCTAAGAAAGCTTCCATCTCTTTGTTATCGGAGGATATTTCCTTTGGCCCTATAGTCTTCAAAGGGATCCGAAATATCTGTTCTCAGATTCCACAGAAATAAGGCTAGCAAAGAGATCCACGAAATACAGATGTAACTCAGTGAGTGGACGTCACACATCACAGAGCAGTTTCTCCGAAAGCTTCTTTCCAGATTTCATCTGAGGATATTTCCTTTTTCACCATAGCCCTCTATGGACTTCCGAATATCACTTTGCCAATTCCACAAGAACTGTCTTAGCGAAAGGCTTCTTGAGGGGAAAGCTGTAACTCTGTGAGATGATTTCACAGAACACAAAGTAGTTTCTCAGAAAGCTTCTTTCTCTTTGTTATCGTAGTATATTTCCTTTGGCCCTATAGTCTTCAAAGGGATCCGAAATATCTGTTCTCAGATTCCACAGAAATAAGGTAGAAAAGAGATCCACGAAATACACATGTAACTCTGTGAGATGAATTAACAGAACACTAAGCAGTTTCTCAGAAAACTTCTTTCCAGATTTTATCTGAGGATATTTCCTTTTTCACCATAGCCCTCTATGGGCTTCCAAATATCACTTTGCCAATTCCACAAGAACTGTCTTAGCCAAAGGCTTCTTGAGGGGAAAGCTGTAACTCTGTGAGATGATTTCACAGAACACAAAGAAGTTTCTCAGAAAGCTTCTTTCTCTTTGTTATCGGAGGATATTTCCTCTGGCCGTGTAGTCTTAAAAGGAATCCGAAATATCTGTTCTCAGATTCCACAGAAATAAGGCTAGCAAAGAGATCCACGAAATACAGATGTAACTCTGTGAGTGGAAGTCACACATCACAGAGCAGTTTCTCAGAAAGCTTCTTTCCAGATTTCATCTGAGGATATTTCCTTTTTCACCATAGCCCTCTATGGGCTTCCAAATATCACTTTGCCATTTCCACTAGAAGTGTCTTAGCGAAAGGCTTCTTGAAGGGAAAGCTGTAACTCTGTGAGATGATTTCACAGAACACAAAGAAGTTTCTCAGAAAGCTTCTTTCTCTTTGTTATCGGAGGATATTTCCTTTGGCCCAAGAGTCTTCAAAGGGATCCGAAATATCTGTTCTCAGATTCCACAGAAATAAGGCTAGCAAAGAGATCCACGAAATACAGATGTAACTCTGTGAGATGAATTAACAGAACACTAAGCAGTTTCTCAGAAAACTTCTTTCCAGATTTCATCTGAGGATATTTCCTTTTTCACCATAGCCCTCTATGGGCTTCCAAATATCACTTTGACAATTCCACAAGAACTGTCTTAGCGAAAGGCTTCTTGAGGAGAAAGATGTAACTCTGTGAGATGATTTCACAAAACACAAAGAAGTTTCTCAGAAAGCTTCTTTCTCTTTGTTATCGGAGGATATTTCCTTTGGCCCAATAGTCTTCAAAGGGATCCGAAATATCTGTTCTCAGATTCCACAGAAATAAGGCTAGCAAAGAGATCCACGAAATACAGATATAACTCTGTGAGATGAATTACAGAACACTAAGAAGTTTCTCAGAAATATTCTTTCCAGAATTCATATGAGGATATTTCCTTTTTCACCATAGCCCTCTATGGGCTTCCCAATATCACTTTGCCAATTCCACAAGAACTGTCTTAGCGAAAGGCTTCTTGAGGGGAAAGCTGTAACTCTGTGAGATGATTTCACAGAACACAAAGAAGTTTCTCAGAAAGCTTCTTTCTCTTTGTTATCGGAGGATATTTCCTTAGGCCCTGTAGTCTTCAAAGAAATACGAAATATCAGTTCTCAGATTCCACAGACATAAGGCTAGCAAAGAGATCCACGAAACACAGATGTAACTCTGTGAGTGGAAGTCAAACATCACAGAGCAGTTTCTCAAAAAGCTTCTTTCCAGATTTCATCTTAGGATATTTCCTTTTTCACCATAGCCCTCTATGGACTTCCGAATATCACTTTGCCAATTCCACAAGAACTGTCTTAGCGAAAGGCTTCTTGAGGGGAAAGCTGTAACTCTGTGAGATGATTTCACAGAACACAAAGAAGTTTCTCAGAAAGCTTCTTTCTCTTTGTTATCGTAGTATATTTCCTTTGGCCCTATAGTCTTCAAAGGGATCCGAAATATCTGTTCTCAGATTCCACAGAAATAAGGTAGAAAAGAGATCCACGAAATACAGATGTAACTCTGTGAGATGAATTAACAGAACACTAAGCAGTTTCTCAGAAAACTTCTTTCCAGATTTTATCTGAGGATATTTCCTTTTTCACCATAGCCCTCTATGGGCTTCCAAATATCACTTTGCCAATTCCACAAGAACTGTCTTAGCGAAAGGCTTCTTGAGGGGAAAGCTGTACCTCTGGGAGATGATTTCACAGAACACAAAGAAGTTTCTCAGAAAGCTTCTTTCTCTTTGTTATCGGAGGATATTTCCTTTGGCCGTGTAGTCTTAAAAGGAATCGGAAATATCTGTTCTCAGATTCCACAGAAAAAAGGCTAGCAAAGCGATCCACGAAATACAGATGTAACTCTGTGAGTGGAAGTCACACACCGCAGAGCAGTTTCACAGAAATCTTCTTTCCACAATTTGTCTGAGGATATTTCCTTTTTCACCATAGCCCTCTATGGGCTTCCAAATATCACTTTGCCAATGCCACAAGAACTGTCTTAGCGAAAGGCTTCTTGAGGGGAAAGCTGTAACTCTGTGAGATGATTTCACAGAACACAAAGAAGTTTCTCAGAAAGCTTCTTTCTCTTTGTTATCGTAGGATATTTCCTTTTGCCCTATAGTCTTCAAAGGGATCCGAAATATCTGTTCTCAGATTCCACAGAAATAAGGCTAGCAAAGAGATCCACGAAATACAGATGTAACTCTGTGAGATGAATTAACAGTACACTAAGCAGGTTCTCAGAAAGCTTCTTTCCAGATTACATCTGAGGATATTTCCTTTTTCACCATAGCCCTCTATGGGCTTCCCAATATCACTTTCCCAATACCACAAGAACTGTCTTAGTGAAAGTCTTCTTGAGGGGAAAGCTGTACGTCTGTGAGATGATTTCACAGAACACAAAGAAGTTTCTCAGAAAGCTTCTTTCTCTTTGTTATCGGAGGATATTTCCTTTGGCCCTATAGTCTTCAAAGGGATCCGAAATATCTGTTCTCAGATTCCACAGAAATAAGGCTAGCAAAGAGATCCACGAAATACAGATGTAACTCTGTGAGATGAATTAACAGAACACTAAGCAGTTTCTCAGAAAGCTTCTTTCCAGATTTCATCTGAGGATATCTCCTTTTTCACCATAGCCGTCTATGAGCTTCCAAATATCACTTTGCCAATTCCACAAGAACTGTCTTAGCGAAAGGCTTCTGGAGGGGAAAGCTGTAACTCTGTGAGATTATTTCACAGAACACAAAGAAGTTTCTCAGAAAGCTTCTTTCTCTTTGTTATCGGAGGATATTTCCCTTGGCCCAATAGTCTTCAAAGGGATCCGAAATATCTGTTCTCAGATTCCACAGAAATAAGGCTAGCAAAGAGATCCACGAAATACAGATGTAACTCTGTGAGATGAATTACAGAACACTAAGCAGTTTCTCAGAAATATTCTTTCCAGATTTCATATGAGGATATTTCCTTTTTCACCATAGCCCTCTATGGGCTTCCCAATATCACTTTGCCAATTCCACAAGAACTGTCTTAGCGAAAGGCTTCTTGAGGGGAAAGCTGTAACTCTGTGAGATGATTTCACAGAACACAAAGAAGTTTCTCAGAAAACTTCTGTCTCTTTGTTATCGGAGGATATTTCCTTAGGCCCTGTAGTCTTCAAAGAAATACGAAATATCAGTTCTCAGATTCCACAGACATAAGGCTAGCAAAGAGATCCACGAAACACAGATGTAACTCTGTGAGTGGAAGTCACACATCACAGAGCAGTTTCTCAGAAAGCTTCTTTCCAGATTTCATCTTAGGATATTTCCTTTTTCACCATAGCCCTCTATGGACTTCCGAATATCACTTTGCCAATTCCACAAGAACTGTCTTAGAGAAAGGCTTCTTGAGGGAAAAGCTGTAACTCTGTGAGATGATTTCACAGAACACAAAGAAGTTTCTCAGAAAGCTTCTTTCTCTTTGTTATCGGAGGATATTTCCTTTGGCCCTATAGTCTTCAAAGGGATCCGAAATATCTGTTCTCAGATTCCACAGAAATAAGGCTAGAAAAGAGATCCACGAAATACAGATGTAACTCTGTGAGATGAATTAACAGAACACTAAGCAGTTTCTCAGAAAACTTCTTTCCAGATTTTATCTGAGGATATTTCCTTTTTCACCATAGCCCTCTATGGGCTTCCAAATATCACTTTCCCAATTCCACAAGAATGGTCTTAGCGAAAGACTTCTTGAGGGGAAAGCTGTAACTCTGTGAGATGATTTCACAGAACACAAAGAAGTTTCTCAGAAAGCTTCTTTCTCTTTGTTATCAGAGGATATTTCCTTTGGCCATGTAGTCTTAAAAGGAATCCGAAATATGTGTTCTCAGATTCCACAGAAAAAAGGCTAGCAAAGCGATCCACGAAATACAGATGTAACTCTGTGAGTGGAAGTCACACACCACAGAGCAGTTTCACAGAAAGCTTCTTTCCACAATTTGTCTGAGGATATTTCCTTTTTCACCATAGCCCTCTATGGGCTTCCACATATCACTTTGCCAATTCCACAAGAAGTGTCTTAGCGAAAGGCTTCTTGAGGGGAAAGCTGTAACTCTGTGAGATGATTTCACGGAACACAAAGAAGTTTCTCAGAAAGCTTCTTTCTCTTTGTTATCGGAGGATATTTCCTTTGGCCCTATAGTCTTCAAAGGGATCCGAAATATCTGTTCTCAGATTCCACAGAAAAAATGGTAGCAAAGAGATCCACGAAATACAGATATAACTCTGTGAGATGAATTAACAGAACACTAAGCAGTTTCTCAGAAAGCTTCTTTCCAGATTTCATCTGATGATATTTCCTTTTTCACCATAGCCCTCTATGTGCTTCCAAATATCACTTTGCCAATTCCACAAGAACTGTCTTAGCGAAAGGCTTCTTGAGGGGAAAGCTGTAACTCTGTGAGATGATTTCACAGAACACAAAGAAGTTTCTCAGAAAGCTTCCTTCTCTTTGTCATCGGAGGATATTTCCTTTGGCCCTATAGTCTTCAAAGGGATCCGAAATATCTGTTCTCAGATTCCACAGAAATAAGGCTAGCAAAGAGATCCACGAAACACAGATGTAACTCTGTGATTGGAAGTCACACATCACAGAGCAGTTTCTCAGAAAGCTTCTTTCCAGATTTCATCTGAGGATATTTCCTTTTTCACCATAGCCCTCTATGGGCTTCCCAATATCACTTTGCCAAATCCACAAGAACTGTCTTAGCGAAAGACTTCTTGAGGAGAAAGCTGTAACTCTGTGAAATGATTTCATAGAACACAAAGAAGTTTCTCAGAAAGCTTCTTTCTCTTTGTTATCGGAGGATATTTCCTTTTTCACCATAGCCCTCTATGGGCTTCCAAATATCACTTTGCCAATTCCACAAGAACTGTCTTAGCGATAGGCTTCTTGAGGGGAAAGCTGTAACTCTGTGAGATGATTTCACAGAACACAAAGAAGTTTCTAAGAAAGCTTCCTTCTCTTTGTTATCGGAGGATATTTCCTTTGGCCCTATAGACTTCAAAGGGATCCGAAATATCTGTTCTCAGATTCCACAGAAAAAAGGCTAGCAAAGAGATCCACGAAATACAGATGTAACTCTGTGAGTGGAAGTCACACATCACAGAGAAGTTTCTCAGAAAGCTTCTTTCCAGATTTCATCTGTGGATATTTCCTTTTTCACCATAGCCCTCTATGGGCTTCCAAATATCACTTTGCCAATTCCACTAGAAGTGTCTTAGCGAAAGGCTTCTTGAAGGGAAAGCTGTAACTCTGTGAGATGATTTCACAGAACACAAAAAAGTTTCTCAGAAAGCTTCTTTCTCTTTGTTATCGGAGGATATTTCCTTTGGCCCTATAGTCTTCAAAGGGATCCGAAATATCTGTTCTCAGATTCCACAGAAAAAATGGTAGCAAAGAGATTCACGAAATACAGATATAACTCTGTGAGATGAATTAACAGAACACTAAGCAGTTTCTCAGAAAGCTTCTTTCCAGATTTCATCTGATGATATTTCCTTTTTCACCATAGCCCTCTATGTGCTTCCAAATATCACTTTGCCAATTCCACAAGAACTGTCTTAGCAAAAGGCTTCTTGAGGGGAAAGCTGTAACTCTGTGAGATGATTTCACAGAACACAAAGAAGTTTCTCAGAAAGCTTCCTTCTCTTTGTCATCGGAGGATATTTCCTTTGGCCCTATAGTCTTCAAAGGGATCCGAAATATCTGTTCTCAGATTCCACAGAAATAAGGCTAGCAAAGAGATCCACGAAATACAGATGTAACTCTGTGATTGGAAGTCACACATCACAGAGCAGTTTCTCAGAAAGCTTCTTTCCAGATTTCATCTGAGGATATTTCCTTTTTCACCATAGCCCTCTATGGGCTTCCCAATATCACTTTGCCAAATCCACAAGAACTGTCTTAGCGAAAGACTTCTTGAGGAGAAAGCTGTAACTCTGTGAAATGATTTCATAGAACACAAAGAAGTTTCTCAGAAAGCTTCTTTCTCTTTGTTATCGGAGGATATTTCCTTTGGCCCTATAGTCTTCAAAGGGATCCGAAATATCTGTTCTCAGATTCCACAGAAATAAGGCTAGCAAAGAGATCCACGAAATGCAGATGTAACTCTGTGAGATGAATTAACAGAGCACTAAGCAGGTTCTCAGAAAGCTTCTTTCCAGATTTCATCTGAGGATATTTCCTTTTTCACCATAGCCCTCTATGGGCTTCCCAATATCACTTTCCCAATACCACAAGAACTGTCTTAGTGAAAGTCTTCTTGAGGGGAAACTGTACGTCTGTGAGATGATTTCACAGAACACAAAGAAGTTTCTCAGAAAGCTTCTTTCTCTTTGTTATCGGAGGATATTTCCTTTGGCCCTATAGTCTTCAAAGGGATCCGAAATATCTGTTCTCAGATTCCACAGAAATAAGGCTAGCAAAGAGATCCACGAAATACAGATGTAACTCTGTGAGATGAATTAACAGAACACTAAGCAGTTTCTCAGAAAGCTTCTTTCCAGATTTCATCTGAGGATATTTCCTTTTTCACCATAGCCCTCTATGGGCTTCCAAATATCACTTTGCCAATTCCACAAGAACTGTCTTAGCGATAGGCTTCTTGAGGGGAAAGCTGTAAATCTGTGAGATGATTTCACAGAACACAAAGAAGTTTCTAAGAAAGCTTCCTTCTCTTTGTTATCGGAGTATATTTCCTTTGGCCCTATAGACTTCAAAGGGATCCGAAATATCTGTTCTCAGATTCCACAGAAAAAAGGCTAGCAAAGAGATCCACGAAATACAGATGTAACTCTGTGAGTGGAAGTCACACATCACAGAGCAGTTTCTCAGAAAGCTTCTTTCCAGATTTCATCTGAGGATATTTCCTTTTTCACCATAGCCCTCTATGGGCTTCCAAATATCACTTTGCCAATTCCACTAGAAGTGTCTTAGCGAAAGGCTTCTTGAAGGGAAAGCTGTAACTCTGTGAGATGATTTCACAGAACACAAAAAAGTTTCTCAGAAAGCTTCTTTCTCTTTGTTATCGGAGGATATTTCCTTTGGCCCTATAGTCTTCAAAGAGATCCGAAATATCTGTTTTCAGATTCCACAGAAATAAGGCTAACAAAGAGATCCACGAAATACAGATGTAACTCAGTGAGTGGACGTCACACATCACAGAGCAGTTTCTCCGAAAGCTTCTTTCCAGATTTCATCTGAGGATATTTCCTTTTTCACCATAGCCCTCTATGGGCTTCGAAATATCACTTTGCCAATTCCACAAGAAGTGTCTTAGCGAAAGGCTTCTTGAGGGGAAAGCTGTAACTCTTTGAGATGATTTCCCGGAACACAAAGAAGTTTCTCAGAAAGCTTCTTTCTCTTTGTTATCGGAGGATATTTCCTTTGGCCCTATAGTCTTCAAAGGGATCTGAAATATCTGTTCTCAGATTCCACAGAAAAAAGGCTAGCAAAGAGATCCACGAAATACAGATGTAACTCAGTGAGTGGACGTCATACATCACAGCGCAGTTTCTCAGAAAGTTTCTTTCCAGATTTCATCTGAGGATAATTCCTTTTTCACCATAGCCCTCTATGGGCTTCCAAATATCACTTTGCCAATTCCACAAGAACTGTCTTAGCGAAAGGCTTCTTGAGGGGAAAGCTGTAACTCTGGGAGATCATTTCACAGAACACAAAGAAGTTTCTCAGAAAGCTTCTTTCTCTTTGTTATCAGAGGATATTTCCTTTGGCCCTATAGTCTTCAAAGGGATCCGAAATATCTGTTCTCAGATTCCACAGAAATAAGGCTAGCAAAGAGATCCACGAAATACAGATGTAACTCTGTGAGATGAATTAACAGAACACTAAGCAGTTTCTCAGAAATCTTCTTTCCAGATTTCATCTGAGGATATTTCCTGTTTCACCATAGCCCCCTATGGGCTTCCAAATATCACTTTGCCAATTCCACAAGAACTGTCTTAGCGAAAGGCTTCTTGAGAGGAAAGCTGTAACTCTGTGAGATGATTTCACAGACCACAAAGAGGTTTCTCTGAAAGCTTCTTTCTCTTTGTTATCGGAGTATATTCCCTTAGGCCCTATAGTCTTCAAAGGGATCCGAAATATCTGTTCTCAGATTCCACAGAAATAAGGCTAGCAAAGAGATCCACGAAATACAGATGTAACACTGTGAGATGAATTAAAAGAACACTAAGCGGTTTCTCAGAAAACTTCTTTCCAGATTTCATCTGAGGATATTTCCTTTTTCACCATAGCCCTCTATGGGCTTCCAAATATCACTTTGCCAAAGCCACAAGAACTGTCTTAGCGAAAGGCTTCTTGAGGGGAAAGCTGTAACTCTGTGAGATGATTTCACAGAACACAAAGAAGTTTCTCAGAAAGCTTCTTTCTCTTTGTTATAGGAGGATATTTCCTTTGGCCCTATAGTCTTCAAAGGGATCCGAAATATCTGTTCTCAGATTCCACAGAAATAAGGCTAGCAAAGAGATCCACGAAATACAGATGTAACTCAGTGAGGGGACGTCACACATCACAGAGCAGTTTCTCCGAAAGCTTCTTTCCAGATTTCATCTGAGGATATTTCCTTTTTCACCATAGCCCTCTATGGGCTTCCAAATATCACTTTGCCAATTCCACAAGAACTGTCTTAGCGAAAGGCTTCTTGAGGGGAAAGCTGTAACTCTGTGAGATGATTTCACTGAAAACAAAGAAGTTTCTCAGAAAGCTTCTTTCTCTTTGTTATCGGAGGATATTTCCTTTGGCCCTATAGTCTTCAAAGGGATCCGAAATATCTGTTCTCAGATTCCACAGAATTAAAGCTAGCAAAGAGATCCACGAAATACAGATGTAACTCTGTGAGATGAATTAACAGAACACTTAGCAGTTTCTCAGAACACTTCTTTCCAGATTTCATCTGAGGATATTTCCTTTTTCACCATAGCCCTCTATGGGCTTCCAAATATCACTTTGCCAATTCCACAAGAACTGTCTTAGAGAAAGGCTTCTTGAGGAGAAAGATGTAACTCTGTGAGATGATTTCACAAAATACAAAGAAGTTTCTCAGAAAGCTTCTTTCTCTTTGTTATCGGAGATTATTTCCTTTGGCCCAATAGTCTTCAAAGGGATCCGAAATATCTGTTCTCAGATTCCACAGAAATAAGGCTAGCAAAGAGATCCACGAAATACAGATGTAACTCTATGAGATGAATTACAGAACACTAAGCAGTTTCTCAGAAAGCTTCTTTCCAGATTTCATATGAGGATATTTCCTTTTTCACCATAGCCCTCTATGGGCTTCCCAATATCACTTTGCCAATTCCACAAGAACTGTCTTAGCGAAAGACTTCTTGAGGGGAAAGCTGTAACTCTGTGAGATGATTTCACAGAACACAAAGAAGTTTCTCAGAAAGCTTCTTTCTCTTTGTTATCGGGGGATATTTCCTTAGGCCCTGTAGTCTTCAAAGGGATCCGAAATATCTGTTCTCAGATTCCACAGACATAAGGCTAGCAAAGAGATCCACGAAACACAAATGTAACTCTGTGAGTGGAAGTAACACATCACAGAGCAGTTTCTCAGAAAGCTTCTTTCCAGATTTCGTCTTAGGATATTTCCTTTTTCACCATAGCCCTCTATGGATTTCCGAATATCACTTTGCCAATTCCACAAGAACTGTCTTAGCGAAAGGCTTCTTGAGGGGAAAGCTGTAACTCTGTGAGATGATTTCACAGAACACAAAGAAGTTTCTCAGAAAGCTTCTTTCTCTTTGTTATTGGAGGATATTTCCTTTGGCCCTATAGTCTTCAAAGGGATCCGAAATATCTGTTCTCAGATTCCACAAAAATAAGGCTAGCAAAGAGATCCACGAAATACAGATGTAACTCTGTGAGATGAATTAACAGAACACTAAGCAGTTTCTCAGAAAGCTTCTTTCCAGATTTCATCTGAGGATATTTCCTTTTTCACCATAGCCCTCTATGGGCTTCCAAATATCACTTTGCCAATTCCACAAGAACTGTCTTAGCGATAGGCTTCTTGAGGGGAAAGCTGTAAATCTGTGAGATGATTTCACAGAACACAAAGAAGTTTCTAAGAAAGCTTCCTTCTCTTTGTTATCGGAGTATATTTCCTTTGGCCCTATAGACTTCAAAGGGATCCGAAATATCTGTTCTCAGATTCCACAGAAAAAAGGCTAGCAAAGAGATCCACGAAATACAGATGTAACTCTGTGAGTGGAAGTCACACATCACAGAGCAGTTTCTCAGAAAGCTTCTTTCCAGATTTCATCTGAGGATATTTCCTTTTTCACCATAGCCCTCTATGGGCTTCCAAATATCACTTTGCCAATTCCACTAGAAGTGTCTTAGCGAAAGGCTTCTTGAAGGGAAAGCTGTAACTCTGTGAGATGATTTCACAGAACACAAAAAAGTTTCTCAGAAAGCTTCTTTCTCTTTGTTATCGGAGGATATTTCCTTTGGCCCTATAGTCTTCAAAGAGATCCGAAATATCTGTTTTCAGATTCCACAGAAATAAGGCTAACAAAGAGATCCACGAAATACAGATGTAACTCAGTGAGTGGACGTCACACATCACAGAGCAGTTTCTCCGAAAGCTTCTTTCCAGATTTCATCTGAGGATATTTCCTTTTTCACCATAGCCCTCTATGGGCTTCGAAATATCACTTTGCCAATTCCACAAGAAGTGTCTTAGCGAAAGGCTTCTTGAGGGGAAAGCTGTAACTCTTTGAGATGATTTCACGGAACACAAAGAAGTTTCTCAGAAAGCTTCTTTCTCTTTGTTATCGGAGGATATTTCCTTTGGCCCTATAGTCTTCAAAGGGATCTGAAATATCTGTTCTCAGATTCCACAGAAAAAAGGCTAGCAAAGAGATCCACGAAATACAGATGTAACTCAGTGAGTGGACGTCATACATCACAGCGCAGTTTCTCAGAAAGTTTCTTTCCAGATTTCATCTGAGGATAATTCCTTTTTCACCATAGCCCTCTATGGGCTTCCAAATATCACTTTGCCAATTCCACAAGAACTGTCTTAGCGAAAGGCTTCTTGAGGGGAAAGCTGTAACTCTGGGAGATCATTTCACAGAACACAAAGAAGTTTCTCAGAAAGCTTCTTTCTCTTTGTTATCAGAGGATATTTCCTTTGGCCCTATAGTCTTCAAAGGGATCCGAAATATCTGTTCTCAGATTCCACAGAAATAAGGCTAGCAAAGAGATCCACGAAATACAGATGTAACTCTGTGAGATGAATTAACAGAACACTAAGCAGTTTCTCAGAAATCTTCTTTCCAGATTTCATCTGAGGATATTTCCTGTTTCACCATAGCCCCCTATGGGCTTCCAAATATCACTTTGCCAATTCCACAAGAACTGTCTTAGCGAAAGGCTTCTTGAGAGGAAAGCTGTAACTCTGTGAGATGATTTCACAGACCACAAAGAGGTTTCTCTGAAAGCTTCTTTCTCTTTGTTATCGGAGTATATTCCCTTAGGCCCTATAGTCTTCAAAGGGATCCGAAATATCTGTTCTCAGATTCCACAGAAATAAGGCTAGCAAAGAGATCCACGAAATACAGATGTAACACTGTGAGATGAATTAAAAGAACACTAAGCGGTTTCTCAGAAAACTTCTTTCCAGATTTCATCTGAGGATATTTCCTTTTTCACCATAGCCCTCTATGGGCTTCCAAATATCACTTTGCCAAAGCCACAAGAACTGTCTTAGCGAAAGGCTTCTTGAGGGGAAAGCTGTAACTCTGTGAGATGATTTCACAGAACACAAAGAAGTTTCTCAGAAAGCTTCTTTCTCTTTGTTATAGGAGGATATTTCCTTTGGCCCTATAGTCTTCAAAGGGATCCGAAATATCTGTTCTCAGATTCCACAGAAATAAGGCTAGCAAAGAGATCCACGAAATACAGATGTAACTCAGTGAGTGGACGTCACACATCACAGAGCAGTTTCTCCGAAAGCTTCTTTCCAGATTTCATCTGAGGATATTTCCTTTTTCACCATAGCCCTCTATGGGCTTCCAAATATCACTTTGCCAATTCCACAAGAACTGTGTTAGCGAAAGGCTTCTTGAGGGGAAAGCTGTAACTCTGTGAGATGATTTCACTGAAAACAAAGAAGTTTCTCAGAAAGCTTCTTTCTCTTTGTTATCGGAGGATATTTCCTTTGGCCCTATAGTCTTCAAAGGGATCCGAAATATCTGTTCTCAGATTCCACAGAATTAAAGCTAGCAAAGAGATCCACGAAATACAGATGTAACTCTGTGAGATGAATTAACAGAACACTTAGCAGTTTCTCAGAACACTTCTTTCCAGATTTCATCTGAGGATATTTCCTTTTTCACCATAGCCCTCTATGGGCTTCCAAATATCACTTTGCCAATTCCACAAGAACTGTCTTAGAGAAAGGCTTCTTGAGGAGAAAGATGTAACTCTGTGAGATGATTTCACAAAATACAAAGAAGTTTCTCAGAAAGCTTCTTTCTCTTTGTTATCAGAGATTATTTCCTTTGGCCCAATAGTCTTCAAAGGGATCCGAAATATCTGTTCTCAGATTCCACAGAAATAAGGCTAGCAAAGAGATCCACGAAATACAGATGTAACTCTACGAGATGAATTACAGAACACTAAGCAGTTTCTCAGAAAGCTTCTTTCCAGATTTCATATGAGGATATTTCCTTTTTCACCATAGCCCTCTATGGGCTTCCCAATATCACTTTGCCAATTCCACAAGAACTGTCTTAGCGAAAGACTTCTTGAGGGGAAAGCTGTAACTCTGTGAGATGATTTCACAGAACACAAAGAAGTTTCTCAGAAAGCTTCTTTCTCTTTGTTATCGGGGGATATTTCCTTAGGCCCTGTAGTCTTCAAAGGGATCCGAAATATCTGTTCTCAGATTCCACAGACATAAGGCTAGCAAAGAGATCCACGAAACACAAATGTAACTCTGTGAGTGGAAGTAACACATCACAGAGCAGTTTCTCAGAAAGCTTCTTTCCAGATTTCGTCTTAGGATATTTCCTTTTTCACCATAGCCCTCTATGGATTTCCGAATATCACTTTGCCAATTCCACAAGAACTGTCTTAGCGAAAGGCTTCTTGAGGGGAAAGCTGTAACTCTGTGAGATGATTTCACAGAACACAAAGAAGTTTCTCAGAAAGCTTCTTTCTCTTTGTTATCGGAGGATATTTCCTTTGGCCCTATAGTCTTCAAAGGGATCCGAAATATCTGTTCTCAGATTCCACAAAAATAAGGCTAGAAAAGAGATCCACGAAATACAGATGTAACTCTGTGAGATGAATTAACAGAACACTAAGCAGTTTCTCAGAAAACTTCTTTCCAGATTTTATCCGAGGATATTTCCTTTTTCACCATAGCCCTCTATGGGCTTCCAAATGTCACTTTGCCAATTCCACAAGAACTGTCTTAGCGAAAGGCTTCTTGAGGGGAAAGCTGTAACTCTGTGAGATGATTTCACAGAACACAAAGAAGTTTCTCAGAAAGCTTCTTTCTGTTTGGTATCGGAGGACATTTCCTTTGGCCGTGTAGTCTTAAAAGGAATCCGAAATATCTGTTCTCAGATTCCACAGAAATAAGGCTAGCATAGCGATCCATGAAATACAGATGTAACTCTGTGAGTGGAAGTCACGCACCACAGAGCAGTTTCACAGAAAGCTTCTTTCCACAATTTGTCTGAGGATATTTCCTTTTTCACCATAGCCCTCTATGGGCTTCCAAATATCACTTTGCCAATTCCACAAGAACTGTCTTAGCGAAAGGCTTCTTGAGGGGAAAGCTGTAACTCTGTGAGATGATTTCACAGAACACAAAGAAGTTTCTCAGAAAGCTTCTTTCTCTTTGGTATCGGAGGACATTTCCTTTGGCCGTGTAGTCTTAAAAGGAATCCAAAATATCTTTTCTCAGATTCCACAGAAAAAAGGCTAGCAAAGCGATCCACGAAATACAGATGTAACTCTGTGAGTGGAAGTCACGCACCACAGAGCAGTTTCACAGAAAGCTTCTTTCCACAATTTGTCTGAGGATATTTCCTTTTTCACCATAGCCCTCTATGGGCTTCCAAATATCACTTTGCCAATTCCACAAGAAGTGTCTTAGCGAAAGGCTTCTTGAGGGGAAAGCTGTAACTCTTTGAGATGATTTCACGGAACACAAAGAAGTTTCTCAGAAAGCTTCTTTCTCTTTGTTATCGGAGGATATTTCCTTTGGCCCTATAGTCTTCAAAGGGATCTGAAATATCTGTTCTCAGATTCCACAGAAAAAAGGCTAGGAAAGCGATCCACGAAATACAGATGTAACTCTGTGAGTGGAAGTCACGCACCACAGAGCAGTTTCACAGAAAGCTTCTTTCCACAATTTGTCTGAGGAATTTCCTTTTTCACCATAGCCCTCTATGGGCTTCCAAATATCACTTTGCCAATTCCACAAGAAGTGTCTTAGCGAAAGGCTTCTTGAATGGAAAGCTGTAACTCTTTGAGATGATTTCACGGAACACAAAGAAGTTTCTCAGAAAGCTTCTTTCTCTTTGTTATCGGAGGATATTTCCTTTGGCCCTATAGTCTTCAAAGGGATCTGAAATATCTGTTCTCAGATTCCACAGAAAAAAGGCTAGCAAAGAGATCCACGAAATACAGATGTAACTCAGTGAGTAGACGTCATACATCACAGCGCAGTTTCTCAGAAAGTTTCTTTCCAGATTTCATCTGAGGATATTTCCTTTTTCATCATAGCCCTCTATGGGCTTCCAAATATCACTTTGCCAATTCCACAAGAACTGTCTTAGCGAAAGGCTTCTTGAGGGGAAAGCTGTAACTCTGGGAGATCATTTCACAGAACACAAAGAAGTTTCTCAGAAAGCTTCTTTCTCTTTGTTATCAGAGGATATTTCCTTTGGCCCTATAGTCTTCAAAGGGATCCGAAATATCTGTTCTCAGATTCCACAGAAATAAGGCTAGCAAAGAGATCCACGAAATACAGATGTAACTCTGTGAGATGAATTAACAGAACACTAAGCAGTTTCCCAGAAATCTTCTTTCCAGATTTCATCTGAGGATATTTCCTGTTTCACCATAGCCCCCTATGGGCTTCCAAATATCACTTTGCCAATTCCACAAGAACTGTCTTAGCGAAAGGCTTCTTGAGGGGAAAGCTGTAACTCTGTGAGATGATTTCACCCAACACAAAGAAGTTTCTCAGAAAGCTTCTTTCTCTTTGTTATCGGAGGATATTTCCTTTGGCCCTATAGTCTTCAAAGGGATCTGAAATATCTGTTCTCAGATTCCACAGAAAAAAGGCTAGCAAAGCGATCCACGAAATACAGATGTAACTCTGTGAGTGGAAGTCACGCACCACAGAGCAGTTTCACAGAAAGCTTCTTTCCACAATTTGTCTGAGGATATTTCCTTTTTCACCATAGCCCTCTATGGGCTTCCAAATATCACTTTGCCAATTCCACAAGAAGTGTCTTAGCGAAAGGCTTCTTGAGGGGAAAGCTGTAACTCTTTGAGATGATTTCACGGAACACAAAGAAGTTTCTCAGAAAGCTTCTTTCTCTTTGTTATCGGAGGATATTTCCTTTGGCCCTATAGTCTTCAAAGGGATCTGAAATATCTGTTCTCAGATTCCCCAGAAAAAAGGCTAGCAAAGAGATCCACGAAATACAGATGTAACTCAGTGATGGAAGTCACACATCACAGAGCAGTTTCTCAGAAAGCTTCTTTCCTGATTTCATCTGAGGATATTTCCTTTTTCACCGTAGCCCTCTATGGGCTTCCAAATATCACTTTGCCAATTCCACAAGAACTGTCTTAGCGAAAGGCTTCTTGAGGGGAAAGCTGTAACTCTGTGAGATGATTTCACAGAACACAAAGAAGTTTCTCAGAAAGCTTCTTTCTCTTTGTTATCGTAGGATATTTCCTTTGGTCCTATAGTCTTCAAAGGGATCCGAAATGTCTGTTCTCAGATTCCACAGAAATAAGGCTAGCAAAGAGATCCACGAAATACAGATGTAACTCCGTGAAATGAATTAACAGAACACTAAGTAGTTTCTCAGAAAGCTTCTTTCCAGATTTCATCTGAGGATATTTCCTTTTTCACAGTAGCCCTCTATTGGCTTCCAAATATCACTTTGCTAATTACACAAGAACTGTCTTAGCGAAAGGCTTCTTGAGGGGAAAGCTGTAACTCTGTGAGATGATTTCACAGAACACAAAGAAGTTTCTCAGAAAGCTTCTTTCTCTTTGATATCGGAGGATATTTCCTTTGGCCCTATAGTCTTCAAAGGGATCCGAAATATCTGTTCTCAGATTCCACAGAAATAAGGCTAGCAAAGAGATCCACGAAATACAGATGTAACTCTGTGACTGGAAGTCACACATCACAGAGCAGTTTCTCAGAAACCTTCTTTCCAAATTTCATCTGAGGATACTTCCTTTTTCACCTTAGCCCTCTAAGGGCTTCCAAATATCACTTTGCCAATTCCACAAGAACTGTCTTAGCGAAAAGCTTCTTGAGGGGAAAGCTGTAACTCTGTGAGAGGATTTCACAGAACACAAAGAAGTTTCTCAGAAAGCTTCTTGGTCTTTGTTATCGGAGGATATTTCCTTTGGCCCTATAGTCTTCAAAGGGATCCGAAATATCTGTTCTCAGATTCCACAGAAATAAGGCTAGCAAAGAGATCCTCGAAATACAGATGTAACTCTGTGAGATGAATTAACAGAACACTAAGCAGTTTCTCAGAAAACTTCTTTCCAGATTTCATCTGAGGATATTTCCTTTTTCACCCTAGCCCTCTATGGGCTTCCAAATATCACTTTGCCAATTCCATAAGAACTGTCGTAGCGAAAGGCTTCTTGAGGAGAAAGCTGTTACTCTGTGAGATGATTTAACAGAACACAAAGAAGTTTCTAAGTAAGATTCTTTCTCTTTGTTATCGGAGGATATTTCCTTTGGCCCTATAGACTTCAAAGGGATCCGAAATATCTGTTCTCAGATTCCACAGGAATAAGGCTAGCAAAGATATCCACGAAATACAGATGTAACTCTGTGAGATGAATTAACAGAACACTAAGCAGTTTCTCAGAAAGCTTCTATCCAGATTTCATCTGAGAATATTTCCTGTTTCACCATAGCCCTCTATGGGCTTCGAAATATCACTTTGCCTATTCCACAAGAACTGTCTTAGTGAAAGGCTTCTTGAGGGGAAAGCTGTAACTCTGTGAGATGATTTCACAGAACACAAAGAAGTTTCTCAGAAGGCTTCCTTCTCTTTGTTATCGGAGGATATTTCCTTTGGTCCTATAGTCTTCAAAGGGATCCGAAATATCTGTTCTCAGACTCCACAGAAATAAGGCTAGCAAAGAGATCCACGAAATACAGATGTAACTCTGTGAGATGAATTAACAGAACACTAAGCAGTTTCTCAGAAAGCTTCTATCCAGATTTCCTCTGAGGATATTTCCTTTTTCACCATAGCCCTCTATGTGCTTCCAAACGTCACTTTGCCAATTGCACAACAACTGTCTTAGCGAAAGGCTTCTTGAGGGGAAAGCTGTAACTCTGTGAGATGATTTCACAGAACACAAAGAAGTTTCTCAGAAAGCTTCTTTCTCTTTGTTATCGGAGGATATTTCCTTTGGCCCTATAGTCTTCAAAGGGATCCGATAAATTTGTTCTCAGATTCCACAGAAATAAGGCTAGCAAAGAGATCCACGAAAAAGAGATGTAACTCTGTGAGTGGAAGTCACACATCACAGAGCAGTTTCACAGAAAGCTTCTTTCCACAATTTGTCTGAGGATATTTCCTTTTTCACCATAGCCCTCTATGGGCTTCCAAATATCACTTTGCCAATTCCACAAGAAGTGTCTTAGCGAAAGGCTTCTTGAGGGGAAAGCTGTAACTCTGTGAGATGATTTCACGGAACACAAAGAAGTTTCTCAGAAAGCTTCTTTCTCTTTGTTATCGGAGGATATTTCCTTTGGCCCTATAGTCTTCAAAGGGATCCGAAATATCTGTTCTCAGATTCCACAGAAAAAATGGTAGCAAAGAGATCCACGAAATACAGATATAACTCTGTGAGATGAATTAACAGAACACTAAGCAGTTTCTCAGAAAGCTTCTTTCCAGATTTCATCTGATGATATTTCCTTTTTCACCATAGCCCTCTATGTGCTTCCAAATATCACTTTGCCAATTCCACAAGAACTGTCTTAGCGAAAGGCTTCTTGAGGGGAAAGCTGTAACTCTGTGAGATGATTTCACAGAACACAAAGAAGTTTCTCAGAAAGCTTCCTTCTCTTTGTCATCGGAGGATATTTCCTTTGGCCCTATAGTCTTCAAAGGGATCCGAAATATCTGTTCTCAGATTCCACAGAAATAAGGCTAGCAAAGAGATCCACGAAATGCAGATGTAACTCTGTGAGATGAATTAACAGAACACTAAGCAGGTTCTCAGAAAGCTTCTTTCCAGATTTCATCTGAGGATATTTCCTTTTTCACCATAGCCCTCTATGGGCTTCCCAATATCACTTTCCCAATACCACAAGAACTGTCTTAGTGAAAGTCTTCTTGAGGGGAAAGCTGTACGTCTGTGAGATGATTTCACAGAACACAAAGAAGTTTCTCAGAAAGCTTCTTTCTCTTTGTTATCGGAGGATATTTCCTTTGGCCCTATAGTCTTCAAAGGGATCCGAAATATCTGTTCTCAGATTCCACAGAAATAAGGCTAGCAAAGAGATCCACGAAATACAGATGTAACTCTGTGAGATGAATTAACAGAACACTAAGCAGTTTCTCAGAAAGCTTCTTTCCAGATTTTATCTGAGGATATTTCCTTTTTCACCATAGCCCTCTATGGGCTTCCAAATATCACTTTGCCAATTCCACAAGAACTGTCTTAGCGATAGGCTTCTTGAGGGGAAAGCTGTAACTCTGTGAGATGATTTCACAGAACACAAAGAAGTTTCTAAGAAAGCTTCCTTCTCTTTGTTATCGGAGGATATTTCCTTTGGCCCTATAGACTTCAAAGGGATCCGAAATATCTGTTCTCAGATTCCACAGAAAAAAGGCTAGCAAAGAGATCCACGAAATACAGATGTAACTCTGTGAGTGGAAGTCACACATCACAGAGCAGTTTCTCAGAAAGCTTCTTTCCAGATTTCATCTGAGGATATTTCCTTTTTCACCATAGCCCTCTATGGGCTTCCCAATATCACTTTCCCAATACCACAAGAACTGTCTTAGTGAAAGTCTTCTTGAGGGGAAAGCTGTACGTCTGTGAGATGATTTCACAGAACACAAAGAAGTTTCTCAGAAAGCTTCTTTCTCTTTGTTATCGGAGGATATTTCCTTTGGCCCTATAGTCTACAAAGGGATCCGAAATATCTGTTCTCAGATTCCACAGAAATAAGGCTAGCAAAGAGATCCACGAAATACAGAAGTAACTCGGTGAGATGAATTAACAGAACACTAAGCAGTTTCTCAGAAAGCTTCTTTCCAGATTTCATCTGAGGATATTTCCTTTTTCACCATAGCCCTCTAGGAGCTTCCAAATATCACTTTGCCAATTCCACAAGAACTGTCTTAGCGAAAGGCTTCTTGAGGGGAAAGCTGTAACTCTGTGAGATGATTTCACAGAACACAAAGAAGTTTCTAAGAAAGCTTCCTTCTCTTTGTTATCGGAGGATATTTCCTTTGGCCCTATAGTCTTCAAAGGGATCCGAAATATCTGTTCTCAGATTCCACAGAAAAAAGGCTAGCAAAGAGATCCACGAAATACAGATGTAACTCTGTGAGTGGAAGTCACACATCCCAGAGCAGTTTCTCAGAAAGCTTCTTTCCAGATTTCATCTGAGGATATTTCCTTTTTCACCATAGCCCTCTATGGGCTTCCAAATATCACTTTGCCAATTCCACTAGAAGTGTCTTAGCGAAAGGCTTCTTGAAGGGAAAGCTGTAACTCTGTGAGATGATTTCACGGAACACAAAGAAGTTTCTCAGAAAGCTTCTTTCTCTTTGTTATCGGAGGATATTTCCTTTGGCCCTATAGTCTTCAAAGGGATCCGAAATATCTGTTCTCAGATTCCACAGAAATAAGGCTAGCAAAGAGATCCACGAAATACAGATGTAACTCTGTGAGATGAATTAACAGAACACTAAGCAGTTTCTCAGAAAGCTTCTTTCCAGATTTCATCTGAGGATATTTCCTTTGTCACCATAGCCCTCTATGGGCTTCCAAATATCACTTTGCCAATTCCACAAGAACTGTCTTAGCGATAGGCTTCTTGAGGGGAAAGCTGTAACTCTGTGAGATGATTTCACAGAACACAAAGAAGTTTCTCAGAAAGCTTCTTTCTCTTTGTTATCGTAGGATATTTCCTTTCTCCCTATAGTCTTCAAAGGGATCCGAAATATCTGTTCTCAGATTCCACAGAAATAAGGCTAGCAAAGAGATCCACGAAATACAGATGTAACTCAGTGAGTGGACGTCACACATCACAGAGCAGTTTCTCCGAAAGCTTCTTTCCAGATTTCATCTGAGGATATTTCCTTTTTCACCATAGCCCTCTATGGGCTTCCAAATATCACTTTGCCAATTCTACAAGAACTGTCTTAGCGAAAGGCTTCTTGAGGGGAAAGCTGTAACTCTGTGAGATGATTTCACAGAACACAAAGAAGTTTCTCAGAAAGCTTCTTTCTCTTTGTTATCGGAGGATATTTCCTTTGGCCCTATAGTCTTCAAAGGGATCCGAAATATCTGTTCTCAGATTCCACAGAAAAAAGGCTAGCAAAGAGATCCACGAAATACAGATGTAACTCTGTGAGATGAATTAACAGAACACTAAGCAGTTTCTCAGAAAGCTTCTTTCCAGATTTCATCTGAGGATATTTCCTTTTTCACCATAGCCGTCTATGGGCTTCCAAATATCACTTTGCCAATTCCACAAGAACTGTCTTAGCGAAAGGCTTCTTGAGGGGAAAGCTGTAACTCTGTGAGATGATTTCACAGAACACAAAGAAGTTTCTCAGAAAGCTTCTTTCTCTTTGTTATCGGAGGATATTTCCTTTGGCCCTATAGTCTTCAAAGGGATCCGAAATATCTGTTCTCAGATTCCACAGAAATAAGGCTAGCAAAGAGATCCACGAAATACAGATGTAACTCTGTGAGATGAATTAACAGAACACTAAGCAGGTTCTCAGAAAGCTTCTTTCCAGATTTCATCTGAGGATATTTCCTTTTTCACCATAGCCCTCTATGGGCTTCCCAATATCACTTTCCCAATACCACAAGAACTGTCTTAGTGAAAGTCTTCTAGAGGGGAAAGCTGTACGTCTGTGAGATGATTTCACAGAACACAAAGAAGTTTCTCAGAAAGCTTCCTTCTCTTTGTTATCGGAGGATATTTCCTTTGGCCCTATAGTCTTCAAAGGGATCCGAAATATCTGTTCTCAGATTCCACAGAAATAAGGCTAGCAAAGAGATCCACGAAATACAGATGTAACTCAGTGAGTGGACGTCACACATCACAGAGCAGTTTCTCCGAAAGCTTCTTTCCAGATTTCATCTGAGGATATTTCCTTTTTCACCTTAGCCCTCTATGGGCTTCCAAATATCACTTTGCCAATTCTACAAGAACTGTCTTAGCGAAAGGCTTCTTGAGGGGAAAGCTGTAACTCTGTGAGATGATTTCACAGAACACAAAGAAGTTTCTCAGAAAGCTTCTTTCTCTTTGTTATCGGAGGATATTTCCTTTGGCCCTATAGTCTTCAAAGGGATCCGAAATATCTGTTCTCAGATTCCACAGAAATAAGGCTAGCAAAGAGATCCACGAAATACAGATGTAACTCTGTGAGATGAATTAACAGAACACTAAGCAGTTTCTCAGAAAGCTTCTTTCCAGATTTCATCTGAGGATATTTCCTTTTTCACCATAGCCCTCTATGGGCTTCCAAATATCACTTTGCCAATTCCACAAGAACTGTCTTAGCGAAAGGCTTCTTGAGGGGAAAGCTGTAACTCTGTGAGATGATTTCACAGAACACAAAGAAGTTTCTCAGAAAGCTTCTTTCTCTTTGTTATCGGAGGATATTTCCTTTGGCCCTATAGTCTTCAAAGGGATCCGAAATATCTGTTCTCAGATTCCACAGAAATAAGGCTAGCAAAGAGATCCACGAAATACAGATGTAACTCTGTGAGATGAATTACAGAACACTAAGCAGTTTCTCAGAAATATTCTTTCCAGATTTCATATGAGGATATTTCCTTTTTCACCATAGCCCTATATGGGCTTCCCAATGTCACTTTGCCAATTCCACAAGAACTGTCTTAGCGAAAGGCTTCTTGAGGGGAAAGCTGTAACTCTGTGAGATGATTTCACAGAACACAAAGAAGTTTCTCAGAAAGCTTCTTTCTCTTTGTTATCGGAGTATATTTCCTTAGGCCCTGTAGTCTTCAAAGAAATACGAAATATCAGTTCTCAGATTCCACAGACATAAGGCTAGCAAAGAGATCCACGAAACACAGATGTAACTCTGTGAGTGGAAGTCAAACATCACAGAGCAGTTTCTCAGAAAGCTTCTTTCCAGATTTCATCTTAGGATATTTCCTTTTTCACCATAGCCCTCTATGGACTTCCGAATATCACTTTGCCAATTCCACAAGAACTGTCTTAGCGAAAGGCTTCTTGAGGGGAAAGCTGTAACTCTGTGAGATGATTTCACAGAACACAAAGAAGTTTCTCAGAAAGCTTCTTTCTCTTTGTCATCGCAGGATATTTCCTTTGGCCCTATAGTCTTCAAAGGGATCCGAAATATCTGTTCTCAGATTCCACAGAAATGAGGCTAGCAAAGAGATCCACGAAATACAGATGTAACTCTGTGAGATGAATTAACAGAACACTAAGCAGGTTCTCAGAAAGCTTCTTTCCAGATTTCATCTGAGGATATTTCCTTTTTCACCATAGCCATCTATGAGCTTCCAAATATCACTTTGCTAATTCAACAAGAACTGTCTTAGCGAAAGGCTTCTTGAGGGGAAAGCTGTAACTCTGTGAGATGATTTCACAGAACACAAAGAAGTTTCTAAGAAAGCTTCCTTCTCTTTGTTATCGGAGGATATTTCCTTTGGCCCTATAGTCTTCAAAGGGATCCGAAATATCTGTTCTCAGATTCCACAGAAAAAAGGCTAGCAAAGAGATCCACGAAATACAGATGTAACTCTGTGAGTGGAAGTCACACATCCCAGAGCAGTTTCTCAGAAAGCTTCTTTCCAGATTTCATCTGAGGATATTTCCTTTTTCACCATAGCCCTATATGGGCTTCCAAATATCACCTTGCCAATTCCACTAGAAGTGTCTTAGCGAAAGGCTTCTTGAAGGGAAAGCTGTAACTCTGTGAGATGATTTCACGGAACACAAAGAAGTTTCTCAGAAAGCTTCTTTCTCTTTGTTATCGGAGGATATTTCCTTTGGCCCTATAGTCTTGAAAGGGATCCGAAATATCTGTTCTCAGATTCCACAGAAATAAGGCTAGCAAAGAGATCCACGAAATACAGATGTAACTCTGTGAGATGAATTAACAGAACACTAAGCAGTTTCTCAGAAAGCTTCTTTCCAGATTTCATCTGAGGATATTTCCTTTTTCACCATAGCCCTCTATGGGCTTCCAAATATCACTTTGCCAATTCCACAAGAACTGTCTTAGCGATAGGCTTCTTGAGGGGAAAGCTGTAACTCTGTGAGATGATTTCACAGAACACAAAGAAGTTTCTCAGAAAGCTTCTTTCTCTTTGTTATCGGAGGATATTTCCTTTGGCCGTGTAGTCTTAAAAGGAATCCGAAATATCTGTTCTCAGATTCCACAGAAAAAAGGCTAGCAAAGCGATCCACGAAATACAGATGTAACTCTGTGAGTGGAAGTCACGCACCACAGAGCAGTTTCACAGAAAGCTTCTTTCCACAATTTGTCTGAGGATATTTCCTTTTTCACCATAGCCCTCTATGGGCTTCCAAATATCACTTTGCCAATTCCACAAGAACTGTCTTAGCGAAAGGCTTCTTGAGGGGAAAGCTGTAACTCTGTGAGATGATTTCACAGATCACAAAGAAGTTTCTCAGAAAGCTTCTTTCTCTTTGGTATCGGAGGACATTTCCTTTGGCCGTGTAGTCTTAAAAGGAATCCGAAATATCTGTTCTCAGATTCCACAGAAATAAGGCTAGCAAAGAGATCCACGAAATACAGATGTAACACTGTGAGATGAATTAAAAGAACACTAAGCGGTTTCTCAGAAAACTTCTTTCCAGATTTCATCTGAGGATATTTCCTTTTTCACCATAGCCCTCTATGGGCTTCTAAATATCACTTTGCCAAAGCCACAAGAACTGTCTTAGCGAAAGGCTTCTTGAGGGGAAAGCTGTAACTCTGTGAGATGATTTCACAGAACACAAAGAAGTTTCTCAGAAAGCTTCTTTCTCTTTGTTATAGGAGGATATTTCCTTTGGCCCTATAGTCTTCAAAGGGATCCGAAATATCTGTTCTCAGATTCCACAGAAATAAGGCTAGCAAAGAGATCCACGAAATACAGATGTAACTCAGTGAGTGGACGTCACACATCACAGAGCAGTTTCTCCGAAAGCTTCTTTCCAGATTTCATCTGAGGATATTTCCTTTTTCACCATAGCCCTCTATGGGCTTCCAAATATCACTTTGCCAATTCCACAAGAACTGTCTTAGCGAAAGGCTTCTTGAGGGGAAAGCTGTAACTCTGTGAGATGATTTCACTGAACACAAAGAAGTTTCTCAGAAAGCTTCTTTCTCTTTGTTATCGGAGGATATTTCCTTTGGCCCTATAGTCTTCAAAGGGATCCGAAATATCTGTTCTCAGATTCCACAGAATTAAGGCTAGCAAAGAGATCCACGAAATACAGATGTAACTCTGTGAGATGAATTAACAGAACACTTAGCAATTTCTCAGAAAACTTCTTTCCAGATTTCATCTGAGGATATTTCCTTTTTCACCATAGCCCTCTATGGGATTCCAAATATCACTTTGCCAATTCCACAAGAACTGTCTTAGAGAAAGGCTTCTTGAGGAGAAAGATGTAACTCTGTGAGATGATTTCACAAAACACAAAGAAGTTTCTCAGAAAGCTTCTTTCTCTTTGTTATCGGAGATTATTTCCTTTGGCCCAATAGTCTTCAAAGGGATCCGAAATATCTGTTCTCAGATTCCACAGAAAAAAGGCTAGCAAAGAGATCCACGAAATACAGATGTAACTCTGTGAGATGAATTACAGAACACTAAGCAGTTTCTCAGAAAGCTTCTTTCCAGATTTCATATGAGGATATTTCCTTTTTCACCATAGCCCTCTATGGGCTTCCAAATATCACTTTGCCAATTCCACAAGAACTGTCTTAGCGAAAGACTTCTTGAGGGGAAAGCTGTAACTCTGTGAGATGATTTCACAGAACCCGAAGAAGTTTCTCAGAAAGCTTCTTTCTCTTTGTTATCGGGGGATATTTCCTTAGGCCCTGTAGTCTTCAAAGGGATCCGAAATATCTGTTCTCAGATTCCACAGACATAAGGCTAGCAAAGAGATCCACGAAACACAAATGTAACTCTGTGAGTGGAAGTAACACATCACAGAGCAGTTTCTCAGAAAGCTTCTTTCCAGATTTCGTCTTAGGATATTTCCTTTTTCACCATAGCCCTCTATGGGCTTCCAAATATCACTTTGCCAATTCCACAAGAACTGTCTTAGCGAAAGGCTTCTTGAGGGGAAAGCTGTAACTCTGTGAGATGATTTCACAGAACACAAAGAAGTTTTTCAGAAAGCTTCTTTATCTTTGTTATCGGAGGATATTTCCTTTGGCCCTATAGTCTTTAAAAGGATCCGAAATATCTGCTCTCAGATTCCACAAATATAACGCTAGCAAAGAGATCCACGAAATACAGATGTAACTCTGTGACGGAAGTCACACATCACAGAGCAGTTTCTCAGAAAGCTTCTTTCCTGATTTCATCTGAGGATATTTCCTTTTTCACCGTAGCCCTCTATGGGCTTCCAAATATCACTTTGCCAATTCCACAAGAACTGTCTTAGCGAAAGGCTTCTTGAGGGGAAAGCTGTAACTCTGTGAGATGATTTCACAGAACACAAAGAAGTTTCTCAGAAAGCTTCTTTCTCTTTGTTATCGTAGGATATTTCCTTTGGTCCTATAGTCTTCAAAGGGATCCGAAATGTCTGTTCTCAGATTCCACAGAAATAAGGCTAGCAAAGAGATCCACGAAATACAGATGTAACTCCGTGAAATGAATTAACAGAACACTAAGTAGTTTCTCAGAAAGCTTCTTTCCAGATTTCATCTGAGGATATTTCCTTTTTCACAGTAGCCCTCTATTGGCTTCCAAATATCACTTTGCTAATTACACAAGAACTGTCTTAGCGAAAGGCTTCTTGAGGGGAAAGCTGTAACTCTGTGAGATGATTTCACAGAACACAAAGAAGTTTCTCAGAAAGCTTCTTTCTCTTTGATATCGGAGGATATTTCCTTTGGCCCTATAGTCTTCAAAGGGATCCGAAATATCTGTTCTCAGATTCCACAGAAATAAGGCTAGCAAAGAGATCCACGAAATACAGATGTAACTCTGTGACTGGAAGTCACGCATCACAGAGCAGTTTCTCAGAAACCTTCTTTCCAAATTTCATCTGAGGATACTTCCTTTTTCACCTTAGCCCTCTAAGGGCTTCCAAATATCACTTTGCCAATTCCACAAGAACTGTCTTAGCGAAAAGCTTCTTGAGGGGAAAGCTGTAACTCTGTGAGAGGATTTCACAGAACACAAAGAAGTTTCTCAGAAAGCTTCTTGGTCTTTGTTATCGGAGGATATTTCCTTTGGCCCTATAGTCTTCAAAGGGATCCGAAATATCTGTTCTCAGATTCCACAGAAATAAGGCTAGCAAAGAGATCCTGGAAATACAGATGTAACTCTGTGAGATGAATTAACAGAACACTAAGCAGTTTCTCAGAAAACTTCTTTCCAGATTTCATCTGAGGATATTTCCTTTTTCACCCTAGCCCTCTATGGGCTTCCAAATATCACTTTGCCAATTCCACAAGAACTGTCTTAGCGAAAGGCTTCTTGAGGGGAAAGCTGTAACTCTGTGAGATGATTTCACAGAACACAAAGAAGTTTTTCAGAAAGCTTCTTTATCTTTGTTATCGGAGGATATTTCCTTTGGCCCTATAGTCTTTAAAAGGATCCGAAATATCTGCTCTCAGATTCCACAAATATAACGCTAGCAAAGAGATCCACGAAATACAGATGTAACTCAGTGAGTGGACGTCATACATCACAGCGCAGTTTCTCAGAAAGTTTCTTTCCAGATTTCATCTGAGGATATTTCCTTTTTCATCATAGCCCTCTATGGGCTTCCAAATATCACTTTGCCAATTCCACAAGAACTGTCTTAGCGAAAGGCTTCTTGAGGGGAAAGCTGTAATTCTGGGAGATCATTTCACAGAACACAAAGAAGTTTCTCAGTAAGCTTCTTTCTCTTTGTTGTCAGAGGATATTTCCTTTGGCCCTATAGTCTTCAAAGGGATCCGAAATATCTGTTCTCAGATTCCACAGAAATAAGCCTAGCAAAGAGATGCACGAAATACAGATGTAACTCTGTGAGATGAATTAACAGAACACTAAGCAGTTTCTCAGAAAACTTCTTTCCAGATTTCATCTGAGGATATTTCCTTTTTCACCATAGCCGTCTATGGGCTTCCAAATATCACTTTGCCAATTCCACAAGAACTGTCTTAGTGAAAGGCTTCTTGAGGGGAAAGCTGTAACTCTGTGAGATGATTTCACAGATCACAAAGAAGTTTCTCAGAAAGCTTCTTTCTCTTTGTTATCGGAGGATATTTCCTTTGGCCCTATAGTCTTCAAAGGGATCTGAAATATCTGTTCTCAGATTCCACAGAAATAAGGCTAGCAAAGAGATGCACGAAATACAGATGTAACTCTGTGATATGAATTAACAGAACACTAAGCAGTTTCTCAGAAAGCTTCTTTCCAGATTTCATCTGAGGATATTTCCTTTTTCACCATAGCCCTCTATGGGCTTCCAAATATCACTTTGCCAATTCCACAAGAACTGTCTTAGCGAAAGGCTTCTTGAGGGGAAAGCTGTAACTCTGTGAGATGATTTCACAAAACACAAAGAAGTTTCTCAGTAAGCTTCTTTCTCTTTGTTATCGGAGGATATTTCCTTTGGCCCTATAGTCTTCAAAGGGATCCGAAATATCTGTTCTCAGATTCCACAGAAATAAGGCTAGCAAAGAGATGCACGAAATACAGATGTAACTCTGTGAGATGAATTAACAGAACACTAAGCAGTTTCTCAGAAAGCTTCTTTCCAGATTTCATCTGAGGATATTTCCTTTTTCACCATAGCCCTCTATGGGCTTCCAAATATCACTTTGCCAATTCCACTAGAACTGTCTTAGCGAAAGGCTTCTTGAGGGGAAAGCTGTAACTCTGTGAGATGATTTCACAGAACACAAAGAAGTTTCTCAGAAAGCTTCTTTCTCTTTGTTATCGGAGGATATTTCCTTTGCCCCTATAGACTTCAAAGGGATCCGAAATATCTGTTCTCAGATTCCAAAGAAATAAGGCTAGCAAAGAGATCCACGAAATACAGATGTAACTCTGTGAGATGAATTAACAGAACACTAAGCAGTTTCTCAGAAAGCTTCTTTCCAGATTTCATCTGAGGATATTTCCTTTGTAACCATAGCTCTCTTTGGGCTTCCAAATATCACTTTGCCAATTCCACAAGAACTGTCTTAGCGAAAGGCTTCTTGAGGCGAAAGTTTTAACTCTGTGAGATGATTTCACAGAACACAAAGAAGTTTCTCAGAAAGCTTCTTTCTCATTGTTATCGGAGGATATTTCCTTTGGCCCTATAGTCTTCAAAGGGATCCGAAATATCTGTTCTCAGATTCCACAGAAATAAGGCTAGCAAAGAGATGCACGAAATACAGATGTAACTCCGTGAGATGAATTAACAGAACACTAAGCAGTTTCTCAGAAAGCTTCTTTCCAGATTTCATCTGAGGATATTTCCTTTTTCAACATAGATCTCTATGGGATTCCAAATATCACTTTGCCAATTCCAGAAGAACTGTCGTAGCGAAAGGCTTCTTGAGGGGAAAGCTGTAACACTGTGTGATGATTTCACAGAACACAAAGAGGTTTCTCAGAAAGCTTCTTTCTGTTTGTTATCGGAGGATATTTCCTTTGGCTCTACAGTCTTCAAAGGGATCCGAAAAATCTGTTCTCAGATTCCACAGAAATAAGGCTAGCAAAGAGATCCACGAAATACAGATATAACTCGGTGAGGTGAATTAACAGAACACTAAGCAGTTTCTCAGAAAGCTTCTTTCCAGATTTCATCTGAGGATATTTCCTCTTTCACCATAGCCCTCTATGGGCTTCCAAATATCACTTTGCCAATTCCGCAAGAACTGTCTTAGCGAAAGGCTTCCTGAGGGGAAAGCTGTAACTCTGTGAGATGATTTCACAGAACATAAAGAAGTTTCTCAGAAAGCTTCTTTCTCTTTGTTATCGGAGGATATTTCCTTTGGCCCTATAGTATTCAAAGGGATCCGAAATATCTGTTCTCAGATTCCACAGAAATAAGGCTAGCAAAGAGATCCACGAAATACAGATGCAACTCTGAGGGATGAATTAACAGAACACTAAGCAGTTTTTCAGAAAGTTTCTTTCTAGATTTCATCTGAGGATATTTTCTTTTTCACCATAACCCTCTATGGGCTTCCAAATATCACTTTGCAAATTCCACAAAACTGTCTTAGCGAAAGGCTTCTTGAGGGGAAAGGTGTAACTCTGTGAGTCGATTTCACAGAACACAAAGAAGTTTCTCAGAAAGCTTCTTTTTCTTTGTTATCGGAGGATATTTCCTTTGGCCATAGAGTCTTCAAAGGGATCAGAAATATCTGTTCTCAGATTCCACAGTAATAAGGCTAGCAAAGAGATCCACGAAATACAGATGTAACTCTGTTAGTTGAATTAAAAGAACACTAAGCGGTTTCTCAGAAAGCTTCTTTCTAGATTTCTTCGGAGGATATTTCCTTTTTCACCATAGCCCTCTATGGGCTTCCAAATATCACTTTGCCAATTCCACAAGAACTGTCTTGGCGAAAGGCTTCCCTAGGGGAAAGCTGTAACTCTGTGAAATGATTTCACAGAACACAAAGAAGTTTCTCAGAAAGCTTCTTTCTCTTTGTTATCGGAGGATATTTCCTTTAGCCCTATAGTCTTCAAAGGGATCGGAAATATCTGTTCTCAGATTCCACAGAAATAAGGCTAGCAAAGAGATCCACGAAATACAGATGTAACTCTGTGAGATGAATTAACAGAACACTAAGCAGTTTCTCAGAAAGCTTCTTTCCAGATTTCATCTGAGGATATTTCCTTTTTCACCGTAGCCCTCTATGGGCTTCCAAATATCACTTTGCCAATTCCACAAGAACTGTCTTAGCGAAAGGCTTCTTGAGGGGAAAGCTGTAACTCTCTGAGATGATTTCACAGAAGACAAAGAAGTTTCTCAGAAAGCTTCTTTCTCTTTGTTATCGGAGGATATTTCCTTTAGCCCTATAGTCTTCAAAGGGATCCGAAATATCTCTTCTCAGATTCCACAGATATAAGGCTAGCAAAGAGATCCACGAAATACAGATGTAACTCTGTGAGATGAATTAACACAACACTAAGCAGTTTCTCAGAAAGCTTCTTTCCAGATTTCATCTGAGGATATTTCCTTTTTCACCATAGCCCTCTATGGGCTTCCAAATATCACTTTGCCAATAAGACAAGAACTGTCTTACTCAAAGGGTTTTTGAGGGGAAAGCTGTAACTCTGTGAGATGATTTCACAGAACACAAAGAAGTTTCTCAGAAAGCTTCTTTCTCTTTGTTATCGGAGGATATTTCCTTTGGCCCTATAGTCTTCAAAAGGATCCGAAATATCTGTTCTCAGAATCCACAGAAATAAGTCTAGCAAAGAGATCGACGAAATACAGATGTAACCCTGTGAGTGGAAGTCACACATCACAGAGCAGCTTCTCAGAAAGCTTCTTTCCCAAATTCATTTTAGGATATTTCCTTTTTAACCATTGCCCTCTATGGGCTTCCAAATATGACTTTGCCAATTCCACAAGAACTGTCTTAGAGAAAGGCTTCTTGAGGGGAAAGCTGTAACTCTGTGAGATGATTTCACAGAACACAAAGAAGGTCCTCAGAAAGCTTCTTTCGCTTTGTTATCGGAGGATATGTCCTTTGGCCCTATAGTCTTCAAAGGGATCCGAAATATCTGTTCTCAGATTCCACAGAAATAAGGCTAGCAAAGAGATCCACGAAATACAGATGTAACTCTGTGAGATGAATTAACAGAACACTAAGCAGTTTCTCAGAAAGCTTCTTTCCAGATTTCATCTGAGGATATTTCCCTTTTCACCATAGCACTCTAAGGGCTTCCAAATATCACTTTGCAAATTCCACAAGAACTGTATTAGCGAAAAGCTTCTTGAGGGGAAAGCCGTAACTCTGTGAGATGATTTCACAGAACACAAAGAAGTTTCTCAGAAAGCTTCTTTCTCTTTGTTATGGGAGGATATTTCCTTTGGCCCTATAGTCTTCAAAGGGATCCGAAATATCTGTTCTCAGATTCCACAGAAATAAGGCTAGCAAAGAGATCCACGTAATACAGATGTAACCCTGTGAGTGGAAGACACACATCACAGAGGAGTTTCTCAGCAAGCTTCTTTCCAGATTTCATCTGAGGATATTTCCTTTTTCACCATAGCCCTCTATGGGCTTCCAAATATCACTTTGCCAATTCCACAAGAACTTTCTTAGCGAAAGGCTTCTTGAGGGGAAAGCTGTAACTCTGTGAGATGATTTCACAGAACACAAAGAAGTTTCTCAGAAAGCTTCTTTCTCTTTGTTATCGGAGGATATTTCCTTTGGCCCTATAGTCCTCAAAGGGATCCGAAATATCTGTTCTCAGATTCCACAGAAATAAGGCCAGCAAAGAGATCCACGACATACAGATGTAACTCTGTGAGTGGAAGTCACACATCATAGAGCAGTTTCTCAGAGAGCTTCTTTCCAGATTTCATCTGAGTATATTTCCTTTTTCACCATATCCCTCTATGGGCTTCCAAATATCACTTTCCCAATTCCACAAGAACTGTCTTAGCGAAAGTCTTCTAGAGGGGAAAGCTGTAACTCTGCGAGATGATTTCACCGAACAAAAAGAAGTTTCTCTGTAAGCTTCTTTCTCTTTGTTATCGGAGGATATTTCCTTTGGCCCTATATTCTTCAAAGGGATCCGAAATATCTGTTCTCAGATTCCACAGAAATAAGGCTAGCAAAGAGATCCACGAAATACAGATGTAACCCTGTGAGTGGAAGTCACACATCACAGAGCAGTTTCTCAGAAAGCTTCTTTCCAGATTTCATCTGAGGATATTTCCTTTTTCACCATAGCCCTCTATGGGCTTCCTAATATCACTTTGCCTATTCCACAAGAACTGTCTTAGCGAAAGGCTTCTTGAGGGGAAAGCTGTAACTCTGTGAGATGATTTCACAGAACACAAAGAAGTTTCTCAGAAAGCTTCTTTCTCTTTGTTATCGGAGGATATTTCCTTTGTCCCTAGAGTCTTCAAAGGGATCCGAAATCTCTGCTCTCAGATTCCACAGAAATAAGGCTAGCAAAGAGATCCACGAAATACAGATGTAACTCTGTGAGTGGAAGTCACACATCACAGAGCAGTTTCTCAGAGAGCTTCTTTCCAGATTTCATCGGAGGATATTTCCTTTTTCAACAGAGCCCTCTATGGGCTTCCAAATATCACTTTGCCAATTCCACAAGAACTGTCTTAGCGAAAGGCTTCTTGAGGGGAAAGCTGTAACTCTGTGAGATGATTTCACAGAACACAAAGAAGTTTCTCAGAAAGCTTCCTTCTCTTTGTTATCGGAGGATATTTCCTTTGGCCCTATAGTCTTCAAAGGGATCCGAAATATCTGTTCTCAGATTCCACAGAAATAAGGCTAGCAAAGACATCCACGAAATACAGATGTAACTCTTTGAGATGAATTAACAGAACACTAAGCAGTTTCTCAGAAAGCTTCTTGCCAGATTTCATCTGAGGATATTTCCTTTTTCACCATAGCCCTCTATGGGCTTCCAAATATCACTTTGCCTATTCCACAAGAACTATCTTAGCGAAAGGCTTCTTGAGGGGAAAGCTGTAACTCTTTTAGAGGATTTCACCGAACACAAAGAAGTTTCTCAGTAAGCTTCTTTCTCTTTGTTATCGGAGGATATTTTCTTTGGCCCTATAGTCTTCAAAGGGATCCGAAATATCTGTTCTCAGATTCCACAGAAATAAGGCTATCAAAGAGATCCACGAAATACAGATGTAACTCTGTGAGTTGAAGTCACACATCACAGAGCAGTTGCTCAGAAAGCTTCTTTCCAAATTTCATTTCAGGATAGTTCCTTTTTCAGCATAGCCCTCTATGGGCTTCCAAATATCACTTTGCCAATTCCACAAAACTTTCTTAGCGAAAGGCTTCTTGAGTGGAAATCTTTAACTCTGTGAGAAGATTTCACAGAACACAAAGAAGTTTCTCAGAAAGCTTCTTTCTCTTTGTTATCGGAGGATATTTCCTTTGGCCCTATAGTCTTCAAAGGGATCCGAAATATCTGTTCTCAGACTCCACAGAAATAAGGCTAGCAAAGAGATCCACGAAATACAGATGTAACTCTGTGAGATGAATTAACAGAACACTAAGCAGTTTCTCAGAAAGCTTCTATCCAGATTTCATCTGAGGATATTTCCTTTTTCACCATAGCCCTCTAAGGGCTTCCAAAAGTCACTTTGCCAATTGCACAAGAACTGTCTTAGCGAAAGGCTTCTTGAGGGGAAAGCTGTAACACTGTGAGATGATTTCACAGAACACAAAGAAATTTGTCAGAAAGCTTCTTTCTCTTTGTTATCAGAGGATATTTCCTTTGTCCCTATAGTCTTCAAAGGGATCCGAAATATCTGTTCTCAGATTCCACAGAAATAAGGCTAGCAAAGAGATCCACGAAATACAGATGTAACTCTGTGAGATGAATTAACAGAACACTAAGCAGTTTCTCAGATAGCTTCTTTCCAGATTTCATCTGAGGATATTTCCTTTTTCAACAGAGCCCTCTATGGGCTTCCAAATATCACGTTGCCAATTCCACAAGAACTGTCTTAGCGAAAGGCTTCTTGAGGGGAAAGCTGTAACTCTGTTAGATGATTTCACAGAACACAAAGAAGTTCCTCAGAATGCTTCTTTCTCCTTGTTATCGGAGGATATTTGCTTTGGCCCTATAGCCTTCAAAGGGATCCGAAATATCTGTTCTCAGATTCCACAGAAATAAGGCTAGCAAAGAGATCCACGTAATCCAGATGTAACCTGTGAGTGGAAGACACACATCACAGAGCAGTTTCTCAGCAAGCTTCTTTCCAGATTTCATCTGAGGATATTTCCTTTTTCACCATAGCCCTCTAAGGGCTTCCAAATATCACTTTGCCAATTCCACAAGAACTGTCTTAGCGAAAGGCTTCTTGAGGGGAAAGCTGTAAGTCTGTGAGATGATTTCACAGAACACAAAGAAGTTTCTCAGAAAGCTTCTTTCTCTTTGTTATCGGAGGATATTTCCTTTGTCCCTAGAGTCTTCAAAGGGATCCGAAATCTCTGCTCTCAGATTCCACAGAAATAAGGCTAGCAAAGAGATCCACGAAATGCAGATGTAACTCTGTGAGATGAATTAACAGAACACTAAGCAGTTTCTCAGAAAACTTCTTTCCAGATTTCATCTGAGGATATTTCCTTTTTCACCATAGCCCTCTATGGGCTTCCAAATATCACTTTGCCAATTCCACAAGAACTGTCTTAGCGAAAGGCTTTTTGAGGGGAAATCTGTAACTCTGTGAGATGATTTCACAGAACACAAGGAAGTTTCTCAGAAAGCTTCTTTCTCTTTATTATCGGAGGATATTTCCTTTGGCCCTATAGTCTACAAAGGGATCCGAAATATCTGTTCTCAAATTCCACAGAAATAAGGCTAGCAAAGAGATCCACGAAATACAGATGTAACTCTGTGAGTGGAAGTCACACATCACAGAGCAGTTTCTCAGAGAGCTTCTTTCCAGATTTCATCGGAGGATATTTCCTTTTTCAACAGAGCCCTCTATGGGCTTCCAAATATCACTTTGCCAATTCCACAAGAACTGTCTTAGCGAAAGGCTTCTTGAGGGGAAAGCTGTAACTCTGTGAGACGATTTCACAGAACACAAAGAAGTTTCTCAGAAAGCTTCCTTCTCTTTGTTATCGGAGGATATTTCCTTTGGCCCTAAAGTCTTCAAAGGGATCCGAAATCTCTGTTCTCAGATTCCACAGAAATAAGGCTAGCAAAGAGATCCACGAAATACAGATGTAACTCTGTGAGATGTATTAACCGAACACTAAGAAGTTTCTCAGAAAGCTTCTTTCCAGATTTCATCTGAGGATATTTCCTTTTTCACCATAGCCCTCTATGGGCTTCCAAATATCACTTTGCCAATTCCACAAGAACTGTCTTCGCGAAAGGCTTCTTGAGGGGAAAGCTGTAACTCTGTGAGATGATTTCACAGAACACAAAGAAGTTTCTCAGTAAGCTTCTTTCTCTTTGTTATGGGAGGATATTTCCTTTGGCCCTATAGTCTTCAAAGGGATCCGAAATATCTGTCCTCAGATTCCACAGAAATAAGGCTAGCAAAGACATCCACGAAATACAGATGTAACTCTGTGAGATGAATTAACAGAACACTAAGCAGTTTCTCAGAAACTTCTTTCCAGATTTCATCTGAGGATATTTCCTTTTTCACCATAGCCCTCTATGGGCTTCCAAATATCACTTTGCCTATTCCACAAGAACTATCTTAGCGAAAGGCTTCTTGAGGGGAAAGCTGTAATTCTTTTAGATGATTTCACCGAACACAAAGAAGTTTCTCAGTAAGCTTCTTTCTCTTTGTTATCGGAGGATATTTTCTTTGGCCCTATAGTCTTCAAAGGGATCCGAAATATCTGTTCTCAGATTCCACAGAAATAAGGCTATCAAAGAGATCCACGAAATACAGATGTAACTCTGTGAGTTGAAGTCACACATCACAGAGCAGTTGCTCAGAAAGCTTCTTTCCAAATTTCATTTCAGGATAGTTCCTTTTTCAGCATAGCCCTCTATGGGCTTCCAAATATCACTTTGCCAATTCCACAAAACTTTCGTAGCGAAAGGCTTCTTGAGAGGAAATCTTTAACTCTGTGAGAAGATTTCACAGAACACAAAGAAGTTTCTCAGAAAGCTGCTTTCTCTTTGTTATCGGAGGATATTTCCTTTGGCCCTATAGTCTTCAAAGGGATCCGAAATTACTGTTCTCAGACTCCACAGAAATAAGGCTAGCAAAGAGATCCACGAAATACAGATGTAACTCTGTGAGATGAATTAACAGAACACTAAGCAGTTTCTCAGAAAGCTTCTATCCAGATTTCATCTGAGGATATTTCCTTTTTCACCATAGCCCTCTATGGGCTTCCGAATATCACTTTGCCAATTCCACTACAACTGTCTTAGCGAAAGGCTTCTTGAGTGGAAAGCTTTAACTCTGTGAGAAGATTTCACAGAACACAAAGAAGTTTCTCAGAAAGCTTCTTTCTCTTTGTTATCGGAGGATATTCCCTTTGGCCCTATAGTCTTCAAAGGGATCCGAAATATCTGTTCTCAGATTCCACAGAAATAAGGCTAGCAAAGAGATCCACGAAATACAGATGTAACTCTGTGAGTGGAAGTCACACATCACAGAGCAGTTTCTCAGAGAGCTTCTTTCCAGATTTCATCTGAGTATATTTCCTTTTTCACCATAGCCCTCTATGGGCTTCCAAGTATCACTTTCCCAATTCCACAAGAACTGTCTTAGCGAAAGGCTTCTAGAGGCGAAAGCTGTAACTCTGCGAGATGATTTCACCGAACACAAAGAAGTTTCTCTGTAAGCTTCTTTCTCTTTGTTATAGGAGGATATTTCCTTTGGCCCTATAGTCTTCAAAGGGATCCGAAATATCTGTTCTCAGATTCCACAGAAATAAGGCTAGCAAAGAGATCCACGTAATCCAGATGTAACCTGTGAGTGGAAGACACACATCACAGAGCAGTTTCTCAGCAAGCTTCTTTCCAGATTTCATCTGAGGATATTTCCTTTTTCACCATAGCCCTCTATGGGCTTCCAAATATCACTTTGCCAATTCCACAAGAACTGTCTTCGCGAAAGGCTTCTTGAGGGGAAAGCTGTAACTCTGTGAGATGATTTCACAGAACACAAAGAAGTTTCTCAGAAAGCTTCTTTCTCTTTGTTATGGGAGGATATTTCCTTTGGCCCTATAGTCTTCAAAGGGATCCGAAATATCTGTTCTCAGATTCCACAGAAATAAGGCTAGCAAAGACATCCACGAAATACAGATGTAACTCTGTGAGATGAATTAACAGAACACTAAGCAGTTTCTCAGAAAGCTTCTTTCCAGATTTCATCTGAGGATATTTCCTTTTTCAACATAGCCCTCTATGGGCTTCCAAATATCACTTTGCCTATTCCACAAGAACTATCTTAGCGAAAGGCTTCTGGAGGGGAAAGCTGTAACTCTTTTAGATGATTTCACCGAACACAAAGAAGTTTCTCAGTAAGCTTCTTTCTCTTTGCTATCGGAGGATATTTTCTTTGGCCCTATAGTCTTCAAAGGGATCCGAAATATCTGTTCTCAGATTGCACAGAAACAAGGCTCTCAAAGAGATCCACGAAATACAGATGTAACTCTGTGAGTTGAAGTCACACATCACAGAGCAGTTGCTCAGAAAGCTTCTTTCCAAATTTCATTTCAGGATAGTTCCTTTTTCAGCATAGCCCTCTATGGGCTTCCAAATATCACTTTGCCAATTCCACAAAACTTTCTTAGCGAAAGGCTTCTTGAGTGGAAATCTTTAACTCTGTGAGAAGATTTCACAGAACACAAAGAAGTTTCTCAGAAAGCTTCTTTCTCTTTGTTATCGGAGGATATTTCCTTTGGCCCTATAGTCTTCAAAGGGATCCGAAATATCTGTTCTCAGACCCCACAGAAATAAGGCTAGCAAAGAGATCCACGAAATACAGATGTAACTCTGTGAGATGAATTAACAGAACACTAAGCAGTTTCTCAGAAAGCTTCTATCCAGATTTCATCTGAGGATATTTCCTTTTTCACCATAGCCCTCAATGGGCTTCCAAAAGTCACTTTGCCAATTGCACAAGAACTGTCTTAGCGAAAGGCTTCTTGAGGGGAAAGCTGTAGCACTGTGAGATGATTTCACAGAACACAAAGAAGTTTGTCAGAAAGCTTCTTTCTCTTTGTTATCAGAGGATATTTCCTTTGGCCCTATAGTCTTCAAAGGGATCCGAAATATCTGTTCTCAGATTCCACAGAAATAAGGCTAGCAAAGAGATCCACGAAATACAGATGTAACTCTGTGAGTGGAAGTCACACATCACAGAGCAGTTTCTCAGAGAGCTTCTTTCCAGATTTCATCTGAGTATATTTCCTTTTTCACCATAGCCCTCTATGGGCTTCCAAATATCTCTTCGCCTATTCCACAAGAACTGTCTTAGCGAAAGGCTTCTTGAGGGGAAAGCTTTAATTCTGTGAGAAGATTTCACAGAACACAAAGAAGTTTCTCAGAAAGCTTCTTGGTCTTTGTTATCGGAGGATATTTCCTTAGGCCCTATAGTCTTCAAAGGGATCCGAAATATCTGTTCTCAGATTCCACAGAAATAAGGCTAGCAAAGAGATCCTCGAAATACAGATGTAACTCTGTGAGATGAATTAACAGAACACTAAGCAGTTTCTCAGAAAGCTTCTTTGCAGATTTCATCTGAGGATATTTCCTTTTTCACCCTAGCCCTCTATGGGCTTCCAAATATCACTTTGCCTATTCCACAAGAACTGTCTTAGTGAAAGGCTTCTTGAGGGGAAAGCTGTAACTCTGTGAGATGATTTAACAGAACACAAAGAAGTTTCTCAGTAAGATTCTTTCTCTTTGTTATCGGAGGATATTTCCTTTGGCCCTATAGACTTCAAAGGGATCCGATATATCGGTTCTCAGATTCCACAGGAATAAGGCTAGCAAAGATATCCACGAAATACAGATGTAACTCTGTGAGATGAATTAACAGAACACTAAGCAGTTTCTCAGAAAGCTTCTATCCAGATTTCATCTGAGAATATTTCCTGTTCCACCATAGCCCTCTATGGGCTTCCAAATATCACTTTGCCTATTCCACAAGAACTGTCTTAGTGAAAGGCTTCTTGAGGGGAAAGCTGTAACTCTGTGAGATGATTTCACAGAACACAAAGAAGTTTCTCAGAAGGCTTCCTTCTCTTTGTTATCGGAGGATATTTCCTTTGGCCCTATAGTCTTCAAAGGGATCCGAAATATCTGTTCTCAGACTCCACAGAAATAAGGCTAGCAAAGAGATCCACGAAATACAGATGTAACTCTGTGAGATGAATTAACAGAACACTAAGCAGTTTCTCAGAAAGCTTCTATCCAGATTTCCTCTGAGGATATTTCCTTTTTCACCATAGCCCTCTATGTGCTTCCAAACGTCACTTTGCCAATTGCACAACAACTGTCTTAGCGAAAGGCTTCTTGAGGGGAAAGCTGTAACTCTGTGAGATGATTTCACAGAACACAAAGAAGTTTCTCAGAAAGCTTCTTTCTCTTTATTATCGGAGGATATTTCCTTTGGCCCTATAGTCTTCAATGGGATCCTAAATATCAGTTCTCAGATTCCACAGAAATAAGACTAGCAAAGGAATACATGAAATACAGATATAACTCTGTGAGGTGAATTAACAGAACACTAAGCAGTTTCTCAGAAAGCTTCTTTCCAGATTTCATCTGAGGATATTTCCTTTTTCACAATAGCCCTCTATGGGCTTCCAAATATCACTTTGCCAATTCCACAAGAACTGTCTTAGCGAAAGGCTTCTTGAGGGGAAAGCTGTAACTCTGTGAGATGATTTCACAGAACACAAAGAAGTTTCTCAGAAAGCTTCTTTCTCTTTGTAATCAGAGGATATTACCTTTGGCCCTATAGTCTTCAAAGGGATCAGAAATATCTGTTCTCAGATTCCACAGAAATAAGGCTAGCAAAGAGATCCACGAAATACAGATGTAACCCTGTGAGTGGAAGTCACACATCACAGAACAGTTTCTCAGAGAACTTCTTTTCAGATTTCATCTGAGGATATTTCCTTTTTCACCATAGCCCTCTATGGGCTTCCAAATATGACTTTCCCACTTCCACAAGAACTGTCTTAGCGAAAGGCTTCTTGAGGGGAAAGCTGTAACTCTGTGAGATGATTTCACAGAACACAAAGAAGTTTCTCAGAAAGCTTCTTTCTCTTTGTTATCGGAGGATATTTCCTTTGGCCCTATAGTCTTCAAAGGGATCCGAAATATCTGTTCTCAGATTCCACAGAAACAAGGCTAGCAAAGAGATCCACGAAATACAGATGTAACTCTGTGAGATGTATAAACAGAACACTAAGCAGTTTCTCAGAAAGCTTCTTTCCAGATTTCATCTGAGGATATTTCCTTTTTCACCATAGCCCTCTATGGGCTTCCAAATATCACTTTGCCAATTGCACAAGAACTGTCTTAGCGAAAGGCTTCTTGAGGGGAAAGCTGTAACTCCGTGAGATGATTTCACAGAACACAAAGAAGTTTCTCAGAAAGCTTCTTTCTCTTTGTTATCGGAGGATATTTCCTTTGGCCCTATAGTCTTCAAAGGATCCGAAATATCTGTTCTCAGATTCCACAGAAATAAGGCTAGCAAAGAGATCCACGAAATACAGATGTAACTCTGTGAGATGAATTATCAGAACACTAAGCAGTTTCTCAGAAATCTTCTTTCCAGATTTCATCTGAGGATATTTCCTTTTTCAACAGAGCCCTCTATGGGCTTCCAAATATCACTTTGCCAATTCCACAAGAACTGTCATAGCGAAAGACTTCTTGAGGGGAAAGCTCTAACTCTGTGAGATGATTTCACAGAACACAAAGACGTTTCTCAGAAAGCTTCTTTCTCTTTGTTGTCGGAGGGTATTTCCTTTGGCCCTATATACTTCAAAGGGATCCGAAATATCCGTTCTCAGATTCCACAGAAATAAGGCTAGCAAAGAGATCCACGAAATACAGATGTAACTCTGTGAGATGAATTAAAAGAACACTAAGCAGTTTCTCAGAAAGCTTCCTTCCAGATTTCATTGGAGGATATTTCCTTTTTCACCATAGCCCTCTATGGGCTTCCAAATATCACTTTGCCAATTCCACAAGAACTGTCTTAGCGAAAAGCTTCTTGAGGGGAAAGCTGTAACTCTGTGAGATGATTTCACAGAACACAAAGAAGTTCCTCAGAAAGCTTCTTTCTCTTTGTTATCGGAGGATATTTCCTTTGTCCCTAGAGTCTTCAAAGGGATCCGAAATCTCTGCTCTCAGATTCCACAGAAATAAGGCTAGCAAAGAGATCCACGAAATGCAGATGTAACTCTGTGAGATGAATTAACAGAACACTAAGCAGTTTCTCAGAAAGCTTCTTTCCAGATTTCATCTGAGGATATTTCCTTTTTCACCATAGCCCTCTATGGGCTTCCAAATATCACTTTGCCAATTCCACAAGAACTGTCTTAGCGAAAGGCTTTTAGAGGGGAAATCTGTAACTCTGTGAGATGATTTCACAGAACACAAGGAAGTTTCTCAGAAAGCTTCTTTCTCTTTGTTATCGGAGGATATTTCCTTTGGCCCTATAGTCTTCAAAGGGATCCGAAATATCTGTTCTCAAATTCCACAGAAATAAGGCTAGCAAAGAGATCCACGAAATACAGATGTAACTCTGTGAGTGGAAGTCACACATCACAGAGCAGTTTCTCAGAGAGCTTCTTTCCAGATTTCATCGGAGGATATTTCCTTTTTCAACAGAGCCCTCTATGGGCTTCCAAATATCACTTTGCCAATTCCACAAGAACTGTCTTAGCGAAAGGCTTCTTGAGGGGAAAGCTGTAACTCTGTGAGAGGATTTCACAGAACACAAAGAAGTTTCTCAGTAAGCTTCTTTCTCTTTGTTATGGGAGGATATTTCCTTTGGCCCTATAGTCTTCAAAGGGATCCGAAATATCTGTCCTCAGATTCCACAAAAATAAGGCTAGCAAAGACATCCCCGAAATACAGATGTAACTCTGTGAGATGAATTAACAGAACACTAAGCAGTTTCTCAGAAACTTCTTTCCAGATTTCATCTGAGGATATTTCCTTTTTCACCATAGCCCTCTATGGGCTTCCAAATATCACTTTGCCTATTCCACAAGAACTATCTTAGCGAAAGGCTTCTTGAGGGGAAAGCTGTAATTCTTTTAGATGATTTCACCGAACACAAAGAAGTTTCTCAGTAAGCTTCTTTCTCTTTGTTATCGGAGGATATTTTCTTTGGCCCTATAGTCTTCAAAGGGATCCGAAATATCTGTTCTCAGATTCCACAGAAATAAGGCTATCAAAGAGATCCACGAAATACAGATGTAACTCTGTGAGTGGAAGTCACACATCACAGAGCAGTTGCTCAGAAAGCTTCTTTCCAAATTTCATTTCAGGATAGTTCCTTTTTCAGCATAGCCCTCTATGGGCTTCCAAATATCACTTTGCCAATTCCACAAAACTTTCTTAGCGAAAGGCTTCTTGAGAGGAAATCTTTAACTCTGTGAGAAGATTTCACAGAACACAAAGAAGTTTCTTAGAAAGCTGCTTTCTCTTTGTTATCGGAGGATATTTCCTTTGGCCCTATAGTCTTCAAAGGGATCCGAAATTACTGTTCTCAGACTCCACAGAAATAAGGCTAGCAAAGAGATCCACGAAATACAGATGTAACTCTGTGAGATGAATTAACAGAACACTAAGCAGTTTCTCAGAAAGCTTCTATCCAGATTTCATCTGAGGATATTTCCTTTTTCACCATAGCCCTCTATGGGCTTCCGAATATCACTTTGCCAATTCCACTACAACTGTCTTAGCGAAAGGCTTCTTGAGTGGAAAGCTTTAACTCTGTGAGAAGATTTCACAGAACACAAAGAAGTTTCTCAGAAAGCTTCTTTCTCTTTGTTATCGGAGGATATTCCCTTTGGCCCTATAGTCTTATAAGGGATCCGATATATCTGTTCTCAGATTCCACAGAAATAAGGCTAGCAAAGAGATCCACGAAATACAGATGTAACTCTGTGAGTGGAAGTCACACATCACAGAGCAGTTTCTCAGAGAGCTTCTTTCCAGATTTCATCTGAGTATATTTCCTTTTTCACCATAGCCCTCTACGGGCTTCCAAGTATCACTTTCCCAATTCCACAAGAACTGTCTTAGCGAAAGGCTTCTAGAGGGGAAAGCTGTAACTCTGCGAGATGATTTCACCGAACACAAAGAAGTTTCTCTGTAAGCTTCTTTCTCTTTGTTATCGGAGGATATTTCCTTTGGCCCTATAGTCTTCAAAGGGATCCGAAATATCTGTTCTCAGATTCCACAGAAATAAGGCTAGCAAAGAGATCCACGTAATCCAGATGTAACCTGTGAGTGGAAGACACACATCACAGAGCAGTTTCTCAGCAAGCTTCTTTCCAGATTTCATCTGAGGATATTTCCTTTTTCACCATAGCCCTCTATGGGCTTCCAAATATCACTTTGCCAATTCCACAAGAACTGTCTTCGCGAAAGGCTTCTTGAGGGGAAAGCTGTAACTCTGTGAGATGATTTCACAGAACACAAAGAAGTTTCTCAGAAAGCTTCTTTCTCTTTGTTATGGGAGGATATTTCCTTTGGCCCTATAGTCTTCAAAGGGATCCGAAATATCTGTTCTCAGATTCCACAGAAATAAGGCTAGCAAAGACATCCACGAAATACAGATGTAACTCTGTGATATGAATTAACAGAACACTAAGCAGTTTCTCAGAAAGCTTCTTTCCAGATTTCATCTGAGGATATTTCCTTTTTCAACATAGCCCTCTATGGGCTTCCAAATATCACTTTGCCTATTCCACAAGAACTATCTTAGCGAAAGGCTTCTGGAGGGGAAAGCTGTAACTCTTTTAGATGATTTCACCGAACACAAAGAAGTTTCTCAGTAAGCTTCTTTCTCTTTGCTATCGGAGGATATTTTCTTTGGCCCTATAGTCTTCAAAGGGATCCGAAATATCTGTTCTCAGATTGCACAGAAATAAGGCTCTCAAAGAGATCCACGAAATACAGATGTAACTCTGTGAGTTGAAGTCACACATCACAGAGCAGTTGCTCAGAAAGCTTCTTTCCAAATTTCATTTCAGGATAGTTCCTTTTTCAGCATAGCCCTCTATGGGCTTCCAAATATCACTTTGCCAATTCCACAAAACTTTCTTAGCGAAAGGCTTCTTGAGTGGAAATCTTTAACTCTGTGAGAAGATTTCACAGAACACAAAGAAATTTCTCAGAAAGCTTCTTTCTCTTTGTTATCGGAGGATATTTCCTTTGGCCCTATAGTCTTCAAAGGGATCCGAAATATCTGTTCTCAGACCCCACAGAAATAAGGCTAGCAAAGAGATCCACGAAATACAGATGTAACTCTGTGAGTGGAAGTCACACATCACAGAGCAGTTTCTCAGAGAGCTTCTTTCCAGATTTCATCTGAGGATATTTCCTTTTTCACCATAGCCCTCTATGGGCTTCCAAATATCTCTTCGCCTATTCCACAAGAACTGTCATAGCGAAAGGCTTCTTGAGGGGAAAGCTGTAACTCTGTGAGATGATTTCACCGAACACAAAGAAGTTTCTCAGAAAGCTTCTTTATCTTTGTTATCGGAGGATATTTCCTTTGGCCCTACAGTCTTCAAAGGGATCCAAAATCTCTGTTCTCAGATACCACAGAAATAAGGCTAGCAAAGAGATCCACGAAATACAGAAGTAAGTCTGTGAGATGAATTAACAGAACACTAAGCAGTTTCTCAGAAAGCTTCTTTCCAGATTTCATCTGAGGATATTTCCTTTTTCACCATAGCCCTCTATGGGCTTCCAAATATCACTTTGCCAATTCCACAAGAACTGTCTTAGCGAAAGGCTTCTTGAGGGGAAAGCTGTAACTCTGTGAGATGATTTCACAGAACACAAAGAAGTTTCTCAGAAAGCTTCTTTCTCTTTTTTATCGGAGGATATTTCCTTCGGCCCCATAGTTTTCAAAGGGATCCGAAATATCTGTTCTCAGATTCCACAGAAATATGGCTAGCAAAGAGATCCACGAAATACAGATGTAACCCTGTGAGTGGAAGTCACATCACAGAGCAGTTTCTCAGAAAGCTTCTTTCCACATTTCATCTGAGGATATTTCCTTTTTCACCATAGCGCTATAGGGGCTTCCAAATATCACTTTGCTAATTCCACAAGAACTGTCTTAGCGAAAGGCTTCTTGAGTGGAAAGCTTTAACTCTGTGAGAAGATTTCACAGAACACAAAGAAGTTTCTCAGAAAGCTTCTTGGTCTTTGTTATCAGAGGATATTTCCTTTGGCCCTATAGTCTTCAAAGGGATCCGAAATATCTGTTCTCAGATTCCACAGAAATAAGGCTAGCAAAGAGATCCTCGAAATACAGATGTAACTCTGTGAGATGAATTAACAGAACACTAAGCAGTTTCTCAGAAAGCTTCTTTGCAGATTTCATCTGAGGATATTTCCTTTTTCACCCTAGCCCTCTATGGGCTTCCAAATATCACTTTGCCAATTCCACAAGAACTGTCGTAGCGAAAGGCTTCTTGAGGAGAAAGCTGTTACTCTGTGAGATGATTTAACAGAACACAAAGAAGTTTCTCAGTAAGATTCTTTCTCTTTGTTATCGGAGGATATTTCCTTTGGCCCTATAGACTTCAGAGGGATCCGATATATCGGTTCTCAGATTCCACAGGAATAAGGCTAGCAAAGATATCCACGAAATACAGATGTAACTCTGTGAGATGAATTAAAAGAACACTAAGCAGTTTCTCAGAAAGCTTCTATCCAGATTTCATCTGAGAATATTTCCTGTTTCACCATAGCCCTCTATGGGCTTCCAAATATCACTTTGCCTATTCCACAAGAACTGTCTTAGTGAAAGGCTTCTTGAGGGGAAAGCTGTAACTCTGTGAGATGATTTCACAGAACACAAAGAAGTTTCTCAGAAGGCTTCCTTCTCTTTGTTATCGGAGGATATTTCCTTTGGCCCTATAGTCTTCAAAGGGATCCGAAATATCTGTTCTCAGACTCCACAGAAATAAGGCTAGCAAAGAGATCCACGAAATACAGATGTAACTCTGTGAGATGAATTAACAGAACACTAAGCAGTTTCTCAGAAAGCTTCTATCCAGATTTCCTCTGAGGATATTTCCTTTTTCACCATAGCCCTCTATGTGCTTCCAAACGTCACTTTGCCAATTGCACAACAACTGTCTTAGCGAAAGGCTTCTTGAGGGGAAAGCTGTAACTCTGTGAGATGATTTCACAGAACACAAAGAAGTTTCTCAGAAAGCTTCTTTCTCTTTATTATCGGAGGATATTTCCTTTGGCCCTATAGTCTTCAATGGGATCCTAAATATCAGTTCTCAGATTCCACAGAAATAAGACTAGCAAAGGAATACATGAAATACAGATATAACTCTGTGAGGTGAATTAACAGAACACTAAGCAGTTTCTCAGAAAGCTTCTTTCCAGATTTCATCTGAGGATATTTCCTTTTTCACAATAGCCCTCTATGGGCTTCCAAATATCACTTTGCCAATTCCACAAGAACTGTCTTAGCGAAAGGCTTCTTGAGGGGAAAGCTGTAACTCTGTGAGATGATTTCACAGAACACAAAGAAGTTTCTCAGAAAGCTTCTTTCTCTTTGTAATCAGAGGATATTACCTTTGGCCCTATAGTCTTCAAAGGGATCAGAAATATCTGTTCTCAGATTCCACAGAAATAAGGCTAGCAAAGAGATCCACGAAATACAGATGTAACCCTGTGAGTGGAAGTCACACATCACAGAACAGTTTCTCAGAGAACTTCTTTTCAGATTTCATCTGAGGATATTTCCTTTTTCACCATAGCCCTCTATGGGCTTCCAAATATGACTTTCCCACTTCCACAAGAACTGTCTTAGCGAAAGGCTTCTTGAGGGGAAAGCTGTAACTCTGTGAGATGATTTCACAGAACACAAAGAAGTTTCTCAGAAAGCTTCTTTCTCTTTGTTATCGGAGGATATTTCCTTTGGCCCTATAGTCTTCAAAGGGATCCGAAATATCTGTTCTCAGATTCCACAGAAACAAGGCTAGCAAAGAGATCCACGAAATACAGATGTAACTCTGTGAGATGTATAAACAGAACACTAAGCAGTTTCTCAGAAAGCTTCCTTCCAGATTTCATTGGAGGATATTTCCTTTTTCACCATAGCCCTCTATGGGCTTCCAAATATCACTTTGCCAATTCCACAAGAACTGTCTTAGCGAAAAGCTTCTTGAGGGGAAAGCTGTAACTCTGTGAGATGATTTCACAGAACACAAAGAAGTTCCTCAGAAAGCTTCTTTCTCTTTGTTATCGGAGGATATTTGCTTTGGCCCTATAGTCTTCAAAGGGATCCGAAATATCTGTTCACAGATTCCACAGAAATAAGACTAGCAAAGAGATCCACGTAATACAGATGTAACCCTGTGAGTGGAAGACACACATCACAGAGCAGTTTCTCAGCAAGCTTCTTTCCAGATTTCATCTGAGGATATTTCCTTTTTCACCATAGCCCTCTATGGGCTTCCAAATATCTCTTCGCCTATTCCACAAGATCTGTCTTAGCGAAAGGCTTCTTGAGGGGAAAGCTGTAACTCTGTGAGATGATTTCACCGAACACAAAGAAGTTTCTCAGAAAGCTTCTTTATCTTTGTTATCGGAGGATATTTCCTTTGGCCCTACAGTCTTCAAAGGGATCCAAAATCTCTGTTCTCAGATACCACAGAAATAAGGCTAGCAAAGAGATCCACGAAATACAGAAGTAACTCTGTGAGATGAATTAACAGATCACTAAGCAGTTTCTCAGAAAGCTTCTTTCCAGATTTCATCTGAGGATATTTCCTTTTTCACCATAGCCCTCTATGGGCTTCCAAATATCACTTTGCCAATTCCACAAGAACTGTCTTAGCGAAAGGCTTCTTGAGGGGAAAGCTGTAACTCTGTGAGATGATTTCACAGAACACAAAGAAGTTTCTCAGAAAGCTTCTTTCTCTTTTTTATCGGAGGATATTTCCTTCGGCCCCATAGTTTTCAAAGGGATCCGAAATATCTGTTCTCAGATTCCACAGAAATAAGGCTAGCAAAGAGATCCACGAAATACAGATGTAACCCTGTGAGTGGAAGTCACATCACAGAGCAGTTTCTCAGAAAGCTTCTTTCCACATTTCATCTGAGGATATTTCCTTTTTCATCATAGCGCTATAGGGGCTTCCAAATATCACTTTGCTAATTCCACAAGAACTGTCTTAGCCTAAGGCTTCTTGAGTGGAAAGCTTTAACTCTGTGAGAAGATTTCACAGAACACAAAGAAGTTTCTCAGAAAGCTTCTTGGTCTTTGTTATCGGAGGATATTTCCTTTGGCCCTATAGTCTTCAAAGGGATCCGAAATATCTGTTCTCAGATTCCACAGAAATAAGGCTAGCAAAGAGATCCTCGAAATACAGATGTAACTCTGTGAGATGAATTAACAGAACACTAAGCAGTTTCTCAGAAAGCTTCTTTGCAGATTTCATCTGAGGATATTTCCTTTTTCACCCTAGCCCTCTATGGGCTTCCAAATATCACTTTGCCAATTCCACAAGAACTGTCGTAGCGAAAGGCTTCTTGAGGAGAAAGCTGTTACTCTGTGAGATGATTTAACAGAACACAAAGAAGTTTCTCAGTAAGATTCTTTCTCTTTGTTATCGGAGGATATTTCCTTTGGCCCTATAGACTTCAAAGGGATCCGATATATCGGTTCTCAGATTCCACAGGAATAAGGCTAGCAAAGATATCCACGAAATACAGATGTAACTCTGTGAGATGAATTAACAGAACACTAAGCAGTTTCTCAGAAAGCTTCTATCCAGATTTCATCTGAGAATATTTCCTGTTTCACCATAGCCCTCTATGGGCTTCCAAATATCACTTTGCCTATTCCACAAGAACTGTCTTAGTGAAAGGCTTCTTGAGGGGAAAGCTGTAACTCTTTGAGATGATTTCACAGAACACAAAGAAGTTTCTCAGAAGGCTTCCTTCTCTTTGTTATCGGAGGATATTTCCTTTGGCCCTATAGTCTTCAAAGGGATCCGAAATATCTGTTCTCAGACTCCACAGAAATAAGGCTAGCAAAGAGATCCACGAAATACAGATGTAACTCTGTGAGATGAATTAACAGAACACTAAGCAGTTTCTCAGAAAGCTTCTATCCAGATTTCCTCTGAGGATATTTCCTTTTTCACCATAGCCCTCTATGTGCTTCCAAACGTCACTTTGCCAATTGCACAACAACTGTCTTAGCGAAAGGCTTCTTGAGGGGAAAGCTGTAACTCTGTGAGATGATTTCACAGAACACAAAGAAGTTTCTCAGAAAGCTTCTTTCTCTTTATTATCGGAGGATATTTCCTTTGGCCCTATAGTCTTCAATGGGATCCTAAATATCAGTTCTCAGATTCCACAGAAATAAGACTAGCAAAGGAATACATGAAATACAGATATAACTCTGTGAGGTGAATTAACAGAACACTAAGTAGTTTCTCAGAAAGCTTCTTTCCAGATTTCATCTGAGGATATTTCCTTTTTCACAATAGCCCTCTATGGGCTTCCAAATATCACTTTGCCAATTCCACAAGAACTGTCTTAGCGAAAGGCTTCTTGAGGGGAAAGCTGTAACTCTGTGAGATGATTTCACAGAACACAAAGAAGTTTCTCAGAAAGCTTCTTTCTCTTTGTAATCAGAGGATATTACCTTTGGCCCTATAGTCTTCAAAGGGATCAGAAATATCTGTTCTCAGATTCCACAGAAATAAGGCTAGCAAAGAGATCCACGAAATACAGATGTAACCCTGTGAGTGGAAGTCACACATCACAGAACAGTTTCTCAGTGAACTTCTTTTCAGATTTCATCTGAGGATATTTCCTTTTTCACCATAGCCCTCTATGGGCTTCCAAATATGACTTTCCCACTTCCACAAGAACTGTCTTAGCGAAAGGCTTCTTGAGGGGAAAGCTGTAACTCTGTGAGATGATTTCACAGAACACAAAGAAGTTTCTCAGAAAGCTTCTTTCTCTTTGTTATCGGAGGATATTTCCTTTGGCCCTATAGTCTTCAAAGGGATCCGAAATATCTGTTCTCAATTTCCACAGAAACAAGGCTAGCAAAGAGATCCACGAAATACAGATGTAACTCTGTGATATGTATAAACAGAACACTAAGCAGTTTCTCAGAAAGCTTCTTTGCAGATTTCATCTGAGGATATTTCCTTTTTCACCATAGCCCTCTATGGGCTTCCAAATATCACTTTGCCAATTGCACAAGAACTGTCTTAGCGAAAGGCTTCTTGAGGGGAAAGCTGTAACTCTGTGAGATGATTTCACAGAACACAAAGAAGTTTCTCAGAAAGCTTCTTTCTCTTTGTTATCGGAGGATATTTCCTTTGGCCCTATAGTCTTCAAAGGATCCGAAATATCTGTTCTCAGATTCCAGAGAAATAAGGCTAGCAAAGAGATCCACGAAATACAGATGTAACTCTGTGAGATGAATTATCAGAACACTAAGCAGTTTCTCAGAAATCTTCTTTCCAGATTTCATCTGAGGATATTTCCTTTTTCAACAGAGCCCTCTATGGGCTTCCAAATATCACTTTGCCAATTCCACAAGAACTGTCATAGCGAAAGATTTCTTGAGGGGAAAGCTCTAACTCTGTGAGATGATTTCACAGAACACAAAGAAGTTTCTCAGAAAGCTTCTTTCTCTTTGTTATCGGAGGGTATTTCCTTTGGCCCTATATACTTCAAAGGGATCCGAAATATCCGTTCTCAGATTCCACAGCAATAAGGCTAGCAAAGAGATCCACGAAATACAGATGTAACACTGTGAGATGAATTAAAAGAACACTAAGCAGTTTCTCAGAAAGCTTCCTTCCAGATTTCATTGGAGGATATTTCCTTTTTCACCATAGCCCTCTATGGGCTTCCAAATATCACTTTGCCAATTCCACAAGAACTGTATTAGCGAAAAGCTTCTTGAGGGGAAAGCTGTAACTCTGTGAGATGATTTCACAGAACACAAAGAAGTTCCTCAGAAAGCTTCTTTCTCTTTGTTATCGGAGGATATTTGCTTTGGCCCTATAGTCTTCAAAGGGATCCGAAATATCTGTTCTCAGATTCCACAGAAATAAGGCTAGCAAAGAGATCCACGTAATACAGATGTAACCCTGTGAGTGGAAGACACACATCACAGAGCAGTTTCTCAGCAAGCTTCTTTCCAGATTTCATCTGAGGATATTTCCTTTTTCACCATAGCCCTCTATGGGCTTCCAAATATCACTTTGCCAATTCCACAAGAACTTTCTTAGCGAAAGGCTTCTTGAGGGTAAAGCTGTAACTCTGTGAGATGATTTCACAGAACACAAAGAAGTTTCTCAGAAAGCTTCTTTCTCTTTCTTATCGGAGGATATTTCCTTTGGCCCTATAGTCTTCAAAGGGATACGAAATATGTGTTCTCAGATTCCACAGAAATAAGGCTAGCAAAGAGATCCACGAAATACTGATGTAACTTTGTGTGATGAATTAACAGAACACTAAGTAGTTTCTCAGAAAGCTTCTTTCCAGATTTCATCTGAGGATATTTCCTTTTTCACCATAGCCCTCTATGGGCTTCCAAATATCACTTTGCCAATTCCACAGGAACTGTCTTAGCGAAAGGCATCTTGAGGTTAAAGCTGTAACTCTGTGAGATGATTTCACAGAACACAAAGAAGTTTCTCAGAAAGCTTCTTTCTCTTTGTTATCGGAGGATATTTCCTTTGGCCCTATAGTCTTCAAAGGATCCGAAATATCTGTTCTCAGATTCCAGAGAAATAAGGCTAGCAAAGAGATCCACGAAATACAGATGTAACTCTGTGAGGTGAATTATCAGAACACTAAGCAGTTTCTCAGAAATCTTCTTTCCAGATTTCATCTGAGGATATTTCCTTTTTCAACAGAGCCCTCTATGGGCTTCCAAATATCACTTTGCCAATTCCACAAGAACTGTCATAGCGAAAGACTTCTTGAGGGGAAAGCTCTAACTCTGTGAGATGATTTCACAGAACACAAAGAAGTTTCTCAGAAAGCTTCTTTCTCTTTGTTGTCGTAGGGTATTTCCTTTGGCCCTATATACTTCAAAGGGATCCGAAATATCCGTTCTCAGATTCCACAGAAATAAGGCTAGCAAAGAGATCCACGAAATACAGATGTAACTCTGTGAGATGAATTAAAAGAACACTAAGCAGTTTCTCAGAAAGCTTCCTTCCAGATTTCATTGGAGGATATTTCCTTTTTCACCATAGCCCTCTATGGGCTTCCAAATATCACTTTGCCAATTCCACAAGAACTGTCTTAGCGAAAAGCTTCTTGAGGGGAAAGCTGTAACTCTGTGAGATGATTTCACAGAACACAAAGAAGTTACTCAGAAAGCTTCTTTCTCTTTGTTATCGGAGGATATTTGCTTTGGCCCTATAGTCTTCAAAGGGATCCGAAATATCTGTTCTCAGATTCCACAGAAATAAGGCTAGCAAAGAGATCCACGTAATACAGATGTAACCCTGTGAGTGGAAAACACACATCACAGAGCAGTTTCTCAGCAAGCTTCTTTCCAGATTTCATCTGAGGATATTTCCTTTTTCACCATAGCCCTCTATGGGCTTCCAAATATCACTTTGCCAATTCCACAAGAACTTTCTTAGCGAAAGGCTTCTTGAGGGGAAAGCTGTAACTCTGTGAGATGATTTCACAGAACACAAAGAAGTTTCTCAGAAAGCTTCTTTCTCTTTCTTATCGGAGGATATTTCCTTTGGCCCTATAGTCTTGAAAGGGATACGAAATATGTGTTCTCAGATTCCACAGAAATAAGGCTAGCAAAGAGATCCACGAAATACTGATGTAACTCTGTGTGATGAATTAACAGAACACTAAGTAGTTTCTCAGAAAGCTTCTTTCCAGATTTCATCTGAGGATATTTCCTTTTTCACCATAGCCCTCTATGGGCTTCCAAATATCACTTTGCAATTCCACAGGAACTGTCTTAGCGAAAGGCATCTTGAGGTTAATGCTGTAACTCTGTGAGATGATTTCACAGAAAACAAGGAAGTTTCTCAGAAAGCTTCTTTCTCTTTGTTATCGGAGGATATTTCCTTTGGCCCTATAGTCTTCAAAGGGATCCGAAATATCTGTTCTCAGATTCCACAGAAATAAGGCTAGCAAAGATATCCACGAAATACAGATGTAACTCTGTGAGATGAATTAAGAGAACACTAAGCAGTTTTTCAGAAAGCTTCTTTCCAGATTTCATCTGAGGGTATTTCCTTTTTCACCATAGCCCTCTATTGGCTTCCAAATATCACTTTCCCAATTCCACAAGAACTGTCGTAGCGAAAGGCTTCTTGAGGGGAAAGCTTTAACTCTGTGAGATGATTTCACAGAACACAAGGAAGTTTCTCAGAAAGCTTCTTTCTCTTTGTTATCGGAGGATATTTCCTTTGGCCCTATAGTCTTCAAAGGGATCCGAAATATCTGTTCTCAGATTCCACAGAAACAAGTCTAGCAAAGAGATGCACGAAAAACAGATGTAACCCTGTGAGTGGAAGTCACGACTCACAGAGCAGTTTCTCAGAAAGCTTCTTTCCAAATTTCATTTGAGGATATTTCCTTTTTCACCATAGCCCACTATGGGCTTCCAAATATCACTTTGCCATTTCCACAAGAACTGTCGTAGCGAAAGGCTTCTTGAGGCGAAAGCTGTAACTCTGTGAGATGATTTCACAGAACACAAAGAAGTTTGTCAGAAAGCTTCTTTCTCTTTGTTATCGGAGGATATTTCCTTTGGCCCTATAGTCTTCAAATGGATCTGAAATATCTGTTCTCAGATTCCACAGAAATAAGGCTAGCAAAGAGATCCACGAAATACAGATGTAACTCTGTTAGATGAAATAACAGAACACTAAGCAGTTTCTCAGAAAGCTTCTTTCCAGATTTCATCTGAGGATATTTCCTTTTTCACCATAGCCCTCTATGGGCTTCCAAATATCACTTTGCTAATTCCACAAGAACTGTCTTAGTGAAAGGCTTCTTGAGTGGAAAGCTGTAACTCTGTGAGATGATTTCACAGACCACAAAGAAGTTTCTCAGAAAGCTTCTTTCTCTTTGATATCAGAGGATATTTCCTTTGGCCCTATAGTCTTCAAATGGATGCGAAATATCTGTTCTCAGATTCCACAGAAATAACGCTAGCAAAGAGATCTAGGAAATACAGATGTAACTCTGAGGGATGAATTAACAGAACACTAAGCAGTTTCTCAGAAAGCTTCTTTATACATTTCATCGGAGGATATTTCCTGTTTCACCATAGCCTTCTATGGGCTTCCAAATATCACTTTGCCAACTCCACAAGAACTGTCTTAGCGAAAGGCTACTTGAGGGGAAAACTGTAACTCTGTGAGATGATTTCACAGAACACAAAGAAGTTTCTCACAAAGCTTCTTTCTCTTTTTTATCGGAGGATATTTTCTTTTGCCCTATAGTCTTAAAAGGGATGCGAAATATCTCTTCTCAGATTCCACAGAAATAAGGCTAGCAAAGAGATCCACGAAATACAGATGTAACTCTGTGGGATGAATTAACAGAACACTAAGCAGTTACTCAGAAAGGTTCTTTCTAAATTTCATTTGAGGATATTTCCTTTTTCACCATAGCCCTCTTTGGGCTTCCAAATATCACTTTGCCAACTCTACAAGAACTGTCTTAGCGAAAGGCTCCTTGAGGGGAAAGCTGTAACTCTGTGAGATGATTTCACGGAACACAAAGAAGTTTCTCAGAAAGCTTCTTTCTCTTTGTTATCGGAGGATATTTCCTTTGGCCCTATAGTCTTCAAAGGGATCCGAAGTATCTGTTCTCAGATTCCACAGAAATAAGGCTTGCAAAGAGATCCACGAAATATAGATGTAACTCTGTGAGATGAATTAACAGAACACTAAGCAGTTTCTCAGAAAGCTTCTTTCCAGATTTCATCTGAGGATATTTCCTTTTTCACCATTGCCCTCTATGGGCTTCCAAATATCACTTTGCCAATTCCACAAGAAGTGTCTTAGCAAAAGGCTTTTGAGTGGAAAGCTGTAACTCTGTGAGATGATTTCATGGAACCCAAAGAAGTATCTCAGAAAGCTTCTTTCTCTTTGTTATCGGAGGATATTTCCTTTGGCCCCATAGTCTTCAAAGGGATCCGAAATATCTGTTCTCAGATTCCACAGAAATAAGGCTAGCAAAGATATGCACGAAATACAGATGTAACTCTGTGAGATGAATTCACAGAACACTAAGCAGTTTCTCAGAAAGCTTCTTTCCAGATTTCATCGGAGGATATTTCCTTTTTCACCATAGCCCTCTATGGGCTTCCAAATATCACTTTGCCAATTCCACAAGAACTGTCTTAGCGAAAGGCTTCTTGAGGGGAAAGCAGTCACTCTGTGAGATGATTTCACAGAACACAAAGAAGTTTCTCAGAAAGCTTCTTCCTCTTTGTTATCGGAGGATATTTCCTTTGGCCCTATAGTCTTCAAAGGTATAAGAAGTATCTGTTCTCAGATTCCACAGAAATAAGGCTAGCAAAGAGATCCACGAAATACAGATGTAACTCTGTGAGATGAATTAACAGAACACTAAGTATTTTCTCAGAAAGCTTCCTTCCAGATTTCATCTGAGGATATTTCCTTTTTCACCATAGCCCTCTATGGGCTTCCAAAGATCACTTTTCCAATTCCACAAGAACTGTCTTAGCGAAAGGCTTCTTGAGTGGAAAGTTGTAACTCTGTGAGATGATTTCACGGAACACAAAGAAGTATCTCAGAAAGCTTCCTTCTCTTTGTTATCGGAGGATATTTCCTTTGGCCCTATAGTCTTCAAAGGGATCCGAAATATCTGTTCTCAGATTCCACAGTAATAAGGCTAGCAAAGAGATGCACGAAATACAGATGTAACTCTGTGAGATGAATTAACAGAACACTAAGCAGTTTCTCAGAAAGCTTCTTTCCAGATTTCATCTGAGGATATTTCCTTTTTCACCATAGCCCTCTATGGGCTTCCAAATATCACTTTGCGAATTCCACAAGAACTGTTTTAGCGAAAGGCTTCTTGAGGGGAAAGCTGTAACTCTGTGAGATGATTTCACAGATCACAAAGAAGTTTCTCAGAAAGCTTCTTTCTATTTGTTATTGGAGGATATTTCCTTTGGCCCTATAGTCTTCAAAGGGATCCGAAATATCTGTTCTCAGATTCCACAGAAATAAGGCTAGCAAAGAGATCCACGAAATACAGATGTAACTCTGTGAGTGGAAGTCACACATCACAGAGCAGTTTCTCAGAAAGCTTCTTTCCAGATTTCATCTGAGGATATTTCCTTTTTCACCATAGCCCTCTATGGGCTTCCAAATATCACTTTGCCAATTCCACAAGAACTGTTTTAGCGAAAGGCTTCTTGAGGGGAAATCTTTAACTCTGTGAGAAGATTTCACAGAACACAAAGAAGTTTCTCAGAAAGCTTCTTTCTCTTTGTTATTGGAGGATATTTCCTTTGGCCCTATAGTCTTCAAAGGGATCCGAAATATCTGTTCTCAGATTCCACAGAAATAAGGCTAGCAAAGAGATCCACGAAATACAGATGTAACTCTGTGAGTGGAAGTCACACATCACAGAGCAGTTTCTCAGAAAGCTTCTTTCCAGATTTCATCTGAGGATATTTCCTTTTTCACCATAGCCCTCTATGGGCTTCCAAATATCACTTTGCCAATTCCACAAGAACTGTCTTAGCGAAAGGCTTCTTGAGGGGAATTCTGTAACTCTGTGAGATGATTTCACAGAACACAAAGAAGTTTCTCAGAAAGCTTCTGTCTCTTTGTTATCGGAGGATATTTCCTTTGGCCCTATAGTCTTCAAAGGGATCCGAAATATCTGTTCTCAGATTCCAAAGAAATAAGGCTAGCAAAGAGATGCACGAAATACAGATGTAACTCTGTGAGATGAATTAACAGAACACTAAGCAGTTTCTCAGAAAGCTTCTTTCCAGATTTCATCTGAGGATATTTCCTTTTTCACCATAGCCCTCTATGGGCTTCCAAATATCACTTTGCCAATTCCACAAGAAATGTCTTAGCGAAAGGCTTCTTGAGGGGAAAGCTGTAACTCTGTGAGATGATTTCACCGAACACAAAGAAGTTTCTCAGAAAGCTTCTTTCTGTTTGTTATCGGAGGATATTTCCTTTGGCTCTACAGTCTTCAAAGGGATCCGAAATATCTGTTCTCAGATTCCACAGAAATAAGGCTAGCAAAGAGATGCACGAAATACAGATGTAACTCTGTGAGATGAATTAACAGAACACTAAGCAGTTTCTCAGAAAGCTTCCTTCCAGATTTCATCTGAGGATATTTCCTCTTTCACCATAGCCCTCTTTAGGCTTCCAAATATCACTTTGCCAATTCCACAAGAACTGTCTTAGCGAAAGGCTTCTTGAAGGGAAAGCTGTAACTCTGTGAGATGATTTCACAAAACACAAAGAAGTTTCTCAGTAAGCTTCTTTCTCTTTGTTATCGGAGGATATTTCCTTTGGCCCTATAGTCTTCAAAGGGATCCGAAATATCTGTTCTCAGATTCCACAGAAATAAGCCTAGCAAAGAGATGCACGAAATACAGATGTAACTCTGTGAGATGAATTAACAGAACACTAAGCAGTTTCTCAGAAAACTTCTTTCCAGATTTCATCTGAGGATATTTCCTTTTTCACCATAGCCGTCTATGGGCTTCCAAATATCACTTTGCCAATTCCACAAGAACTGTCTTAGTGAAAGGCTTCTTGAGGGGAAAGCTGTAACTCTGTGAGATGATTTCACAGATCACAAAGAGGTTTCTCAGAAAGCTTCTTTCTCTTTGTTATCGGAGGATATTTCCTTTGGCCCTATAGTCTTCAAAGGGATCCGAAATATCTGTTCTCAGATTCCACAGAAATAAGGCTAGCAAAGAGATGCACGAAATACAGATGTAACTCTGTGAGATGAATTAACAGAACACTAAGCAGTTTCTCAGAAAGCTTCTTTCCAGATTTCATCTGAGGATATTTCCTTTTTCACCATAGCCCTCTATGGGCTTCCAAATATCACTTTGCCAATTCCACAAGAACTGTCTTAGCGAAAGGCTTATTGAGGGGAAAGCTGTAACTCTGTGAGATGATTTCACAAAACACAAAGAAGTTTCTCAGTAAGCTTCTTTCTCTTTGTTATCGGAGGATATTTCCTTTGGCCCTATAGTCTTCAAAGGGATCCGAAATATCTGTTCTCAGATTCCACAGAAATAAGGCTAGCAAAGAGATGCACGACATACAGATGTAACTCTGTGAGATGAATTAACAGAACACTAAGCAGTTTCTCAGAAAGCTTCTTTCCAGATTTCATCTGAGGATATTTCCTTTTTCACCATAGCCCTCTATGGGCTTCCAAATATCACTTTGCCAATTCCACTAGAACTGTCTTAGCGAAAGGCTTCTTGAGGGGAAAGCTGTAACTCTGTGAGATGATTTCACAGAACACAAAGAAGTTTCTCAGAAAGCTTCTTTCTCTTTGTTATCGGAGGATATTTCCTTTGGTCCTATAGACTTCAAAGGGATCCGAAATATCTGTTCTCAGATTCCAAAGAAATAAGGCTAGCAAAGAGATCCATCAAATACAGATGTAACTCTGTGAGATGAATTAACAGAACACTAAGCAGTTTCTCAGAAAGCTTCTTTCCAGATTTCATCTGAGGATATTTCCTTTGTAACCATAGCCCTCTTTGGGCTTCCAAATATCACTTTGCCAATTCCACAAGAACTGTCTTAGCGAAAGGGTTCTTGAGGCGAAAGTTGTAACTCTGTGAGATGATTTCACAGAACACAAAGAAGTTTCTCAGAAAGCTTCTTTCTCATTGTTATCGGAGGATATTTCCTTTGGCCCTATAGTCTTCAAAGGGATCCGAAATATCTGTTCTCAGATTCCACAGAAATAAGGCTAGCAAAGAGATGCACGAAATACAGATGTAACTCCGTGAGATGAATTAACAGAACACTAAGCAGTTTCTCAGAAAGCTTCTTTGCAGATTTCATCTGAGGATATTTCCTTTTTCAACATAGATCTCTATGGGATTCCAAATATCACTTTGCCAATTCCAGAAGAACTGTCGTAGCGAAAGGCTTCTTGAGGGGAAAGCTGTAACACTGTGTGATGATTTCACAGAACACAAAGAGGTTTCTCAGAAAGCTTCTTTCTGTTTGTTATCGGATGATATTTCCTTTGGCTCTACAGTCTTCAAAGGGATCCGAAAAATCTGTTCACAGATTCCACAGAAATAAGGCTAGCAAAGAGATCCACGAAATACAGATATAACTCGGTGAGGTGAATTAACAGAACACTAAGCAGTTTCTCAGAAAGCTTCTTTCCAGATTTCATCTGAGGATATTTCCTCTTTCACCATAGCCCTCTATGGGCTTCCAAATATCACTTTGCCAATTCCGCAAGAACTGTCTTAGCGAAAGGCTTCCTGAAGGGAAAGCTGTAACTCTGTGAGATGATTTCACAGAACATAAAGAAGTTTCTCAGAAAGCTTCTTTCTCTTTGTTATCGGAGGATATTTCCTTTGGCCCTATAGTATTCAAAGGGATCCGAAATATGTGTTCTCAGATTCCACAGATATAAGGCTAGCAAAGAGATCCACGAAATACAGATGCAACTCTGAGGGATGAATTAACAGAACACTAAGCAGTTTTTCAGAAAGCTTCTTTCTAGATTTCATCTGAGGATATTTTCTTTTTCACCATAGCCCTCTATGGGCTTCCAAATATCACTTTGCAAATTCCACAAGAACTGTCTTAGCGAAAGGCTTCTTGAGGGGAAAGGTGTAACTCTGTGAGACGATTTCACAGAACACAAAGAAGTTTCTCAGAAAGCTTCTTTTTCTTTGTTATCGGAGGATATTTCCTTTGGCCATAGAGTCTTCAAAGGGATCCGAAATATCTGTTCTCAGATTCCACAGTAATAAGGCTAGCAAAGAGATCCACGAAATACAGATGTAACTCTGTGAGTTGAATTAAAAGAACACTAAGCGGTTTCTCAGAAAGCTTCTTTCTAGATTTCTTCGGAGGATATTTCCTTTTTCACCATAGCCCTCTATTGGCTTCCAAATATCACTTTGCCAATTCCACAAGAACTGTCTTAGCGAAAGGTTTCCCTAGGGGAAAGCTGTAACTCTGTGAAATGATTTCACAGAACACAAAGAAGTTTCTCAGAAAGCTTCTTTCTCTTTGTTATCGGAGGATATTTCCTTTAGCCCTATAGTCTTCAAAGGGATCCGAAATATCTGTTCTCAGATTCCACAGAAGTAAGGCTAGCAAAGAGATCCACGAAATACAGATGTAACTCTGTGAGATGAATTAACAGAACACTAAGCAGTTTCTCAGAAAGCTTCTTTCCAGATTTCATCTGAGGATATTTCCTTTTTCACCATAGCCCTCTATGGGCTTCCAAATATCACTTTGCCAATTCCACAAGAACTGTCTTAGCGAGAGGCTTCTTGAGGGGAAAGCTGTAACTCTGTGAGATGATTTCACAGAAGACAAAGAAGTTTCTCATAAAGCTTCTTTCTCTTTGTTATCGGAGGATATTTCCTTTAGCCCTATAGTCTTCAAAGGGATCCGAAATATCTGTTCTCAGATTCCACAAATATAAGGCTAGCAAAGAGATCCACGAAATACAGATGTAACTCTGTGAGATGAATTAACAGAACACTAAGCAGTTTCTCAGCAAGCTTCTTTCCAGATTTCATCTGAGGATATTTCCTTTTTCACCATAGCACTCTATGGGCTTCCAAATATCACTTTGCCAATAAGACAAGAACTGTCTTAGTCAAAGGGTTTTTGAGGGGAAAGCTGTAACTCTGTGAGATGATTTCACAGAACACAAAGAAGTTTCTCAGAAAGCTTCTTTCTCTTTGTTATCGGAGGATATTTCCTTTGGCCCTATAGTCTTCAAAAGGATCCGAAATATCTGTTCTCAGAATCCACAGAAATAAGTCTAGCAAAGAGATCCACGAAATACAGATGTAACCCTGTGAGTAGAAGTCACACATCACAGAGCAGCTTCTCAGAAAGCTTCTTTCCAAAATTCATTTTAGGATATTTCCTTTTTAACCATTGCCCTCTATGGGCTTCCAAATATGACTTTGCCAATTCCACAAGAACTGTCTTAGAAAAAGGCTTCTTGAGGGGAAAGCTGTAACTCTGTGAGATGATTTCACAGAACACAAAGAAGGTCCTCAGAAAGCTTCTTTCGCTTTGTTATCGGAGGATATGTCCTTTGGCCCTATAGTCTTCAAAGGGATCCGAAATATCTGTTCTCAGATTCCACAGAAATAAGGCTAGCAAAGAGATGCACGAAATACAGATGTAACTCTGTGAGATGAATTAACAGAACACTAAGCAGTTTCTCAGAAAGCTTCTTTCCAGATTTCATCTGAGGATATTTCCTTTTTCACCATAGCCCTCTATGGGCTTCCAAATATCACTTTGCCAATTCCACTAGAACTGTCTTAGCGAAAGGCTTCTTGAGGGGAAAGCTGTAACTCTGTGAGATGATTTCACAGAACACAAAGAAGTTTCTCAGAAAGCTTCTTTCTCTTTGTTATCGGAGGATATTTCCTTTGGCCCTGTAGACTTCAAAGGGATCCGAAATATCTGTTCTCAGATTCCAAAGAAATAAGGCTAGCAAAGAGATCCATCAAATACAGATGTAACTCTGTGAGATGAATTAACAGAACACTAAGCAGTTTCTCAGAAAGCTTCTTTCCAGATTTCATCTGAGGATATTTCCTTTGTAACCATAGCCCTCTTTGGGCTTCCAAATATCACTTTGCCAATTCCACAAGAACTGTCTTAGCGAAAGGGTTCTTGAGGCGAAAGTTGTAACTCTGTGAGATGATTTCACAGAACACAAAGAAGTTTCTCAGAAAGCTTCTTTCTCATTGTTATCGGAGGATATTTCCTTTGGCCCTATAGTCTTCAAAGGGATCCGAAATATCTGTTCTCAGATTCCACAGAAATAAGGCTAGCAAAGAGATGCACGAAATACAGATGTAACTCCGTGAGATGAATTAACAGAACACTAAGCAGTGTCTCAGAAAGCTTCTTTCCAGATTTCATCTGAGGATATTTCCTTTTTCAACATAGATCTCTATGGGATTCCAAATATCCCTTTGCCAATTCCAGAAGAACTGTCGTAGCGAAAGGCTTCTTGAGGGGAAAGCTGTAACACGGTGTGATGATTTCACAGAACACAAAGAGGTTTCTCAGAAAGCTTCTTTCTGTTTGTTATCGGAGGATATTTCCTTTGGCTCTACAGTCTTCAAAGGGATCCGAAAAATCTGTTCACAGATTCCACAGAAATAAGGCTAGCAAAGAGATCCACGAAATACAGATATAACTCGGTGAGGTGAATTAACAGAACACTAAGCAGTTTCTCAGAAAGCTTCTTTCCAGATTTCATCTGAGGATATTTCCTCTTTCACCATAGCCCTCTATGGGCTTCCAAATATCACTTTGCCAATTCCGCAAGAACTGTCTTAGCGAAAGGCTTCCTGAGGGGAAAGCTGTAACTCTGTGAGATGATTTCACAGAACATAAAGAAGTTTCTCAGAAAGCTTCTTTCTCTTTGTTATCGGAGGATATTTCCTTTGGCCCTATAGTATTCAAAGGGATCCGAAATATGTGTTCTCATATTCCACAGATATAAGGCTAGCAAAGAGATCCACGAAATACAGATGCAACTCTGAGTGATGAATTAACAGAACACTAAGCAGTTTTTCAGAAAGCTTCTTTCTAGATTTCATCTGAGGATATTTTCTTTTTCACCATAGCCCTCTATGGGCTTCCAAATATCACTTTGCAAATTCCACAAGAACTGTCTTAGCGAAAGGCTTCTTGAGGGGAAAGGTGTAACTCTGTGAGACGATTTCACAGAACACAAAGAAGTTTCTCAGAAAGCTTCTTTTTCTTTGTTATCGGAGGATATTTCCTTTGGCCATAGAGTCTTCAAAGGGATCCGAAATATCTGTTCTCAGATTCCACAGTAATAAGGCTAGCAAAGAGATCCACGAAATACAGATGTAACTCTGTGAGTTGAATTAAAAGAACACTAAGCGGTTTCTCAGAAAGCTTCTTTCTAGATTTCTTCGGAGGATATTTCCTTTTTTACCATAGCCCTCTATTGGCTTCCAAATATCACTTTGCCAATTCCACAAGAACTGTCTTAGCGAAAGGCTTCCCTAGGGGAAAGCTGTAACTCTGTGAAATGATTTCACAGAACACAAAGAAGTTTCTCAGAAAGCTTCTTTCTCTTTGTTATCGGAGGATATTTCCTTTAGCCCTATAGTCTTCAAAGGGATCCGAAATATCTGTTCTCAGATTCCACAGAAATAAGGCTAGCAAAGAGATCCACGAAATACAGATGTAACTCTGTGAGATGAATTAACAGAACACTAAGCAGTTTCTCAGAAAGCTTCTTTCCAGATTTCATCTGAGGATATTTCCTTTTTCACCATAGCCCTCTATGGGCTTCCAAATATCACTTTGCCAATTCCACAAGAACTGTCTTAGCGAAAGGCTTCTTGAGGGGAAAGCTGTAACTCTGTGAGATGATTTCACAGAAGACAAAGAAGTTTCTCAGAAAGCTTCTTTCTCTTTGTTATCGGAGGATATTTCCTTTAGCCCTATAGTCTTCAAAGGGATCCGAAATATCTGTTCTCAGATTCCACAAATATAAGGCTAGCAAAGAGATCCACGAAATACAGATGTAACTCTGTGAGATGAATTAACAGAACACTAAGCAGTTTCTCAGAAAGCTTCTTTCCAGATTTCATCTGAGGATATTTCCTTTTTCACCATAGCCCTCTATGGGCTTCCAAATATCACTTTGCCAATAAGACAAGAACTGTCTTAGTCAAAGGGTTTTTGAGGGGAAAGCTGTAACTCTGTGAGATGATTTCACAGAACACAAAGAAGTTTCTCAGAAAGCTTCTTTCTCTTTGTTATCGGAGGATATTTCCTTTGGCCCTACAGTCTTCAAAAGGATCCGAAATATCTGTTCTCAGAATCCACAGAAATAAGTCTAGCAAAGAGATCCACGAAATACAGATGTAACCCTGTGAGTAGAAGTCACACATCACAGAGCAGCTTCTCAGAAACCTTCTTTCCAAAATTCATTTTAGGATATTTCCTTTTTAACCATTGCCCTCTATGGGCTTCCAAATATGACTTTGCCAATTCCACAAGAACTGTCTTAGAGAAAGGCTACTTGAGGGGAAAGCTGTAACTCTGTGAGATGATTTCACAGAACACAAAGAAGGTCCTCAGAAAGCTTCTTTCGCTTTGTTATCGGAGGATATGTCCTTTGGCCCTATAGTCTTCAAAGGGATCCGAAATATCTGTTCTCAGATTCCACAGAAATAAGGCTAGCAAAGAGATCCACGAAATACAGATGTAACTCTGTGAGATGAATTAACAGAACACTAAGCAGTTTCTCAGAAAGCTTCTTTTCAGATTTCATCTGAGGATATTTCCCTTTTCACCATAGCACTCTAAGGGCTTCCAAATATCACTTTGCAAATTCCACAAGAACTGTCTTAGCGAAAAGCTTCTTGAGGGGAAAGCCGTAACTCTGTGAGATGATTTCACAGAACACAAAGAAGTTTCTCAGAAAGCTTCTTTCTCTTTGTTATCGGAGGATATTTCCTTTGGCCCTATAGTCTTCAAAGGGATCCGAAATATCTGTTCTCAGATTCCACAGAAATAAGGCTAGCAAAGACATCCACGAAATACAGATGTAACTCTGTGAGATGAATTAACAGAACACTAAGCAGTTTCTCAGAAAGCTTCTTTCCAGATTTCATCTGAGGATATTTCCTTTTTCACCATAGCCCTCTATGGGCTTCCAAATATCACTTAGCCTATTCCACAAGAACTGTCTTAGCGAAAGGCTTCTTGAGGGGAAAGCTGTAACTCTGTGAGATGATTTCACCGAACACAAAGAAGTTCCTCAGAAAGCTTCTTACTCTTTGTTATCGGAGGATATTTCCTTTGGCCCTATAGTCTTCAAAGGGATCCGAAATATCTGTTCTCAGATTCCACAGAAATAAGGCTAGCAAAGAGATCCACGTAATACAGATGTAACCCTGTGAGTGGAAGACACACATCACAGAGGAGTTTCTCAGCAAGCTTCTTTCCAGATTTCATCTGAGGATATTTCCTTTTTCACCATAGCCCTCTATGGGCTTCCAAATATCACTTTGCTAATTCCACAAGAACTTTCTTAGCGAAAGGCTTCTTGAGGGGAAAGCTGTAACTCTGTGAGATGATTTCACAGAACACAAAGAAGTTTCTCAGAAAGCTTCTTTCTCTTTGTTATCGGAGGATATTTCCTTTGGCCCTATAGTCCTCAAAGGGATCCGAAATATCTGTTCTCAGATTCCAAAGAAATAAGGCCAGCAAAGAGATCCACGAAATACAGATGTAACTCTGTGAGTGGAAGTCACACATCATAGAGCAGTTTCTCAGAGAGCCTTCTTTCCAGATTTCATCTGAGTATATTTCCTTTTTCACCATATCCCTCTATGGGCTTCCAAATATCACTTTCCCAATTCCACAAGAACTTTCTTAGCGAAAGGCTTCTAGAGGAGAAAGCTGTAACTCTGCGAGATGATTTCACCGAACACAAAGAAGTTTCTCTGTAAGCTTCTTTCTCTTTGTTATCGGAGGATATTTCCTTTGGCCCTATAGTCTTCAAAGGGATCCGAAATATCTGTTCTCAGATTCCACAGAAATAAGGCTAGCAAAGAGATCCACGAAATACAGATGTAACCCTGTGAGTGGAAGTCACACATCACAGAGCAGTTTCTCAGAAAGCTTCTTTCCAGATTTCATCTGAGGATATTTCCTTTTTCACCATAGCCCTCTATGGGCTTCCTAATATCACTTTGCCTATTCCACAAGAACTGTCTTAGCGAAAGGCTTCTTGAGGGGAAAGCTGTAACTCTGTGAGATGATTTCACAGAACACAAAGAAGTTCCTCAGAAAGCTTCTTACTCTTTGTTATCGGAGGATATTTCCTTTGGCCCTATAGTCTTCAAAGGGATCCGAAATATCTGTTCTCAGATTCCACAGAAATAAGGCTAGCAAAGAGATCCACGTAATCCAGATGTAACCCTGTGAGTGGAAGACACACATCACAGAGGAGTTTCTCAGCAAGCTTCTTTCCAGATTTCATCTGAGGATATTTCCTTTTTCACCATAGCCCTCTATGGGCTTCCAAATATCACTTTGCCAATTCCACAAGAACTTTCTTAGCGAAAGGCTTCTTGAGGGGAAAGCTGTAACTCTGTGAGATGATTTCACAGAACACAAAGAAGTTTCTCAGAAAGCTTCTTTCTCTTTGTTATCGGAGGATATTTCCTTTGGCCCTATAGTCCTCAAAGGGATCCGAAATATCTGTTCTCAGATTCCACAGAAATAAGGCCAGCAAAGAGATCCACGAAATACAGATGTAACTCTGTGAGTGGAAGTCACACATCATAGAGCAGTTTCTCAGAGAGCTTCTTTCCAGATTTCATCTGAGTATATTTCCTTTTTCACCATATCCCTCTATGGGCTTCCAAATATCACTTTCCCAATTCCACAAGAACTTTCTTAGCGAAAGGCTTCTAGAGGAGAAAGCTGTAACTCTGCGAGATGATTTCACCGAACACAAAGAAGTTTCTCTGTAAGCTTCTTTCTCTTTGTTATCGGAGGATATTTCCTTTGGCCCTATAGTCTTCAAAGGGATCCGAAATATCTGTTCTCAGATTCCACAGAAATAAGGCTAGCAAAGAGATCCACGAAATACAGATGTAACCCTGTGAGTGGAAGTCACACATCACAGAGCAGTTTCTCAGAAAGCTTCTTTCCAGATTTCATCTGAGGATATTTCCTTTTTCACCATAGCCCTCTATGGGCTTCCTAATATCACTTTGCCTATTCCACAAGAACTGTCTTAGCGAAAGGCTTCTTGAGGGGAAAGCTGTAACTCTGTGAGATGATTTCACAGAACACAAAGAAGTTTCTCAGAAAGCTTCTTTCTCTTTGTTATCGGAGGATATTTCCTTTGTCCCGAGAGTCTTCAAAGGGATCCGAAATCTCTGCTCTCAGATTCCACAGAAATAAGGCTAGCAAAGAGATCCACGAAATAAAGATGTAACTCTGTGAGATGAATTAACAGAACACTAAGCAGTTTCTCGGAAAGCTTCTTTCCAGATTTCATCTGAGGATATTTCCTTTTTCACCATAGCCCTCTATGGGCTTCCAAATATCACTTTGCCAATTCCACAAGAACTGTCTTAGCGAAAGGCTTTTTGAGGGGAAAGCTGTAACTCTGTGAGATGATTTCACAGAACACAAGGAAGTTTCTCAGAAAGCTTCTTTCTCTTTATTATCGGAGGATATTTCCTTTGGCCCTATAGTCTTCAAAGGGATCCGAAATATCTGTTCTCAAATTCCACAGAAATAAGGCTAGCAAAGAGATCCACGAAATACAGATGTAACTCTGTGAGTGGAAGTCACACATCACAGAGCAGTTTCTCAGAGAGCTTCTTTCCAGATTTCATCGGAGGATATTTCCTTTTTCAACAGAGCCCTCTATGGGCTTCCAAATATCACTTTGCCAATTCCACAAGAACTGTCTTAGCGAAAGGCTTCTTGAGGGGAAAGCTGTAACTCTGTGAGATGATTTCACAGAACACAAAGAAGTTTCTCAGAAAGCTTCCTTCTCTTTGTTATCGGAGGATATTTCCTTTGGCCCTATAGTCTTCAAAGGGATCCGAAATCTCTGTTCTCAGATTCCACAGAAATAAGGCTAGCAAAGAGATCCACGAAATACAGATGTAACTCTGTGAGATGAATTAACCGAACACTAAGAAGTTTCTCAGAAAGCTTCTTTCCAGATTTCATCTGAGGATATTTCCTTTTTCACCATAGCCCTCTAAGGGCTTCCAAATATCACTTTGCCAATTCCACAAGAACTGTCTTAGCGAAAGGCTTCTTGAGGGGAAAGCTGTAACTCTGTGAGATGATTTCACAGAACACAAAGAAGTTTCTCAGAAAGCTTCTTTCTCTTTGTTATCCGAGGATATTTCCTTTGGCCCTATAGTCTTCAAAGGGATCCGAAATATCTGTTCTCAGATTCCACAGAAATAAGGCTAGCAAAGACATCCACGAAATACAGATGTAACTCTTTGAGATGAATTAACAGAACACTAAGCAGTTTCTCAGAAAAATTCTTTCCAGATTTCATCTGAGGATATTTCCTTTTTCACCATAGCCCTCTATGGGCTTCCAAATATCACTTTGCCTATTCCACAAGAACTATCTTAGCGAAAGTCTTCTTGAGGGGAAAGCTGTAACTCTTTTAGATGATTTCACCGAACACAAAGAAGTTTCTCAGTAAGCTTCTTTCTCTTTGTTATCGGAGGATATTTTCTTTGGCCCTATAGTCTTCAAAGGGATCCGAAATATCTGTTCTCAGATTCCACAGAAATAAGGCTATCAAAGAGATCCACGAAATACAGATGTAACTCTGTGAGTTGAAGTCACACATCACAGAGCAGTTGCTCAGAAAGCTTCTTTCCAAATTTCATTTCAGGATAGTTCCTTTTTCAGCATAGCCCTCTATGGGCTTCCAAATATCACTTTGCCAATTCCACAAAACTTTCTTAGCGAAAGGCTTCTTGAGTGGAAATCTTTAACTCTGTGAGAAGATTTCACAGAACACAAAGAAGTTTCTCAGAAAGCTTCTTTCTCTTTGTTATTGGAGGATATTTCCTTTGGCCCTATAGTCTTCAAAGGGATCCGAAATATCTGTTCTCAGACTCCACAGAAATAAGGCTAGCAAAGAGATCCACGAAATACAGATGTAACTCTGTGACTGGAAGTCACACATCACAGAGCAGTTTCTCAGAGAGCTTCTTTCCAGATTTCATCTGAGTATATTTCATTTTTCACCATAGCCCTCTATGGGCTTCCAAGTATCACTTTCCCAATTCCACAAGAACTGTCTTAGCGAAAGGCTTCTAGAGGGGAAAGCTGTAACTCTGCGAGATGATTTCACCGAACACAAAGAAGTTTCTCTGTAAGCTTCTTTCTCTTTGTTATCGGAGGATATTTCCTTTGGCCCTATAGTCTTCAAAGGGATCCGAAATATCTGTTCCCAGATTCCACAGAAATAAGGCTAGCAAAGAGATCCACGAAATACAGATGTAACCCTGTGAGTGGAAGTCACACATCACAGAGCAGTTTCTCAGAAAGCTTCTTTCCAGATTTCATCTGAGGATATTTCCTTTTTCACCATAGCCCTCTATGGGCTTCCTAATATCACTTTGCCTATTCCACAAGAACTGTCTTAGCAAAAGGCTTCTTGAGGGGAAAGGTGTAACTCTGTGAGATGATTTTACAGAACACAAAGAAGTTCCTCAGAATGCTTCTTTCTCTTTGTTATCGGAGGATATTTGCTTTGGCCCTCTAGTCTTCAAAGGGATCCGAAATATCTGTTCTCAGATTCCACAGAAATAAGGCTAGCAAAGAGATCCACGTAATCCAGATGTAACCTGTGAGTGGAAGACACACATCACAGAGCAGTTTCTCAGCAAGCTTCTTTCCAGATTTCATCTGAGGATATTTCCTTTTTCACCATAGCCCTCTATGGGCTTCCAAATATCACTTTGCCAATTCCACAAGAACTGTCTTCGCGAAAGGCTTCTTGAGGGGAAAGCTGTAACTCTGTGAGATGATTTCACAGAACACAAAGAAGTTTCTCAGAAAGCTTCTTTCTCTTTGTTATGGGAGGATATTTCCTTTGGCCCTATAGTCTTCAAAGGGATCCGAAATATCTGTTCTCAGATTCCACAGAAATAAGGCTAGTAAAGAGATCCACGAAATACAGATGTAACTCTGTGATATGAATTAACAGAACACTAAGCAGTTTCTCAGAAACCTTCTTTCCAGATTTCATCTGAGGATATTTGCTTTTTCAACATAGCCCTCTATGGGCTTCCAAATATCCCTTTGCCTATTCCACAAGAACTATCTTAGCGAAAGGCTTCTTGAGGGGAAAGCTGTAACTCTTTTAGATGATTTCACCGAACACAAAGAAGTTTCTCAGTAAGCTTCTTTCTCTTTGCTATCGGAGGATATTTTCTTTGGCCCTATAGTCTTCAAAGAGATCCGAAATATCTGTTCTCAGATTGCACAGAAATAAGGCTCTCAAAGAGATCCACGAAATACAGATGTAACTCTGTGAGTTGAAGTCACACATCACAGAGCAGTTGCTCAGAAAGCTTCTTTCCAAATTTCATTTCAGGATAGTTCCTTTTTCAGCATAGCCCTCTATGGGCTTCCAAATATCACTTTGCCAATTCCACAAAACTTTCTTAGCGAAAGGCTTCTTGAGTGGAAATCTTTAACTCTGTGAGAAGATTTCACAGAACACAAAGAAGTTTCTCAGAAAGCTTCTTTCTCTTTGTTATCGGAGGATATTTCCTTTGGCCCTATAGTCTTCAAAGGGATCCGAAATATCTGTTCTCAGACCCCACAGAAATAAGGCTAGCAAAGAGATCCACGAAATACAGATGTAACTCTGTGAGATGAATTAACAGGACACTAAGCAGTTTCTCAGAAAGCTTCTATCCAGATTTCATCTGAGGATATTTCCTTTTTCACCATAGCCCTCTATGGGCTTCCAAAAGTCACTTTGCCAATTGCACAAGAACTGTCTTAGCGAAAGGCTTCTTGAGGGGAAAGCTGTAACACTGTGAGATGATTTCACAGAACACAAAGAAGTTTGTCAGAAAGCTTCTTTCTCTTTGTTATCAGAGGATATTTCCTTTGGCCCTATAGTCTTCAAAGGGATCCGAAATATCTGTTCCCAGATTCCACAGAAATAAGGCTAGCAAAGAGATCCACGAAATACAGATGTAACTCTGTGAGTGGAAGTCACACATCACAGAGCAGTTTCTCAGAGAGCTTCTTTCCAGATTTCATCTGAGTATATTTCCTTTTTCACCATAGCCCTCAATGGGCTTCCAAATACCTCTTCGCCTATTCCACAAGAACTGTCTTAGCGAAAGGCTTCTTGAGGGGAAAGCTGTAACTCTGTGAGATGATTTCACCGAACACAAAGAAGTTTCTCAGAAAGCTTCTTTATCTTTGTTATCGTAGGATATTTCCTTTGGTCCTACAGTCTTCAAAGGGATCCAAAATCTCTGTTCTCACATTCCACAGAAATAAGGCTAGCAAAGAGATCCACGAAATACAGAAGTAACTCTGTGAGGTGAATTAACAGAACACTAAGCAGTTTCTCAGAAAGCTTCTTTCCAGATTTCATCTGAGGATATTTCCTTTTTCACCATAGCCCTCTATGGGCTTCCAAATATCACTTTGCCAATTCCACAAGAACTGTCTTAGCGAAAGGCTTCTTGAGGGGAAAGCTGTAACTCTGTGAGATGATTTCACAGAACACAAAGAAGTTTCTCAGAAAGCTTCTTTCTCTTTTTTATCGGAGGATATTTCCTTCGGCCCCATAGTTTTCAAAGGGATCCGAAATATCTGTTCTCAGATTCCACAGAAATAAGGCTAGCAAAGAGATCCACGAAATACAGATGTAACCCTGTGAGTGGAAGTCACATCACAGAGCAGTTTCTCAGAAAGCTTCTTTCCACATTTCATCTGAGGATATTTCCTTTTTCACCATAGCGCTATAGGGGCTTCCAAATATCACTTTGCTAATTCCACAAGAACTGTCTTAGCTAAAGGCTTTTTGAGTGGAAAGCTTTAACTCTGTGAGAAGATTTCACAGAACACAAAGAAGTTTCTCAGAAAACTTCTTTCTCTTTGTTATCGGAGGATATTTCCTTTGGCCCTATAGTCTTCAAAGGGATCCGAAATATCAGTTCTCAGATTCCACAGAAATAAGGCTAGCAAAGAGATCCACGAAATACATATGTAACTCCGTGAGATGAATTAACAGAACACTAAGCAGTTTCTCAGAAAGCTTCTATCCAGATTTCATCTGAGGATATTTCCTTTTTCACCATAGCCCTCTATGGGCTTCCAAACGTCACTTTGCCAATTCCACAAGAACTGTCTTAGCCAAAGGCTTCTTGAGGGGAAAGCTGTAACTCTGTGAGATGATTTCACAGAACACAAAGAAGTTTCTCAGAAAGTTTCTTTCTCTTTGTTATCGGAGAATATTTCCTTTGGCCCTATAGTCTTCAAAGGGATCCGAAATATCTGTTCTCAGATTCCACAGAAATAAGGCTAGCAAAGAGATCCACGAAATGCAGATGTAACTCTGTGAGATGAATTAACAGAACACTAAGCAGTTTCTCAGAAAGCTTCTTTCCAGATTTCATCTGAGGATATTTCCTTTTTCACCATAGCCCTCTATGGGCTTCCAAATATCACTTTGCCAATTCCACAAGAACTGTCTTAGCGAAAGGCTTCTTGAGGGGAAAGCTGTAACTCTGTGAGATGATTTCACAGAACACAAAGAAGTTTCTCAGGAAGTTTCTTTCTCTTTGTTATCGGAGGATATTTCCTTTGGCCCTATAGTCTTCAAAGGGATCCGAAATATCTGTTCTCAGTTTCCACAGAAATAAGGCCAGCAAAGAGATCCACGAAATACAGATGTAACTCTGTGAGTGGATGTCACACATCACAGAGCAGTTTCTCAGAAAGCTTCTTTCCAGATTTCATCTGAGGATATTTCCTTTTTCACCATAGCCCTCTATGGGCTTCCAAATATCACTTTGCCTATTCCACAAGAACTGTCTTAGCGAAAGGCTTCTTGAGGGGAAAGCTGTAAATCTGTGAGATGATTTCAACGAACACAAAGAAGTTTCTCAGAAAGCATCTTTCTCTTTGTTATCGGAGGATATTTCCTTTGGCCCTATAGTCTTCAAAGGGATCCGAAATATCTGTTCTCAGATTCCACAGAAATAAGGCTAGCAAAGAGATCCATGAAATACAGATGTAACTCTGTGAGTGGAAGTCACACATCACAGAGCAGTTTCTCAGAAAGCTTCTTTCCAGATTTCATCTGAGGATATTTCCTTTTTCAACATAGATCTCTATGGGCTTCCAAATATCACTTTGCCAATACCACAAGAACTCTCTTAGCGAAAGGCTTCTTGAGGGGAAAGCTGTCACTCTGTGAAATGATTTCACAGAAAACAAAGAAGTTTCTCAGAATGCTTCTTTCTCTTTTTTAACAGAGGATATTTCCTTTGGCCCTATAGTCTTCAAAGGGATCCGAAATATCTGTTCTCAAATTCCACAGAAATAAGGCTAGCAAAGAGATCCACGAAATACAGATGTAACTCTATGAGTGGAAGTCACAAATCACAGAGCAGTTTCTCAGAAAGCTTCTTTCCAGATTTCATCTGAGGATATTTCCTTTTTCACCATAGCCCTCTATGGGCTTTCAAATATCACTTTGCCAATTCCACAAGAACTGTCTTAGCGAAAGGCTTCTTGAGGGGAAAGCTGTAACTCTGTGAGATGATTTCACAGAACACAAAGAAGTTTCTCAGAAAGCTTCTTTCTCTTTGTTATCGGAGGATATTTCCTTTGGCCCTATACTCTTCAAAGGGATCCGAAATATCTGTTCTCAGATTCCACAGAAATAAGGCTAGCAAAGAGATCCACGAAATACAGATGTAACCCTGTGAGTGGAAGTCACACATCACAGAGCAGTTTCTCAGAAAGCTTCTTTCCAAATTTCATTTCAGGATATTTCCATTTTCACCATAGCCCTCTATGGGCTTCCAAATATCACTTTGCCAATTCCACTACAACTGTCTTAGCGAAAGGCTTCTTGAGTGGAAAGCTTTAACTCTGTGAGAAGATTTCACAGAACACAAGGAAGTTTCTCAAAAAGCTTCTTTCTCTTTGTTATCGGAGGATATTTCCTTTGGCCCTATAGTCTTCAAAGGGATCCAAAATATCTGTTCTCAGATTCCACAGAAATAAGGCTAGCAAAGAGATCCACGAAATACAGATGTAACTCTGTGAGTGGAAGTCACACATCACAGAGCAGTTTCTCAGAGAGCTTCTTTCCAGATTTCATCTGAGTATATTTCCTTTTTCACCATAGCCCTCTATGGGCTTCCAAATATCACTTTCCTAATTCCACAAGAACTGTCTTAGCGAAAGGCTTCTAGAGGGGAAAGCTGTAACTCTGCGAGATGATTTCACCGAACACAAAGAAGTTTCTCTGTAAGCTTCTTTCTCTTTGTTATCGGAGGATATTTCCTTTGGCCCTATAGTCTTCAAAGGGATCCGAAATATCTGTTCTCAGATTCCACAGAAATAAGGCTAGCAAAGAGATCCACGAAATACAGATGTAACCCTGTGAGTGGAAGTCACACATCACAGAGCAGTTTCTCAGAAAGCTTCTTTCCAGATTTCATCTGAGGATATTTCCTTTTTCACCATAGCCCTCTATGGGCTTCCTAATATCACTTTGCCTATTCCACAAGAACTGTCTTAGCGAAAGGCTTCTTGAGGGGAAAGCTGTAACTCTGAGAGATGATTTCACAGAACACAAAGAAGTTTCTCAGAAAGCTTCTTTCTCTTTGTTATCGGAGGATATTTCCTTTGGCCCTATAGCCTTCAAAGGTATCCGAAATATCTGTAATCAGATTCCACAGAAATAAGGGTAGCAAAGAGATCCACGAAATACAGATGTAACTCTGTGAGATGAATTAACAGAACACTAAGCAGTTTCTCAGATAGCTTCTTTCCAGATTTCATCTGAGGATATTTCCTTTTTCAACAGAGCCCTCTATGGGCTTCCAAATATCACTTTGCCAATTCCACAAGAATTGTCTTAGCGAAAGGCTTCTTGAGGGGAAAGGTGTAACTCTGTGAGATGATTTCACAGAACACAAAGAAGTTCCTCAGAATGCTTCTTTCTCTTTGTTATCGGAGGATATTTGCTTTGGCCCTCTAGTCTTCAAAGGGATCCGAAATATCTGTTCTCAGATTCCACAGAAATAAGGCTAGCAAAGAGATCCACGAAATACAGATGTAACTCTGTGAGATGAATTAACAGAACACTAAGCAGTTTCTCAGAAAGCTTCTTTCCAGATTTCATCTGAGGATATTTCCTTTGTAACCATAGCCCTCTTTGGGCTTCCAAATATCACTTTGCCAATTCCAAAAGAACTGTCTTAGCGAAAGGCTTCTTGAGGCGAAAGTTGTAACTCTGTGAGATGATTTCACAGAACACAAAGAAGTTTCTCAGAAAGCTTCTTTCTCATTGTTATCGGAGGATATTTCCTTTGGCCCTATAGTCTTCAAAGGGATCCGAAATATCTGTTCTCAGATTCCACAGAAATAAGGCTAGCAAAGAGATGCACGAAATACAGATGTAACTCCGTGAGATGAATTAACAGAACACTAAGCAGTTTCTGAGAAAACTTCTTTCCAGATTTCATCTGAGGATATTTCCTTTTTCAACATAGATCTCTATGGGATTCCAAATATCACTTTGCCAATTCCAGAAGAACTGTCGTAGCGAAAGGCTTCTTGAGGGGAAAGCTGTAACACTGTGTGATGATTTCACAGAACACAAAGAGGTTTCTCAGAAAGCTTCTTTCTGTTTGTTATCGGAGGATATTTCCTTTGGCTCTACAGTCTTCAAAGGGATCCGAAAAATCTGTTCACAGATTCCACAGAAATAAGGCTAGCAAAGAGATCCACGAAATACAGATATAACTCGGTGAGGTGAATTAACAGAACACTAAGCAGTTTCTCAGAAAGCTTCTTTCCAGATTTCATCTGAGGATATTTCCTCTTTCACCATAGCCCTCTATGGGCTTCCAAATATCACTTTGCCAATTCCGCAAGAACTGTCTTAGCGAAAGGCTTCCTGAGGGGAAAGCTGTAACTCTGTGAGATGATTTCACAGAACATAAAGAAGTTTCTCAGAAAGCTTCTTTCTCTTTGTTATCGGAGGATATTTCCTTTGGCCCTATAGTATTCAAAGGGATCCGAAATATGTGTTCTCAGATTCCACAGAAATAAGGCTAGCAAAGAGATCCACGAAATACAGATGCAACTCTGAGGGATGAATTAACAGAACACTAAGCAGTTTTTCAGAAAGCTTCTTTCTAGATTTCATCTGAGGATATTTTCTTTTTCACCATAGCCCTCTATGGGCTTCCAAATATCACTTTGCAAATTCCACAAGAACTGTCTTAGCGAAAGGCTTCTTGAGGGGAAAGGTGTAACTCTGTGAGACGATTTCACAGAACACAAAGAAGTTTCTCAGAAAGCTTCTTTTTCTTTGTTATCGGAGGATATTTCCTTTGGCCATAGAGTCTTCAAAGGGATCCGAAATATCTGTTCTCAGATTCCACAGTAATAAGGCTAGCAAAGAGATCCACGAAATACAGATGTAACTCTGTGAGTTGAATTAAAAGAACACTAAGCGGTTTCTCAGAAAGCTTCTTTCTAGATTTCTTCGGAGGATATTTCCTTTTTCACCATAGCCCTCTATGGGCTTCCAAATATCACTTTGCCAATTCCACAAGAACTGTCTTAGCGAAAGGCTTCCCTAGGGGAAAGATGTAACTCTGTGAAATGATTTCACAGAACACAAAGAAGTTTCTCAGAAAGCTTCTTACTATTTGTTATCGGAGGATATTTCCTTTAGCCCTATAGTCTTCCAAGGGATCCGAAATATCTGTTCTCAGATTCCACAGAAATAAGGCTAGCAAAGAGATCCACGAAATACAGATGTAACTCTGTGAGATGAATTAACAGAACACTAAGCAGTTTCTCAGAAAGCTTCTTTCCAGATTTCATCTGAGGATATTTCCTTTTTCACCATAGCCCTCTATGGGCTTCCAAATATCACTTTGCCAATTCCACAAGAACTGTCTTAGCGAAAGGCTTCTTGAGGGGAAAGCTGTAACTCTGTGAGATGATTTCACAGAACACAAAGAAGTTTCTCAGAAAGCTTCTTTCTCTTTGTTATCGGAGGATATTTCCTTTGGCCCTATAGTCTTCAAAAGGATCCGAAATATCTGTTCTCAGAATCCACAGAAATAAGTCTAGCAAAGAGATCCACGAAATACAGATGTAACCCTGTGAGTAGAAGTCACACATCACAGAGCAGTTTCTCAGAAAGCTTCTTTCCAGATTTCATCTGAGGATATTTCCTTTTTCACCATAGCCCTCTATGGGCTTCCTAATGTCACTTTGCCTATTCCACAAGAACTGTCTTAGCGAAAGGCTTCTTGAGGGGAAAGCTGTAACTCTGTGAGATGATTTCACAGAACACAAAGAAGTTTCTCAGAAAGCTTCTTTCTCTTTGTTATCGGAAGATATTTCCTTTGGCCCTATAGTCCCCAAAGGGATCCGAAATATCTGTTCTCAGATTCCACAGAAATAAGGCCAGCAAAGAGATCCACGAAATACAGATGTAACTCTGTGAGTGGAAGTCACACATCATAGAGCAGTTTCTCAGAGAGCTTCTTTCCAGATTTCATCTGAGTATATTTCCTTTTTCACCATATCCCTCTATGGGCTTCCAAATATCACTTTCCCAATTCCACAAGAACTTTCTTAGCGAAAGGCTTCTAGAGGAGAAAGCTGTAACTCTGTGAGATGATTTCACAGAACACAAAGAAGTTTCTCAGAAAGCTTCTTTCTCTTTGTTATCGGAGGATATTTCCTTTGTCCCGAGAGTCTTCAAAGGGATCCGAAATCTCTGCTCTCAGATTCCACAGAAATAAGGCTAGCAAAGAGATCCACGAAATAAAGATGTAACTCTGTGAGATGAATTAACAGAACACTAAGCAGTTTCTCGGAAAGCTTCTTTCCAGATTTCATCTGAGGATATTTCCTTTTTCACCATAGCCCTCTATGGGCTTCCAAATATCACTTTGCCAATTCCACAAGAACTGTCTTAGCGAAAGGCTTTTTGAGGGGAAAGCTGTAACTCTGTGAGATGATTTCACAGAACACAAGGATGTTTCTCAGAAAGCTTCTTTCTCTTTATTATCGGAGGATATTTCCTTTGGCCCTATAGTCTTCAAAGGGATCCGAAATATCTGTTCTCAAATTCCACAGAAATAAGGCTAGCAAAGAGATCCACGAAATACAGATGTAACTCTGTGAGTGGAAGTCACACATCACAGAGCAGTTTCTCAGAGAGCTTCTTTCCAGATTTCATCGGAGGATATTTCCTTTTTCAACAGAGCCCTCTATGGGCTTCCAAATATCACTTTGCCAATTCCACAAGAACTGTCTTAGCGAAAGGCTTCTTGAGGGGAAAGCTGTAACTCTTTTAGATGATTTCACAGAACACAAAGAAGTTTCTCAGTAAGCTTCTTTCTCTTTGTTATCGGAGGATATTTTCTTTGGCCCTATAGTCTTCAAAGGGATCCGAAATATCTGTTCTCAGATTGCACAGAAATAAGGCTCTCAAAGAGATCCACGAAATACAGATGTAACTCTGTGAGTTGAAGTCACACATCACAGAGCAGTTGCTCAGAAAGCTTCTTTCCAAATTTCATTTCAGGATAGTTCCTTTTTCAGCATAGCCCTCTATGGGCTTCCAAATATCACTTTGCCAATTCCACAAAACTTTCTTAGCGAAAGGCTTCTTGAGTGGAAATCTTTAACTCTGTGAGAAGATTTCACAGAACACAAAGAAGTTTCTCAGAAAGCTTCTTTCTCTTTGTTATCGGAGGATATTTCCTTTGGCCCTATAGTCTTCAAAGAGATCCGAAATATCTGTTCTCAGACTCCACAGAAATAAGGCTAGCAAAGAGATCCACGAAATACAGATGTAACTCTGTGAGTGTAAGTCACACATCACAGAGCAGTTTCTCAGAGAGCTTCTTTCCAGATTTCATCGGAGGATATTTCCTTTTTCACCATAGCCCTCTATGGGCTTCCAAGTATCACTTTCCCAATTCCACAAGAACTGTCTTAGCGAAAGGCTTCTAGAGGGGAAAGCTGTAACTCTGCGAGATGATTTCACCGAACACAAAGAAGTTTCTCTGTAAGCTTCTTTCTCTTTGTTATCGGAGGATATTTCCTTTGGCCCTATAGTCTTCAAAGGGATCCGAAATATCTGTTCTCAGATTCCACAGAAATAAGGCTAGCAAAGAGATCCACGAAATACAGATGTAACCCTGTGAGTGGAAGTCACACATCACAGAGCAGTTTCTCAGAAAGCTTCTTTCCAGATTTCATCTGAGGATATTTCCTTTTTCACCATAGCCCTCTATGGGCTTCCTAATATCACTTTGCCAATTCCACAAGAACTGTCTTCGCGAAAGGCTTCTTGAGGGGAAAGCTGTAACTCTGTGAGATGATTTCACAGAACACAAAGAAGTTTCTCAGAAAGCTTCTTTCTCTTTGTTATGGGAGGATATTTCCTTTGGCCCTATAGTCTTCAAAGGGATCCGAAATATCTGTTCTCAGATTCCACAGAAATAAGGCTAGCAAAGACATCCACGAAATACAGATGTAACTCTGTGATATGAATTAACAGAACACTAAGCAGTTTCTCAGAAAGCTTCTTTCCAGATTTCATCTGAGGATATTTCCTTTTTCAACATAGCCCTCTATGGGCTTCCAAATATCACTTTGCCTATTCCACAAGAACTATCTTAGCGAAAGGCTTCTTGAGGGGAAAGCTGTAACTCTTTTAGATGATTTCACCGAACACAAAGAAGTTTCTCAGTAAGCTTCTTTCTCTTTGCTATCGGAGGATATTTTCTTTGGCCCTATAGTCTTCAAAGGGATCCGAAATATCTGTTCTCAGATTGCACAGAAATAAGGCTGTCAAAGAGATCCACGAAATACAGATGTAACTCTGTGAGTTGAAGTCACACATCACAGAGCAGTTGCTCAGAAAGCTTCTTTCCAAATTTCATTTCAGGATAGTTCCTTTTTCAGCATAGCCCTCTATGGGCTTCCAAATATCACTTTGCCAATTCCACAAAACTTTCTTAGCGAAAGGCTTCTTGAGTGGAAATCTTTAACTCTGTGAGAAGATTTCACAGAACACAAAGAAGTTTCTCAGAAAGCTTCTTTCTCTTTGTTATCGGAGGATATTTCCTTTGGCCCTATAGTCTTCAAAGGGATCCGAAATATCTGTTCTCAGACTCCACAGAAATAAGGCTAGCAAAGAGATCCACGAAATACAGATGTAACTCTGTGAGTGGAAGTCACACATCACAGAGCAGTTTCTCAGAGAGCTTCTTTCCAGATTTCATCTGAGTATATTTCCTTTTTCACCATAGCCCTCTATGGACTTCCAAGTATCACTTTCCCAATTCCACAAGAACTGTCTTAGCGAAAGGCTTCTAGAGGGGAAAGCTGTAACTCTGCGAGATGATTTCACCGAACACAAAGAAGTTTCTCTGTAAGCTTCTTTCTCTTTGTTATCGGAGGATATTTCCTTTGGCCCTATAGTCTTCAAAGGGATCCGAAATATCTGTTCTCAGATTCCACAGAAATAAGGCTAGCAAAGAGATCCACGAAATACAGATGTAACCCTGTGAGGGGAAGTCACACATCACAGAGCAGTTTCTCAGAAAGCTTCTTTCCAGATTTCATCTGAGGATATTTCCTTTTTCACCATAGCCCTCTATGGGCTTCCTAATATCACTTTGCCTATTCCACAAGAACTGTCTTAGCAAAAGGCTTCTTGAGGGGAAAGGTGTAACTCTGTGAGATGATTTCACAGAACACAAAGAAGTTCCTCAGAATGCTTCTTTCTCTTTGTTATCGGAGGATATTTGCTTTGGCCCTCTAGTCTTCAAAGGGATCCGAAATATCTGTTCTCAGATTCCACAGAAATAAGGCTAGCAAAGAGATCCACGAAATACAGATGTAACTCTGTGAGATGAATTAACAGAACACTAAGCAGTTTCTCAGAAAGCTTCTTTCCAGATTTCATCTGAGGATATTTCCTTTGTAACCATAGCCCTCTTTGGGCTTCCAAATATCACTTTGCCAATTCCAAAAGAACTGTCTTAGCGAAAGGCTTCTTGAGGCGAAAGTTGTAACTCTGTGAGATGATTTCACAGAACACAAAGAAGTTTCTCAGAAAGCTTCTTTCTCATTGTTATCGGAGGATATTTCCTTTGGCCCTATAGTCTTCAAAGGGATCCGAAATATCTGTTCTCAGATTCCACAGAAATAAGGCTAGCAAAGAGATGCACGAAATACAGATGTAACTCCGTGAGATGAATTAACAGAACACTAAGCAGTTTCTGAGAAAACTTCTTTCCAGATTTCATCTGAGGATATTTCCTTTTTCAACATAGATCTCTATGGGATTCCAAATATCACTTTGCCAATTCCAGAAGAACTGTCGTAGCGAAAGGCTTCTTGAGGGGAAAGCTGTAACACTGTGTGATGATTTCACAGAACACAAAGAGGTTTCTCAGAAAGCTTCTTTCTGTTTGTTATCGGAGGATATTTCCTTTGGCTCTACAGTCTTCAAAGGGATCCGAAAAATCTGTTCACAGATTCCACAGAAATAAGGCTAGCAAAGAGATCCACGAAATACAGATATAACTCGGTGAGGTGAATTAACAGAACACTAAGCAGTTTCTCAGAAAGCTTCTTTCCAGATTTCATCTGAGGATATTTCCTCTTTCACCATAGCCCTCTATGGGCTTCCAAATATCACTTTGCCAATTCCGCAAGAACTGTCTTAGCGAAAGGCTTCCTGAGGGGAAAGCTGTAACTCTGTGAGATGATTTCACAGAACATAAAGAAGTTTCTCAGAAAGCTTCTTTCTCTTTGTTATCGGAGGATATTTCCTTTGGCCCTATAGTATTCAAAGGGATCCGAAATATCTGTTCTCAGATTCCACAGAAATAAGGCTAGCAAAGAGATCCACGAAATACAGATGCAACTCTGAGGGATGAATTAACAGAACACTAAGCAGTTTTTCAGAAAGCTTCTTTCTAGATTTCATCTGAGGATATTTTCTTTTTCACCATAGCCCTCTATGGGCTTCCAAATATCACTTTGCAAATTCCACAAGAACTGTCTTAGCGAAAGGCTTCTTGAGGGGAAAGGTGTAACTCTGTGAGACGATTTCACAGAACACAAAGAAGTTTCTCAGAAAGCTTCTTTTTCTTTGTTATCGGAGGATATTTCCTTTGGCCATAGAGTCTTCAAAGGGATCCGAAATATCTGTTCTCAGATTCCACAGTAATAAGGCTAGCAAAGAGATCCACGAAATACAGATGTAACTCTGTGAGTTGAATTAAAAGAACACTAAGCGGTTTCTCAGAAAGCTTCTTTCTAGATTTCTTCGGAGGATATTTCCTTTTTCACCATAGCCCTCTATGGGCTTCCAAATATCACTTTGCCAATTCCACAAGAACTGTCTTAGCGAAAGGCTTCCCTAGGGGAAAGATGTAACTCTGTGAAATGATTTCACAGAACACAAAGAAGTTTCTCAGAAAGCTTCTTTCTATTTGTTATCGGAGGATATTTCCTTTAGCCCTATAGTCTTCAAAGGGATCCGAAATATCTGTTCTCAGATTCCACAGAAATAAGGCTAGCAAAGAGATCCACGAAATACAGATGTAACTCTGTGAGATGAATTAACAGAACACTAAGCAGTTTCTCAGAAAGCTTCTTTCCAGATTTCATCTGAGGATATTTCCTTTTTCACCATAGCCCTCTATGGGCTTCCAAATATCACTTTGCCAATTCCACAAGAACTGTCTTAGCGAAAGGCTTCTTGAGGGGAAAGCTGTAACTCTGTGAGATGATTTCACAGAACACAAAGAAGTTTCTCAGAAAGCTTCTTTCTCTTTGTTATCGGAGGATATTTCCTTTGGCCCTATAGTCTTCAAAAGGATCCGAAATATCTGTTCTCAGAATCCACAGAAATAAGTCTAGCAAAGAGATCCACGAAATACAGATGTAACCCTGTGAGTAGAAGTCACACATCACAGAGCAGTTTCTCAGAAAGCTTCTTTCCAGATTTCATCTGAGGATATTTCCTTTTTCACCATAGCCCTCTATGGGCTTCCTAATGTCACTTTGCCTATTCCACAAGAACTGTCTTAGCGAAAGGCTTCTTGAGGGGAAAGCTGTAACTCTGTGAGATGATTTCACAGAACACAAAGAAGTTTCTCAGAAAGCTTCTTTCTCTTTGTTATCGGAAGATATTTCCTTTGGCCCTATAGTCCCCAAAGGGATCCGAAATATCTGTTCTCAGATTCCACAGAAATAAGGCCAGCAAAGAGATCCACGAAATACAGATGTAACTCTGTGAGTGGAAGTCACACATCATAGAGCAGTTTCTCAGAGAGCTTCTTTCCAGATTTCATCTGAGTATATTTCCTTTTTCACCATATCCCTCTATGGGCTTCCAAATATCACTTTCCCAATTCCACAAGAACTTTCTTAGCCAAAGGCTTCTAGAGGAGAAAGCTGTAACTCTGTGAGATGATTTCACAGAACACAAAGAAGTTTCTCAGAAAGCTTCTTTCTCTTTGTTATCGGAGGATATTTCCTTTGTCCCGAGAGTCTTCAAAGGGATCCGAAATCTCTGCTCTCAGATTCCACAGAAATAAGGCTAGCAAAGAGATCCACGAAATAAAGATGTAACTCTGTGAGATGAATTAACAGAACACTAAGCAGTTTCTCGGAAAGCTTCTTTCCAGATTTCATCTGAGGATATTTCCTTTTTCACCATAGCCCTCTATGGGCTTCCAAATATCACTTTGCCAATTCCACAAGAACTGTCTTAGCGAAAGGCTTTTTGAGGGGAAAGCTGTAACTCTGTGAGATGATTTCACAGAACACAAGGATGTTTCTCAGAAAGCTTCTTTCTCTTTATTATCGGAGGATATTTCCTTTGGCCCTATAGTCTTCAAAGGGATCCGAAATATCTGTTCTCAAATTCCACAGAAATAAGGCTAGCAAAGAGATCCACGAAATACAGATGTAACTCTGTGAGTGGAAGTCACACATCACAGAGCAGTTTCTCAGAGAGCTTCTTTCCAGATTTCATCGGAGGATATTTCCTTTTTCAACAGAGCCCTCTATGGGCTTCCAAATATCACTTTGCCAATTCCACAAGAACTGTCTTAGCGAAAGGCTTCTTGAGGGGAAAGCTGTAACTCTGTGAGATGATTTCACAGAACACAAAGAAGTTTCTCAGAAAGCTTCCTTCTCTTTGTTATCGGAGGATATTTCCTTTGGCCCTATAGTCTTCAAAGGGATCCGAAATCTCTGTTCTCAGATTCCACAGAAATAAGGCTAGCAAAGAGATCCACGAAATACAGATGTAACTCTGTGAGATGAATTAACCGAACACTAAGAAGTTTCTCAGAAAGCTTCTTTCCAGATTTCATCTGAGGATATTTCTTTTTTCACCATAGCCCTCTAAGGGCTTCCAAATATCACTTTGCCAATTCCACAAGAACTGTCTTAGCGAAAGGCTTCTTGAGGGGAAAGCTGTAACTCTGTGAGATGATTTCACAGAACACAAAGAAGTTTCTCAGAAAGCTTCTTTCTCTTTGTTATGGGAGGATATTTCCTTTGGCCCTATAGTCTTCAAAGGGATCCGAAATATCTGTTCTCAGATTACACAGAAATAAGGCTAGCAAAGACATCCACGAAATACAGATGTAACTCTTTGAGATGAATTAACAGAACACTAAGCAGTTTCTCAGAAAGCTTCTTTCCAGATTTCATCTGAGGATATTTCCTTTTTCACCATAGCCCTCTATGGGCTTCCAAATATCACTTTGCCTATTCCACAAGAACTATCTTAGCGAAAGGCTTCTTGAGGGGAAAGCTGTAACTCTTTTAGATGATTTCACCGAACACAAAGAAGTTTCTCAGTAAGCTTCTTTCTCTTTGTTATCGGAGGATATTTTCTTTGGCCCTATAGTCTTCAAAGGGATCCGAAATATCTGTTCTCAGATTGCACAGAAATAAGGCTCTCAAAGAGATCCACGAAATACAGATGTAACTCTGTGAGTTGAAGTCACACATCACAGAGCAGTTGCTCAGAAAGCTTCTTTCCAAATTTCATTTCAGGATAGTTCCTTTTTCAGCATAGCCCTCTATGGGCTTCCAAATATCACTTTGCCAATTCCACAAAACTTTCTTAGCGAAAGGCTTCTTGAGTGGAAATCTTTAACTCTGTGAGAAGATTTCACAGAACACAAAGAAGTTTCTCAGAAAGCTTCTTTCTCTTTGTTATCGGAGGATATTTCCTTTGGCCCTATAGTCTTCAAAGGGATCCGAAATATCTGTTCTCAGACTCCACAGAAATAAGGCTAGCAAAGAGATCCACGAAATACAGATGTAACTCTGTGAGTGTAAGTCACACATCACAGAGCAGTTTCTCAGAGAGCTTCTTTCCAGATTTCATCGGAGGATATTTCCTTTTTCACCATAGCCCTCTATGGGCTTCCAAGTATCACTTTCCCAATTCCACAAGAACTGTCTTAGCGAAAGGCTTCTAGAGGGGAAAGCTGTAACTCTGCGAGATGATTTCACCGAACACAAAGAAGTTTCTCTGTAAGCTTCTTTCTCTTTGTTATCGGAGGATATTTCCTTTGGCCCTATAGTCTTCAAAGGGATCCGAAATATCTGTTCTCAGATTCCACAGAAATAAGGCTAGCAAAGAGATCCACGAAATACAGATGTAACCCTGTGAGTGGAAGTCACACATCACAGAGCAGTTTCTCAGAAAGCTTCTTTCCAGATTTCATCTGAGGATATTTCCTTTTTCACCATAGCCCTCTATGGGCTTCCTAATATCACTTTGCCAATTCCACAAGAACTGTCTTCGCGAAAGGCTTCTTGAGGGGAAAGCTGTAACTCTGTGAGATGATTTCACAGAACACAAAGAAGTTTCTCAGAAAGCTTCTTTCTCTTTGTTATGGGAGGATATTTCCTTTGGCCCTATAGTCTTCAAAGGGATCCGAAATATCTGTTCTCAGATTCCACAGAAATAAGGCTAGCAAAGACATCCACGAAATACAGATGTAACTCTGTGATATGAATTAACAGAACACTAAGCAGTTTCTCAGAAAGCTTCTTTCCAGATTTCATCTGAGGATATTTCCTTTTTCAACATAGCCCTCTATGGGCTTCCAAATATCACTTTGCCTATTCCACAAGAACTATCTTAGCGAAAGGCTTCTTGAGGGGAAAGCTGTAACTCTTTTAGATGATTTCACCGAACACAAAGAAGTTTCTCAGTAAGCTTCTTTCTCTTTGCTATCGGAGGATATTTTCTTTGGCCCTATAGTCTTCAAAGGGATCCGAAATATCTGTTCTCAGATTGCACAGAAATAAGGCTGTCAAAGAGATCCACGAAATACAGATGTAACTCTGTGAGTTGAAGTCACACATCACAGAGCAGTTGCTCAGAAAGCTTCTTTCCAAATTTCATTTCAGGATAGTTCCTTTTTCAGCATAGCCCTCTATGGGCTTCCAAATATCACTTTGCCAATTCCACAAAACTTTCTTAGCGAAAGGCTTCTTGAGTGGAAATCTTTAACTCTGTGAGAAGATTTCACAGAACACAAAGAAGTTTCTCAGAAAGCTTCTTTCTCTTTGTTATCGGAGGATATTTCCTTTGGCCCTATAGTCTTCAAAGGGATCCGAAATATCTGTTCTCAGACTCCACAGAAATAAGGCTAGCAAAGAGATCCACGAAATACAGATGTAACTCTGTGAGTGGAAGTCACACATCACAGAGCAGTTTCTCAGAGAGCTTCTTTCCAGATTTCATCTGAGTATATTTCCTTTTTCACCATAGCCCTCTATGGACATCCAAGTATCACTTTCCCAATTCCACAAGAACTGTCTTAGCGAAAGGCTTCTAGAGGGGAAAGCTGTAACTCTGCGAGATGATTTCACCGAACACAAAGAAGTTTCTCTGTAAGCTTCTTTCTCTTTGTTATCGGAGGATATTTCCTTTGGCCCTATAGTCTTCAAAGGGATCCGAAATATCTGTTCTCAGATTCCACAGAAATAAGGCTAGCAAAGAGATCCACGAAATACAGATGTAACCCTGTGAGGGGAAGTCACACATCACAGAGCAGTTTCTCAGAAAGCTTCTTTCCAGATTTCATCTGAGGATATTTCCTTTTTCACCATAGCCCTCTATGGGCTTCCTAATATCACTTTGCCTATTCCACAAGAACTGTCTTAGCAAAAGGCTTCTTGAGGGGAAAGGTGTAACTCTGTGAGATGATTTCACAGAACACAAAGAAGTTCCTCAGAATGCTTCTTTCTCTTTGTTATCGGAGGATATTTGCTTTGGCCCTCTAGTCTTCAAAGGGATCCGAAATATCTGTTCTCAGATTCCACAGAAATAAGGCTAGCAAAGAGATCCACGTAATCCAGATGTAACCTGTGAGTGGAAGACACACATCACAGAGCAGTTTCTCAGCAAGCTTCTTTCCAGATTTCATCTGAGGATATTTCCTTTTTCACCATAGCCCTCTATGGGCTTCCAAATATCACTTTGCCAATTCCACAAGAACTGTCTTCGCGAAAGGCTTCTTGAGGGGAAAGCTGTAACTCTGTGAGATGATTTCACAGAACACAAAGAAGTTTCTCAGAAAGCTTCTTTCTCTTTGTTATGGGAGGATATTTCCTTTGGCCCTATAGTCTTCAAAGGGATCCGAAATATCTGTTCTCAGATTCCACAGAAATAAGGCTAGCAAAGACATCCACGAAATACAGATGTAACTCTGTGATATGAATTAACAGAACACTAAGCAGTTTCTCAGAAAGCTTCTTTCCAGATTTCATCTGAGGATATTTCCTTTTTCAACATAGCCCTCTATGGGCTTCCAAATATCACTTTGCCTATTCCACAAGAACTATCTTAGCGAAAGGCTTCTTGAGGGGAAAGCTGTAACTCTTTTAGATGATTTCACCGAACACAAAGAAGTTTCTCAGTAAGCTTCTTTCTCTTTGCTATCGGAGGATATTTTCTTTGGCCCTATAGTCTTCAAAGGGATCCGAAATATCTGTTCTCAGATTGCACAGAAATAAGGCTCTCAAAGAGATCCACGAAATACAGATGTAACTCTGTGAGTTGAAGTCACACATCACAGAGCAGTTGCTCAGAAAGCTTCTTTCCAAATTTCATTTCAGGATAGTTCCTTTTTCAGCATAGCCCTCTATGGGCTTCCAAATATCACTTTGCCAATTCCACAAAACTTTCTTAGCGAAAGGCTTCTTGAGTGGAAATCTTTAACTCTGTGAGAAGATTTCACAGAACACAAAGAAGTTTCTCAGAAAGCTTCTTTCTCTTTGTTATCGGAGGATATTTCCTTTGGCCCTATAGTCTTCAAAGGGATCCGAAATATCTGTTCTCAGACCCCACAGAAATAAGGCTAGCAAAGAGATCCACGAAATACAGATGTAACTCTGTGAGATGAATTAACAGAACACTAAGCAGTTTCTCAGAAAGCTTCTATCCAGATTTCATCTGAGGATATTTCCTTTTTCACCATAGCCCTCTATGGGCTTCCAAAAGTCACTTTGCCAATTGCACAAGAACTGTCTTAGCGAAAGGCTTCTTGAGGGGAAAGCTGTAACACTGTGAGATGATTTCACAGAACACAAAGAAGTTTCTCAGAAAGCTTCTTTCTCTTTGTTATCAGAGGATATTTCCTTTGGCCCTATAGTCTTCAAAGGGATCCGAAATATCTGTTCTCAGATTCCACAGAAATAAGGCTAGCAAAGAGATCCACGAAATACAGATGTAACTCTGTGACTGGAAGTCACACATCACAGAGCAGTTTCTCAGAGAGCTTCTCTCCAGATTTCTTCTGAGTATATTTCCTTTTTCACCATAGCCCTCAATGGGCTTCCAAATATCTCTTCGCCTATTCCACAAGAACTGTCTTAGCGAAAGGCTTCTTGAGGGGAAAGCTGTAACTCTGTGAGATGATTTCACCGAACACAAAGAAGTTTCTCAGAAAGCTTCTTTATCTTTGTTATCGTAGGATATTTCCTTTGGTCCTACAGTCTTCAAAGGGATCCAAAATCTCTGTTCTCAGATTCCACAGAAATAAGGCTAGCAAAGAGATCCACGAAATACAGAAGTAACTCTGTGAGATGAATTAACAGAACACTAAGCAGTTTCTCAGAAAGCTTCTTTCCAGATTTCATCTGAGGATATTTCCTTTTTCACCATAGCCCTCTATGGGCTTCCAAATATCACTTTGCCAATTCCACAAGAACTGTCTTAGCGAAAGGCTTCTTGAGGGGAAAGCTGTAACTCTGTGAGATGATTTCACAGAACACAAAGAAGTTTCTCAGAAAGCTTCTTTCTCTTTTTTATCGGAGGATATTTCCTTCGGCCCCATAGTTTTCAAAGGGATCCGAAATATCTGTTCTCAGATTCCACAGAAATAAGGCTTGCAAAGAGATCCACGAAATACAGATGTAACCCTGTGAGTGGAAGTCACATCACAGAGCAGTTTCTCAGAAAGCTTCTTTCCACATTTCATCTGAGGATATTTCCTTTTTCACCATAGCGCTATAGGGGCTTCCAAATATCACTTTGCTAATTCCACAAGAACTGTCTTAGCGAAAGGCTTCTTGAGTGGAAAGCTTTAACTCTGTGAGAAGATTTCACAGAACACAAAGAAGTTTCTCAGAAAACTTCTTTCTCTTTGTTATCGGAGGATATTTCCTTTGGCCCTATAGTCTTCAAAGGGATCCGAAATATCAGTTCTCAGATTCCACAGAAATAAGGCTAGCAAAGAGATCCACGAAATACAGATGTAACTCCGTGAGATGAATTAACAGAACACTAAGCAGTTTCTCAGAAAGCTTCTATCCAGATTTCATCTGAGGATATTTCCTTTTTCACCATAGCCCTCTATGGGCTTCCAAACGTCACTTTGCCAATTCCACAAGAACTGTCTTAGCCAAAGGCTTCTTGAGGGGAAAGCTGTAACTCTGTGAGATGATTTCACAGAACACAAAGAAGTTACTCAGAAAGTTTCTTTCTCTTTGTTATCGGAGAATATTTCCTTTGGCCCTATAGTCTTCAAAGGGATCCGAAATATCTGTTCTCAGATTCCACAGAAATAAGGCTAGCAAAGAGATCCACGAAATGCAGATGTAACTCTGTGAGATGAATTAACAGAACACTAAGCAGTTTCTCAGAAAGCTTCTTTCCAGATTTCATCTGAGGATATTTCCTTTTTCACCATAGCCCTCTATGGGCTTCCAAATATCACTTTGCCAATTCCACAAGAACTGTCTTAGCGAAAGGCTTCTTGAGGGGAAAGCTGTAACTCTGTGAGATGATTTCACAGAACACAAAGAAGTTTCTCAGGAAGTTTCTTTCTCTTTGTTATCGGAGGATATTTCCTTTGGCCCTATAGTCTTCAAAGGGATCCGAAATATCTGTTCTCAGATTCCACAGAAATAAGGCCAGCAAAGAGATCCACGAAATACAGATGTAACTCTGTGAGTGGATGTCACACATCACAGAGCAGTTTCTCAGAAAGCTTCTTTCCAGATTTCATCTGAGGATATTTCCTTTTTCACCATAGCCCTCTATGGGCTTCCAAATATCACTTTGCCAATTCCACAAGAACTGTCTTAGCGAAAGGCTTCTTGAGGGGAAAGCTGTAAATCTGTGAGATGATTTCAACGAACACAAAGAAGTTTCTCAGAAAGCATCTTTCTCTTTGTTATCGGAGGATATTTCCTTTGGCCCTATAGTCTTCAAAGGGATCCGAAATATCTGTTCTCAGATTCCACAGAAATAAGGCTAGCAAAGAGATCCATGAAATACAGATGTAACTCTGTGAGTGGAAGTCACACATCACAGAGCAGTTTCTCAGAAAGCTTCTTTCCAGATTTCATCTGAGGATATTTCCTTTTTCAACATAGATCTCTATGGGCTTCCAAATATCACTTTGGCAATACCACAAGAACTCTCTTAGCGAAAGGCTTCTTGAGGGGAAAGCTGTCACTCTGTGAAATGATTTCACAGAAAACAAAGAAGTTTCTCAGAATGCTTCTTTCTCTTTTTTAACAGAGGATATTTCCTTTGGCCCTATAGTCTTCAAAGGGATCCGAAATATCTGTTCTCAAATTCCACAGAAATAAGGCTAGCAAAGAGATCCACGAAATACAGATGTAACTCTATGAGTGGAAGTCACAAATCACAGAGCAGTTTCTCAGAAAGCTTCTTTCCAGATTTCATCTGAGGATATTTCCTTTTTCACCATAGCCCTCTATGGGCTTTCAAATATCACTTTGCCAATTCCACAAGAACTGTCTTAGCGAAAGGCTTCTTGAGGGGAAAGCTGTAACTCTGTGAGATGATTTCAAAGAACACAAAGAAGTTTCTCAGAAAGCTTCTTTCTCTTTGTTATCGGAGGATATTTCCTTTGGCCCTATAGTCTTCAAAGGGATCCGAAATATCTGTTCTCAGATTCCACAGAAATAAGGGTAGCAAAGAGATCCACGAAATACAGATGTAACCCTGTGAGTGGAAGTCACACCTCACAGAGCAGTTTCTCAGAAAGCTTCTTTCCAAATTTCATTTCAGGATATTTCCTTTTTCACCATAGCCCTCTATGGGCTTCCAAATATCACTATGCCGATTCCACTACAACTGTCTTAGCGAAAGGCTTCTTGAGTGGAAAGCTTTAACTCTGTGAGAAGATATCACAGAACACAAAGAAGTTTCTCAAAAAGCTTCTTTCTCTTTGTTATCGGAGGATATTTCCTTTGGCCCTATAGTCTTCAAAGGGATCCGAAATATCTGTTCTCAGATTCCACAGAAATAAGGCTAGCAAAGAGATCCACGAAATACAGATGTAACTCTGTGAGTGGAAGTCACACATCACAGAGCAGTTTCTCAGAGAGCTTCTTTCCAGATTTCATCTGAGTATATTTCCTTTTTCACCATAGCCCTCTATGGGCTTCCAAATATCACTTTCCTAATTCCACAAGAACTGTCTTAGCGAAAGGCTTCTAGAGGGGAAAGCTGTAACTCTGCGAGATGATTTCACCGAACACAAAGAAGTTTCTCTGTAAGCTTCTTTCTCTTTGTTATCGGAGGATATTTCCTTTGGCCCTATAGTCTTCAAAGGGATCCGAAATATCTGTTCTCAGATTCCACAGAAATAAGGCTAGCAAAGAGATCCACGAAATACAGATGTAACCCTGTGAGTGGAAGTCACACATCACAGAGCAGTTTCTCAGAAAGCTTCTTTCCAGATTTCATCTGAGGATATTTCCTTTTTCACCAGAGCCCTCTATGGGCTTCCAAATATCACTTAGCCAATTCCACAAGAAGTGTCTTAGCGAAAGGCTTCTTGAAGGGGAAGGTGTAACTCTGTGAGATGATTTCAAAGAACACAAAGAAGTTTCTCAGAAAGCTTCTTTCTCTTTGTTATCGGAGGATATTTCCTTTGTCCCTAGAGTCTTCAAAGGGATCCGAAATCTCTGCTCTCAGATTCCACAGAAATAAGGCTAGCAAAGAGATCCACGAAATACAGATGTAACACTGGGAGATGAATTAACAGAACACTAAGCAGTTTCTCAGAAAGCTTCTTTCCAGATTTCATCTGAGGATATTTCCTTTTTAACCATAGCCCTCTATGGGCTTCCAAATATCACTTTGCCAATTCCACAAGAACTGTCTTAGCGAAAGGCTTTTTGAGGGGAAAGCTGTAACTCTGTGAGATGATTTCACAGAACACAAGGAAGTTTCTCAGAAAGCTTCTTTCTCTTTATTATCTGAGGATATTTCCTTTGGCCCTATAGTCTTCAAAGGGATCCGAAATATCTGTTCTCAAATTCCACAGAAATAAGGCTAGCAAAGAGATCCACGAAATACAGATGTAACTCTGTGAGTGGAAGTCACACATCACAGAGCAGTTTCTCAGAGAGCTTCTTTCAAGACTTCAACGGAGGATATTTCCTTTTTCAACAGAGCCCTCTATGGGCTTCCAAATATCACTTTGCCAATTCCACAAGAACTGTCTTAGCGAAAGGCTTCTTGAGGGGAAAGCTGTAACTCTGTGAGACGATTTCACAGAACACAAAGAAGTTTCTCAGAAAGCTTCTTTCTCTTTGTTATCGGAGAATATTTCCTTTGGCCCTATAGTTTTCAAAGGGATCCGAAATATCTGTTCTCAGATTCCACAGAAATAAGGCCAGCAAAGAGATCCACGAAATACAGATGTAACTCTGTGAGTGGAAGTCACACATCACAGAGCAGTTTCTCAGAGAGCTTCTTTCCAGATTTCATCTGAGTATATTTCCTTTTTCACCATAGCCCTCTATGGGCTTCCAAATATCACTTTCCTAATTCCACAAGAACTGTCTTAGCGAAAGGCTTCTAGAGGGGAAAGCTGTAACTCTGCGAGATGATTTCACCGAACACAAAGAAGTTTCTCTGTAAGCTTCTTTCTCTTTGTTATCGGAGGATATTTCCTTTGGCCCTATAGTCTTCAAAGGGATCCGAAATATCTGTTCTCAGATTCCACAGAAATAAGGCTAGCAAAGAGATCCACGAAATACAGATGTAACCCTGTGAGTGGAAGTCACACATCACAGAGCAGTTTCTCAGAAAGCTTCTTTCCAGATTTCATCTGAGGATATTTCCTTTTTCACCATAGCCCTCTATGGGCTTCCTAATATCACTTTGCCTATTCCACAAGAACTGTCTTAGCGAAAGGCTTCTTGAGGGGAAAGCTGTAACTCTGAGAGATGATTTCACAGAACACAAAGAAGTTTCTCAGAAAGCTTCTTTCTCTTTGTTATCGGAGGATATTTCCTTTGGCCCTATAGTCTTCAAAGGTATCCGAAATATCTGTAATCAGATTCCACAGAAATAAGGGTAGCAAAGAGATCCACGAAATACAGATGTAACTCTGTGAGATGAATTAACAGAACACTAAGCAGTTTCTCAGATAGCTTCTTTCCAGATTTCATCTGAGGATATTTCCTTTTTCAACAGAGCCCTCTATGGGCTTCCAAATATCACTTTGCCAATTCCACAAGAACTGTCTTAGCGAAAGGCTTCTTGAGGGGAAAGGTGTAACTCTGTGAGACGATTTCACAGAACACAAAGAAGTTCCTCAGAATGCTTCTTTCTCTTTGTTATCGGAGGATATTTGCTTTGGCCCTCTAGTCTTCAAAGGGATCCGAAATATCTGTTCTCAGATTCCACAGAAATAAGGCTAGCAAAGAGATCCACGTAATCCAGATGTAACCTGTGAGTGGAAGACACACATCACAGAGCATTTTCTCAGCAAGCTTCTTTGCAGATTTCATCTGAGGATATTTCCTTTTTCACCATAGCCCTCTATGGGCTTCCAAATATCACTTTGCCAATTCCACAAGAACTGTCTTAGCGAAAGGCTTCTTGAGGGGAAAGCTGTAACTCTGTGAGACGATTTCACAGAACACAAAGACGTTTCTCAGAAAGCTTCCTTCTCTTTGTTATCGGAGAATATTTCTTTTGGCCCTATAGTCTTCAAAGGGATCCGAAATGTCTGTTCTCAGATTCCACAGAAATAAGGCTAGCAAAGAGATCCACGAAATACAGATGTAACTCTGTGAGATGAATTAACCGAACACTAAGCAGTTTCTCAGAAAGCTTCTTTCCAGATTTCATCTGAGGATATTTCCTTTTTCACCATAGCCCTCTATGGGCTTCCAAATATCACCTTGCCAATTCCACAAGAACTGTCTTAGCGAAAGGCTTCTTGAGGGGAAAGCTGTAACTCTGTTAGATGATTTCACAGAACACAAAGAAGTTCCTCAGAATGCCTCTTTCTCTTTGTTATCGGAGGATATTTGCTTTGGCCCTATAGCCTTCAAAGGGATCCGAAATATCTGTTCTCAGATTCCACAGAAATAAGGCTAGCAAAGAGATCCACGTAATCCAGATGTAACCTGTGAGTGGAAGACACACATCACAGAGCAGTTTCTCAGCAAGCTTCTTTCCAGATTTCATCTGAGGATCTTTCCTTTTTCACCATAGCCCTCTATGGGCTTCCATATATCACTTTGCCAATTCCACAAGAACTGTCTTAGCGAAAGGCTTCTTGAGGGGAAAGCTGTAAGTCTGTGAGATGATTTCACAGAACACAAAGAAGTTTCTCAGAAAGCTTCTTTCTCTTTGTTATCGGAGGATATTTCCTTTGTCCCTAGAGTCTTCAAAGGGATCCGAAATCTCTGCTCTCAGATCCCACAGAAATAAGGCTAGCAAAGAGATCCACGAAATACAGATGTAAATCTGTGAGATGAATTAACAGAACACTAAGCAGTTTCTCAGAAAGCTTCTTTCCAGATTTCATCTGAGGATATTTCCTTTTTCACCATAGCCCTCTATGGGCTTCCAAATATCACTTTGCCAATCCACAAGAACTGTCTTAGCGAAAGGCTTTTTGAGGGGAAAGCTGTAACTCTGTGAGATGATTTCACAGAACACAAGGAAGTTTCTCAGAAAGCTTCTTTCTCTTTATTATCGGAGGATATTTCCTTTGGCCCTATAGTCTTCAAAGGGATCCGAAATATCTGTTCTCAAATTCCACAGCAATAAGGCTAGCAAAGAGATCCACGAAATACAGATGTAACTCTGTGAGTGGAAGTCACACATCACAGAGCAGTTTCTCAGAGAGCTTCTTTCCAGATTTCATCGGAGGATATTTCCTTTTTCAACAGAGCCCTCTATGGGCTTCCAAATATCACTTTGCCAATTCCACAAGAACTGTCTTAGCGAAAGGCTTCTTGAGGGGAAAGCTGTAACTCTGTGAGACGATTTCACAGAACACAAAGAAGTTTCTCAGAAAGCTTCCTTCTCTTTGTTATCGGAGAATATTTCCTTTGGCCCTATAGTCTTCAAAGGGATCCGAAATCTCTGTTCTCAGATTCCACAGAAATAAGGCTAGCAAAGAGATCCACGAAATACAGATGTAACTCTGTGAGATGAATTAACCGAACACTAAGAAGTTTCTCAGAAAGCTTCTTTCCAGATTTCATCTGAGGATATTTCCTTTTTCACCATAGCCCTCTATGGGCTTCCAAATATCACTTTGCCAATTCCACAAGAACTGTCTTCGCGAAAGGCTTCTTGAGGGGAAAGCTGTAACTCTGTGAGATGATTTCACAGAACACAAAGAAGTTTCTCAGAAAGCATCTTTCTCTTTGTTATGGGAGGATATTTCCTTTGGCCCTATAGTCTTCAAAGGGATCCGAAATATCTGTTCTCAGATTCCACAGAAATAAGGCTAGCAAAGACATCCACGAAATACAGATGTAACTCTGTGATATGAATTAACAGAACACTAAGCAGTTTCTCAGAAATCTTCTTTCCAGATTTCATCTGAGGATATTTCCTTTTTCAACATAGCCCTCTATGGGCTTCCAAATATCACTTTGCCTATTCCACAAGAACTATCTTAGCGAAAGGCTTCTTGAGGGGAAAGCTGTAACTCTTTTAGATGATTTCACCGAACACAAAGAAGTTTCTCAGTAAGCTTCTTTCTCTTTGCTATCGGAGGATATTTTCTTTGGCCCTATAGTCTTCAAAGGGATCCGAAATATCTGTTCTCAGATTGCACAGAAATAAGGCTCTCAAAGAGATCCACGAAATACAGATGTAACTCTGTGAGTTGAAGTCACACATCACAGAGCAGTTGCTCAGAAAGCTTCTTTCCAAATTTCATTTCAGGATAGTTCCTTTTTCAGCATAGCCCTCTATGGGCTTCCAAATATCACTTTGCCAATTCCACAAAACTTTCTTAGCGAAAGGCTTCTTGAGTGGAAATCTTTAACTCTGTGAGAAGATTTCACAGAACACAAGGAAGTTTCTCAGAAAGCTTCTTTCTCTTTGTTATCGGAGGATATTTCCTTTGGCCCAATAGTCTTCAATGGGATCCAAAATATCTGTTCTCAGACTCCACAGAAATAAGGCTAGCAAAGAGATCCACGAAATACAGATGTAACTCTGTGAGATGAATTAACAGAACACTAAGCAGTTTCTCAGAAAGCTTCTATCCAGATTTCATCTGAGGATATTTCCTTTTTCACCATAGCCCTCTATGGGCTTCCAAAAGTCACTTTGCCAATTGCACAAGAACTGTCTTAGCGAAAGGCTTCTTGAGGGGAAAGCTGTAACACTGTGAGATGATTTCTCAGAACACAAAGAAGTTTGTCAGAAAGCTTCTTTCTCTTTGTTATCAGAGGATAATTCCATTTGGCCCTATAGACTTCAAAGGGATCCGAAATATCTGTTCTCAGATTCCACAGAAATAAGGCTAGCAAAGAGATCCACGAAATACAGATGTAACTCTGTGAGTGGAAGTCACACATCACAGAGCAGTTTCTCAGAGAGCTTCTTTCCAGATTTCATCTGAGTATATTTCCTTTTTCAACACAGCCCTCTATGGGATTCCAAATATCACTTTGCCAATTCCGCAAGAACTGTCTTAGCGAAAGGCTTCCTGAGGGGAAAGCTGTAACTCTGTGAGATGATTTCACAGAAATTAAAGTAGTTTCTCAGAAAGCTTCTTTCTCTTTGTTATCGGAGGATATTTCCTTTGGCCCTATAGTATTCAAAGGGATCCGAAATATCTGTTCTCAGATTCCACAGAAATAGGGCTAGCAAAGAGATCCAAGAAATACAGATGCAACTCTGAGGGATGAATTAACAGAACACTAAGCAGTTTTTCAGAAAGCTTCTTTCTAGATTTCATCTGAGGATATTTTCTTTTTCACCATAGACCTCTATGGGCTTCCAAATATCACTTTGCAAATTCCACAAGAACTGTCTTAGCGAAAGGCTTCTTGAGGGGAAAGGTGTAACTCTGTGAGACGATTTCACAGAACACAAAGAAGTTTCTCAGAAAGCTTCTTTTTCTTTGTTATCGGAGGATATTTCCTTTGGCCATAGAGTCTTCAAAGGGATCCGAAATATCTGTTCTCAGATTCCACAGTAATAAGGCTAGCAAAGAGATCCACGAAATACAGATGTAACTCTGTGAGTTGAATTAAAAGAACACTAAGCGGTTTCTCAGAAAGCTTCTTTCTAGATTTCTTCGGAGGATATTTCCTTTTTCACCATAGCCCTCTATGGGCTTCCAAATATCACTTTGCCAATTCCACAAGAACTGTCTTAGCGAAAGGCTTCCCTAGGGGAAAGCTGTAACTCTGTGAAATGATTTCACAGAACACAAAGAAGTTTCTCAGAAAGCTTCTTTCTCTTTGTTATCGGAGGATATTTCCTTTAGCCCTATAGTCTTCAAAGGGATCCGAAATATCTGTTCTCAGATTCCACAGAAATAAGGCTAGCAAAGAGATCCACGAAATACAGATGTAACTCTGTGAGTTGAATTAAAAGAACACTAAGCGGTTTCTCAGAAAGCTTCTTTCCAGATTTCATCTGAGGATATTTCCTTTTTCACCATAGCCCTCTATGGGCTTCCAAATATCACTTTGCCAATAAGACAAGAACTGTCTTAGTCAAAGGGTTTTTGAGGGGAAAGCTGTAACTCTGTGAGATGATTTCACAGAACACAAAGAAGTTTCTCAGAAAGCTTCTTTCTCTTTGTTATCGGAGGATATTTCCTTTGGCCCTATAGTCTTCAAAAGGATCCGAAATATCTGTTCTCAGATTCCACAGAAATAAGGCTAGCAAAGAGATCCACGAAATACAGATGTAACTCTGTGAGATGAATTAACAGAACACTAAGCAGTTTCTCAGAAAGCTTCTTTCCAGATTTCATGTGAGGATATTTCCTTTTTCACCATAGCCCTCTATGGGCTTCCAAATATCACTTAGCCTATTCCACAAGAACTGTCTTAGCGAAAGGCTTCTTGAGGGGAAAGCTGTAACTCTGTGAGATGATTTCACCGAACACAAGGAAGTTCCTCAGAAAGCTTCTTACTCTTTTTTATCGGAGGATATTTCCTTTGGCCCTATAGTCTTCAAAGGGATCCGAAATATCTGTTCTCAGATTCCACAGAAATAAGGCTAGCAAAGAGATCCACGTAATACAGATGTAACCCTGTGATTGGAGACACACATCACAGAGGAGTTTCTCAGCAAGCTTCTTTCCAGATTTCATCTGAGGATATTTCCTTTTTCACCATAGCCCTCTATGGGCTTCCAAATATCACTTTGCCAATTCCACAAGAACTTTCTTAGCGAAAGGCTTCTTGAGGGGAAAGCTGTAACTCTGTGAGATGATTTCACAGAACACAAAGAAGTTTCTCAGAAAGCTTCTTTCTCTTTGTTATCGGAGGATATTTCCTTTGGCCCTATAGTCCTCAAAGGGATCCGAAATATCTGTTCTCAGATTCCACAGAAATAAGGCCAGCAAAGAGATCCACGAAATACAGATGTAACTCTGTGAGTGGAAGTCACACATCATAGAGCAGTTTCTCAGAGAGCTTCTTTCCAGATTTCATCTGAGTATATTTCCTTTTTCACCATATCCCTCTATGGGCTTCCAAATATCACTTTCCCAATTCCACAAGAACTGTCTTAGCGAAAGGCTTCTAGAGGGGAAAGCTGTAACTCTGCGAGATGATTTCACCGAACACAAAGAAGTTTCTCTGTAAGCTTCTTTCTCTTTGTTATCGGAGGATATTTCCTTTGGCCCTATAGTCTTCAAAGGGATCCGAAATATCTGTTCTCAGATTCCACAGAAATAAGGCTAGCAAAGAGATCCACGAAATACAGATGTAACCCTGTGAGTGGAAGTCACACATCACAGAGCAGTTTCTCAGAAAGCTTATTTCCAGATTTCATCTGAGGATATTTCCTTTTTCACCATAGCCCTCTATGGGCTTCCTAATATCACTTTGCCTATTCCACAAGAACTGTCTTAGCGAAAGGCTTCTTGAGGGGAAAGCTGTAACTCTGTGAGATGATTTCACAGAACACAAAGAAGTTTCTCAGAAAGCTTCTTTCTCTTTGTTATCGGAGGATATTTCCTTTGTCCCTAGAGTCTTCAAAGGGATCCGAAATCTCTGCTCTCAGATTCCACAGAAATAAGGCTAGCAAAGAGATCCACGAAATAAAGATGTAACTCTGTGAGATGAATTAACAGAACACTAAGCAGTTTCTCAGAAAGCTTCTTTCCAGATTTCATCTGAGGATATTTCCTTTTTCACCATAGCCCTCTATGGGCTTCCAAATATCACTTTGCCAATTCCACAAGAACTGTCTTAGCGAAAGGCTTTTTGAGGGGAAAGCTGTAACTCTGTGAGATGATTTCACAGAACACAAGGAAGTTTCTCAGAAAGCTTCTTTCTCTTTATTATCGGAGGATATTTCCTTTGGCCCTATAGTCTTCAAAGGGATCCGAAATATCTGTTCTCAAATTCCACAGAAATAAGGCTAGCAAAGAGATCCACGAAATACAGATGTAACTCTGTGAGTGGAAGTCACACATCACAGAGCAGTTTCTCAGAGAGCTTCTTTCCAGATTTCATCGGAGGATATTTCCTTTTTCAACAGAGCCCTCTATGGGCTTCCAAATATCACTTTGCCAATTCCACAAGAACTGTCTTAGCGAAAGGATTCTTGAGGGGAAAGCTGTAACTCTGTGAGATGATTTCACAGAACACAAAGAAGTTTCTCAGAAAGCTTCCTTCTCTTTGTTATCGGAGGATATTTCCTTTGGCCCTATAGTCTTCAAAGGGATCCGAAATCTCTGTTCTCAGATTCCACAGAAATAAGGCTAGCAAAGAGATCCACGAAATACAGATGTAACTCTGTGAGATGAATTAACCGAACACTAAGAAGTTTCTCAGCAAGCTTCTTTCCAGATTTCATCTGAGGATATTTCCTTTTTCACCATAGTCCTCTAGGGGCTTCCAAATATCACTTTGCCTATTCCACAAGAACTGTCTTAGCGAAAGGCTTCTTGAGGGGATAGCTGTAAATCTGTGAGATGATTTCAACGAACACAAAGAAGTTTCTCAGAAAGCATCTTTCTCTTTGTTATCGGAGGATATTTCCTTTGGCCCTATAGTCTTCAAAGGGATCCGAAATATCTGTTCTCAGATTCCACAGAAATAAGGCTAGCAAAGAGATCCACGAAATACAGATGTAAACCTGTGAGTGGAAGTCACACATCACAGAGCAGTTTCTCAGAAAGCTTCTTTCCAGATTTCATCTGAGGATATTTCCTTTTTCACCATAGCCGTCTATGGGCTTCCTAATATCACTTTGCCTATTCCACAAGAACTGTCTTAGCGAAAGGCTTCTTGAGGGGAAAGCTGTAACTCTGAGAGATGATTTCACAGAACACAAAGAAGTTTCTCAGAAAGCTTCTTTCTCTTTGTTATCGGAGGATATTTCCTTTGGCCCTATAGTCTTCAAAGGTATCCGAAATATCTGTAATCAGATTCCACAGAATAAGGGTAGCAAAGAGATCCACGAAATACAGATGTAACTCTGTGAGATGAATTAACAGAACACTAAGCAGTTTCTCAGATAGCTTCTTTCCAGATTTCATCTGAGGATATTTCCTTTTTCAACAGAGCCCTCTATGGGCTTCCAAATATCACTTTGCCAATTCCACAAGAACTGTCTTAGCGAAAGGCTTCTTGAGGGGAAAGGTGTAACTCTGTGAGATGATTTCACAGAACACAAAGAAGTTCCTCAGAATGCTTCTTTCTCTTTGTTATCGGAGGATATTTGCTTTGGCCCTCTAGTCTTCAAAGGGATCCGAAATATCTGTTCTCAGATTCCACAGAAAGAAGGCTAGTAAGGAGATCCACGAAATACAGATGTAACTCTGTGAGTGGAAGTCACACATCCCAGAGCAGTTTCTCAGAAAGCTTCTTTCCAGATTTCATCTGAGGATATTTCCTTTTTCACCATAGCCCTATATGGGCTTCCAAATATCACTTTGCCAATTCCACAAGAACTGTCTTAGCGAAAGGCTTCTTGAGGGGAAAGCTGTAACTCTGTGAGATGATTTCACAGAACACAAAGAAGTTTCTCAGTAAGCTTCTTTCTCTTTGTTATCAGAGGATATTTCCTTTGGCCCTTTATTCTTCAAAGGGATCCGAAATATCTGTTCTCAGATTCCACAGAAATAAGGCTAGCAAAGAGATCCACGAAATACTGATGTAACTCTGTGAGATGAATTAACAGAACACTAAGCAGTTTCTCATTAAGCTTCTTCCAGATTACATCTGAGGATATTTCCTTTTTCACCATGGCCCTCTATGGGCTTCCAAATATCACTTTGCCTATTCCACAAGAACTGTCTTAGCGAAAGGATTCTTGAGGGGAAAGCTGTAACTCTGTGAGATGATTTCACAGAACACAAAGAAGATTCTCAGAAAGCTTCTTTCTCTTTGTTATCGGAGGATATTTCCTTTGGCCCTATAGTCTTCAAAGGGATCCGAAATATCTGTTCTCAGATTCCACAGAAATAAGGCTAGCAAAGAGATCCACGAAATACAGATGTAACTCTGTGAGTGGAAGTTACACATCACAGAGCAGTTTCTCAGAAAGCTTCTTTCCAGATTTCATCTGAGGATATTTCCTTTTTCACCATAGCCCTCTATGGGCTTATAAATATCACTTTGCCAATTCCACAAGAACTGTGTTAGCGAAAGGCTTCTTGAGGGGAAACCTGTAACTCTGTGAGATGATTTCATAGAACACAAAGTAGTTTCTCAGAAAGCTTCTTTCTCTTTGTTATCGGAGGATATTTCCTTTGGCCCTGTAGTCTTCAAAGGGATCCGAAATATCTGTTCTCAGATTCCACAGAAATAAGGCTAGCAAAGAGATCCACGAAAAACAGATGTAACTCTGTGAGTGGAAGTCACACATCACAGAGCAGTTTCTCAGAAAGCTTCTTTCCAAATTTCATTTGAGGATATTTCCTTTTTCACCATAGCCCTCTATGGGCTTCCAAATATCACTTTGCCAATTCCACAAGAACTGTCTTAGCGAAAGGCATCTTGAGGGGAAAGCTGTAACTCTGTGAAATTATTTCACAGAACACAAAGAAGTTTCTCAGAAAGCTTCTTTCTCTTTGTTATCAGAGGATATTTCCTTTGGCCCTATAGTCTTCAAAGGGATCCGAAATATCTGTTCTCAGATTCCACAGAAATAAGGCTAGCAAAGAGATCCACGAAAAACAGATGTAACTCTGTGAGATGAATTAACAGAACACTAAGCAGTTTCTCAGAAAGCTTCTTTCCAGATTTCATCTGAGGGTATTTCCTTTTTCACGATAGCCCTCTATGGGCTTCCAAATATCACTTTGCTAATTCCACAAGAACTGTCTTAGCGAAAGGCTTCTTGAGGGGAAAGCTGTAACTCTGTGAGATGATTTCACAGAACACAAAGAAGTTTCTCAGAAAGATGCTTTATCTTTGTTATCGGAGGATATTTCATTTGGCCCTATAGTCTTCAAAGGGATCCGAAATATCTGTTCTCAGATTCCACAGAAACAAGGCTAGCAAAGAGATCCACGAAAAACAGATGTAACCCTGTGAGTGGAAGTCACGCCTCACAGAGCAGTTTCTCAGAAAGCTTCTTTCCAAATTTCATTTGAGGATATTTCCTTTTTCACCATAGCCCTCTATGGGCTTCCAAATATCACTTTGCCAATTCCACAAGAACTGTCTTAGCGAAAGGCTTCTTGAGGGGAAAGCTGTAACTCTGTGAGTTGATTTCACAGAACACAAAGAAGTTTCTCAGAAAGCTTCTTTCTCTTTGTTATCGGCGGATATTTCCATTGGCCCTATATTCTTCAAAGGAATCCGAAATATCTGTTCTCAGATTCCACAGAAATAAGGCTAGCAAAGAGATCCATGAAATACAGATGTAACTCTGTGAGATGAATTAACAGAACACTAAGCAGTTTCTCAGAAAGCTTCTTTCCAGATTTCATGTGAGGGTATTTCCTTTTTCACCATAGACCTCTATGTGCTTCCAAATATCACTTTGCCAATACCACAAGAACTGTTTTAGTCAAAGGCATCGTGAGGGGAAAGCTGTAACTCTGTGAGATGATTTCACAGAACACAAAGAAGTTTCTCAGAAAGCTTCTTTCTCTTTGTTATCGGAGGATATTTCCTTTGGCCCTATAGTCTTCAAAGGGATCCGAAATATCTGTTCTCAGATTCCACAGAAATAAGGCTATTAAAGAGATCCACGAAATACAGATGTAACTCTGTGAGTGGAAGTCACACATCCCAGAGCAGTTTCTCAGAAAGCTTCTTTCCAGATTTCATCTGAGGATATTTCCTTTTTCACCATAGCCCTCTATGGGCTTCCAAATATCACTTTGCCAATTGCACAAGAACTGTCTTAGCGAAAGGCTTCTTGAGGGGAAAGCTGTAACTCTGTGAGATGATTTCACAGAACACAAAGAAGTTTCTCAGTAAGCTTCTTTCTCTTTGTTATCGGAGGATATTTCCTTTGGCCCTATAGTCTTCAAAGGGATCCGAATTATCTGTTCTCAGATTCCACAGAAACAAGGCTAGCAAAGAGATCCACGAAAAACAGATATAACCCTGTGAGTGGAAGTCACGCCTCACAGAGCAGTTTCTCAGAAAGCTTCTTTCCAAATTTCATTTGAGGATATTTCCTTTTTCACCATAGCCCTCTATGGGCTTCCAAATATCACTTTGCCAATTCCACAAGAACTGTCTTAGCGAAAGGTTTCTTGAGGGGAAATCTGTAACTCTGTGAGATGATTTCACAGAACACAAAAAGTTTCTCAGAAAGCTTCTTTCTCTTTGTTATCGGAGGATATTTCCTTCGGCCCTATAGTCTTCAAAGGGATCCGAAATATCTGTTCTCAGATTCCACAGAAACAAGGCTAGCAAAGAGATCCACGAAATACAGATGTAACTCTGTGAGATGAATTAACAGAACACTAAGAAGTTTCTCAGAAAGCTTTTTTCCAGATTTCATCTGAGGATATTTCCTTTTTCACCATAGCCCTCTATGGGCTTCCAAATATCACTTTGCCAATTCCACAAGAACTGTCTTAGCGAAAGGCATCTTGAGGGGAAAGCTGTAACTCTGTGAGATGATTTGACAGAACACAAAGAAGATTCTCAGAAAGCTTCTTTCTCTTTGTTATGGGAGGATATTTCCTTTGGCCCTATAGTCTTCAAAGGGATCCGAAATATCTGTTCTCAGATTCCACAGAATTCAGGCTAGCAAAGAGATTCAGGAAATACCGATGTAACTCTGTGAGATGAATTAACAGAACACTAAGCAGTGTCTCAGAAAGCTTCTATCCAGATTTCTTCTGAGGATATTTCCTTTTTCACCATAGCCCTCTATGGGCTTCCAAACGTCACTTTTCCAATTGCACGAGAACTGTCTTAGCGAAAGGCTTCTTGAGGGGGAAGGTGTAACTCTGTGAGGTGATTTCACAGAACACAAAGAAGTTTCTCAGAAAGCTTCTTTCTCTTTGTTATCGGAGGATATTTCCTTTGGCCCTATAGTCTTCAAAGGGATCCGAAATATCTGTTCTCAGATTCCACAGAAATAAGGCTAGCAAAGAGATCCAAGAAATGCAGATGTAACTCTGTGAGATGAATTAACAGAACACTAAGCAGTTTCTCAGAAAGCTTCTTTCCAGATTTCATCTGAGTTTATTTCCCTTTTCACCATAGCACTCTATGGGCTTCCAAATATCACTTTGCCAATTCCACAAGAACTGTCTTAGCGAAAGGCTTCTTGACGGGAAAGCTGTAACTCTGTGAGATGATTTCACAGAACACAAAGAAGTTTCTCAGAAAGCTTCTTTCTCTTTGTTATCGGAGGATATTTCATTTGGCCATATAGTCTTGAAAGGGATCCGAAATATCTGTTCTCAGATTCCACAGAAATAAGGCTAGCAAAGAGATCCACGAAATACAGATGTAACTCTGTGACTGTAAGTCACATATCACAGAGCAGTTTCTCAGAAAGCTTCTTTCCAGATTTCATCTGAGGATATTTCCTTTTTCACCATAGCCCTCTATGGGCTTCCAAATATCACTTTGCCAATTCCACAAGAACTGTCTTAGCGAAAGGCTTCTTGAGGGGAAAGGTGTAAGTCTGTGAGATGATTTCACAGAACACAAAGAAGTTTCTCAGAATGCTTCTTTCTCTTTGTTATCAGAGGATATTTCCTTTGGTCCTATAGTCTTCAAAGGGATCCGAAATATCTGTTCTCAGATTCCACAGAAATAAGTCTAGCAAAGAGATCCTCGAAATACAGATGTAACTCTGTGAGATGAATTAACAGAATACTAAGCAGTTTCTCAGAAAGCTTCCTTCCAGATTTCATCTGAGGATATTTCCTTTTTCACCATAGCCCTCTAAGGGCTTCCAAATATCACTTTGCCTATTCCACAAGAACTGTCTTAGCGAAAGGCTTCTTCAGGGGAAAGCTGTAACTCTGTGAGATGATTTCACAGAACACAAAGAAGTTTCTCAGAAAGCTTCTTTCTCTTTGTTATCGGAGGATATTTCCTTTGGCCCTATAGTGTTCAAAGGGATCCGAAATATCTATTCTCAGATTCCACAGAAATAAGGCTAGCAAAGAGATCCACGAAATACAGATGTAACTCTGTGAGTGGAAGTCACACATCACAGAGCAGTTTCTCAGAAAGCTTCTTTCCAGATTTCATCTGAGGATATTTCCTTTTTCACCATAGCCCTATATGGGCTTCCAAATATCACTTTGCCAATTCCACAAGAACTGTCTTAGCGAAGGGCTTCTTGAGGGGAAAGCTGTAACTCTGCGAGACGATTTCACAGAATACAAAGAAGTTTCTATGAAAGATTCTTTCTCTTTGTTATCGGAGGATATTTCCTTTGGCCCTATAGTCTTCAAAGGGATCCGAAATATCTGTTCTCAGATTCCACAGAAATAAGGCTAGCAAAGAGATCCACGAAATACAGATGTAACTCTGTGAGTGGAAGTCACACATCACAGAGCAGTTTCTCAGAAAGCTTCTTTCCAGATTTCATCTGAGGATATTTCCTTTTTCACCGTAGCCCTCTATGCGCTTCCAAATATCACTTTGCAAATTCCACAAGAACTGTCTTAGCGAAAGGCTTCTTGAGGGGAAAGCTTTAACTCTGTGAGAAGATTTCACAGAACACAAAGAAGTTTCTCAGAAAGCTTCTTTCTCTTTGTTATCGGAGGATATTTCCTTTGGCCCTATAGTCTTCAAAGGGATCCGAAATATCTGTTCTCAGATTCCACAGAAATAAGGCTAGCAAAGAGATCCATGAAATACAGATGTAACTTTGTGAGATGAATTAACAGAACACTAAGCAGTTTCTCAGAAAGCTTCTTTCCAGATTTCATCTGAGGGTATTTCCTTTTTCACCATAGACCTCTATGTGCTTCCAAATATCACTTTGCCAATACCACAAGAACTGTTTTAGTCAAAGGCTTCGTGAGGGGAAAGCTGTAACTCTGTGAGATGATTTCACAGAACACAAAGAAGTTTCTCAGAAAGCTTCTTTCTCTTTGTTATCGGAGGATATTTCCTTTGGCCCTATAGTCTTCAAAGGGATCCGAAATATCTGTTCTCAGATTCCACAGAAAGAAGGCTAGTAAGGAGATCCACGAAATACAGATGTAACTCTGTGAGTGGAAGTCACACATCCCAGAGCAGTTTCTCAGAAAGCTTCTTTCCAGATTTCATCTGAGGATATTTCCTTTTTCACCATAGCCCTATATGGGCTTCCAAATATCACTTTGCCAATTCCACAAGAACTGTCTTAGCGAAAGGCTTCTTGAGGGGAAAGCTGTAACTCTGTGAGATGATTTCACAGAACACAAAGAAGTTTCTCAGTAAGCTTCTTTCTCTTTGTTATCAGAGGATATTTCCTTTGGCCCTTTATTCTTCAAAGGGATCCGAAATATCTGTTCTCAGATTCCACAGAAATAAGGCTAGCAAAGAGATCCACGAAATACTGATGTAACTCTGTGAGATGAATTAACAGAACACTAAGCAGTTTCTCATTAAGCTTCTTCCAGATTACATCTGAGGATATTTCCTTTTTCACCATGGCCCTCTATGGGCTTCCAAATATCACTTTGCCTATTCCACAAGAACTGTCTTAGCGAAAGGATTCTTGAGGGGAAAGCTGTAACTCTGTGAGATGATTTCACAGAACACAAAGAAGATTCTCAGAAAGCTTCTTTCTCTTTGTTATCGGAGGATATTTCCTTTGGCCCTATAGTCTTCAAAGGGATCCGAACTATCTGTTCTCAGATTCCACAGAAATAAGGCTAGCAAAGAGATCCACGAAATACAGATGTAACTCTGTGAGTGGAAGTTACACATCACAGAGCAGTTTCTCAGAAAGCTTCTTTCCAGATTTCATCTGAGGATATTTCCTTTTTCACCATAGCCCTCTATGGGCTTATAAATATCACTTTGCCAATTCCACAAGAACTGTGTTAGCGAAAGGCTTCTTGAGGGGAAACCTGTAACTCTGTGAGATGATTTCACAGAACACAAAGTAGTTTCTCAGAAAGCTTCTTTCTCTTTGTTATCGGAGGATATTTCCTTTGGCCCTGTAGTCTTCAAAGGGATCCGAAATATCTGTTCTCAGATTCCACAGAAATAAGGCTAGCAAAGAGATCCACGAAAAACAGATGTAACTCTGTGAGTGGAAGTCACACATCACAGAGCAGTTTCTCAGAAAGCTTCTTTCCAAATTTCATTTGAGGATATTTCCTTTTTCACCATAGCCCTCTATGGGCTTCCAAATATCACTTTGCCAATTCCACAAGAACTGTCTTAGCGAAAGGCTTCTTGAGGGGAAAGCTGTAACTCTGTGAAATGATTTCACAGAACACAAAGAAGTTTCTCAGAAAGCTTCTTTCTCTTTGTTATCAGAGGATATTTCCTTTGGCCCTATAGTCTTCAAAGGGATCCGAAATATCTGTTCTCAGATTCCACAGAAATAAGGCTAGCAAAGAGATCCACGAAAAACAGATGTAACTCTGTGAGATGAATTAACAGAACACTAAGCAGTTTCTCAGAAAGCTTCTTTCCAGATTTCATCTAAGGGTATTTCCTTTTTCACCATAGCCCTCTATGGGCTTCCAAATATCACTTTGCTAATTCCACAAGAACTGTCTTAGCGAAAGGCTTCTTGAGGGGAAAGCTGTAACTCTGTGAGATGATTTCACAGAACACAAAGAAGTTTCTCAGAAAGATGCTTTATCTTTGTTATCGGAGGATATTTCATTTGGCCCTATAGTCTTCAAAGGGATCCGAAATATCTGTTCTCAGATTCCACAGAAACAAGGCTAGCAAAGAGATCCACGAAAAACAGATGTAACCCTGTGAGTGGAAGTCACGCCTCACAGAGCAGTTTCTCAGAAAGCTTCTTTCCAAATTTCATTTGAGGATATTTCCTTTTTCACCATAGCCCTCTATGCGCTTCCAAATATCACTTTGCCAATTCCACAAGAACTGTCTTAGCGAAAGGCTTCTTGAGGGGAAAGCTGTAACTCTGTGAGTTGATTTCACAGAACACAAAGAAGTTTCTCAGAAAGCTTCTTTCTCTTTGTTATCGGCGGATATTTCCATTGGCCCTATATTCTTCAAAGGAATCCGAAATATCTGTTCTCAGATTCCACAGAAATAAGGCTAGCAAAGAGATCCATGAAATACAGATGTAACTCTGTGAGATGAATTAACAGAACACTAAGCAGTTTCTCAGAAAGCTTCTTTCCAGATTTCATCTGAGGGTATTTCCTTTTTCACCATAGACCTCTATGTGCTTCCAAATATCACTTTGCCAATACCACAAGAACTGTTTTAGTCAAAGGCATCGTGAGGGGAAAGCTGTAACTCTGTGAGATGATTTCACAGAACACAAAGAAGTTTCTCAGAAAGCTTCTTTCTCTTTGTTATCGGAGGATATTTCCTTTGGCCCTATAGTCTTCAAAGAGATCCGAAATATCTGTTCTCAGATTCCACAGAAATAAGGCTATTAAAGAGATCCACGAAATACAGATGTAACTCTGTGAGTGGAAGTCACACATCCCAGAGCAGTTTCTCAGAAAGCTTCTTTCCAGATTTCATCTGAGGATATTTCCTTTTTCACCATAGCCCTCTATGGGCTTCCAAATATTACTTTGCCAATTGCACAAGAACTGTCTTAGCGAAAGGCTTCTTGAGGGGAAAGCTGTAACTCTGTGAGATGATTTCACAGAACACAAAGAAGTTTCTCAGTAAGCTTCTTTCTCTTTGTTATCGGAGGATATTTCCTTTGGCCCTATAGTCTTCAAAGGGATCCGAATTATCTGTTCTCAGATTCCACAGAAACAAGGCTAGCAAAGAGATCCACGAAAAACAGATATAACCCTGTGAGTGGAAGTCACGCCTCACAGAGCAGTTTCTCAGAAAGCTTCTTTCCAAATTTCATTTGAGGATATTTCCTTTTTCACCATAGCCCTCTATGGGCTTCCAAATATCACTTTGCCAATTCCACAAGAACTGTCTTAGCGAAAGGTTTCTTGAGGGGAAATCTGTAACTCTGTGAGATGATTTCACAGAACACAAAGAAGTTTCTCAGAAAGCTTCTTTCTCTTTGTTATCGGAGGATATTTCCTTCGGCCCTATAGTCTTCAAAGGGATCCGAAATATCTGTTCTCAGATTCCACAGAAACAAGGCTAGCAAAGAGATCCACGAAATACAGATGTAACTCTGTGAGATGAATTAACAGAACACTAAGAAGTTTCTCAGAAAGCTTTTTTCCAGATTTCATCTGAGGATATTTCCTTTTTCACCATAGCCCTCTATGGGCTTCCAAATATCACTTTGCCAATTCCACAAGAACTGTCTTAGCGAAAGGCATCTTGAGGGGAAAGCTGTAACTCTGTGAGATGATTTGACAGAACACAAAGAAGATTCTCAGAAAGCTTCTTTCTCTTTGTTATGGGAGGATATTTCCTTTGGCCCTATAGTCTTCAAAGGGATCCGAAATATCTGTTCTCAGATTCCACAGAATTCAGGCTAGCAAAGAGATTCAGGAAATACCGATGTAACTCTGTGAGATGAATTAACAGAACACTAAGCAGTGTCTCAGAAAGCTTCTATCCAGATTTCATCTGAGGATATTTCCTTTTTCACCATAGCCCTCTATGGGCTTCCAAACGTCACTTTTCCAATTGCACGAGAACTGTCTTAGCGAAAGGCTTCTTGAGGGGGAAGGTGTAACTCTGTGAGGTGATTTCACAGAACACAAAGAAGTTTCTCAGAAAGCTTCTTTCTCTTTGTTATCGGAGGATATTTCCTTTGGCCCTATAGTCTTCAAAGGGATCCGAAATATCTGTTCTCAGATTCCACAGAAATAAGGCTAGCAAAGAGATCCAAGAAATGCAGATGTAACTCTGTGAGATGAATTAACAGAACACTAAGCAGTTTCTCAGAAAGCTTCTTTCCAGATTTCATCTGAGTTTATTTCCCTTTTCACCATAGCACTCTATGGGCTTCCAAATATCACTTTGCCAATTCCACAAGAACTGTCTTAGCGAAAGGCTTCTTGAGGGGAAAGCTGTAACTCTGTGAGATGATTTCACAGAACACAAAGAAGTTTCTCAGAAAGCTTCTTTCTCTTTGTTATCGGAGGATATTTCATTTGGCCATATAGTCTTGAAAGGGATCCGAAATATCTGTTCTCAGATTCCACAGAAATAAGGCTAGCAAAGAGATCCACGAAATACAGATGTAACTCTATGACTGTAAGTCACATATCACAGAGCAGTTTCTCAGAAAGCTTCTTTCCAGATTTCATCTGAGGATATTTCCTTTTTCACCATAACCCTCTATGGGCTTCCAAATATCACTTTGCCAATTCCACAAGAACTGTCTTAGCGAAAGGCTTCTTGAGGGGAAAGGTGTAAGTCTGTGAGATGATTTCACAGAACACAAAGAAGTTTCTCAGAATGCTTCTTTCTCTTTGTTATCAGAGGATATTTCCTTTGGTCCTATAGTCTTCAAAGGGATCCGAAATATCTGTTCTCAGATTCCACAGAAATAAGTCTAGCAAAGAGATCCTCGAAATACAGATGTAACTCTGTGAGATGAATTAACAGAATACTAAGCAGTTTCTCAGAAAGCTTCCTTCCAGATTTCATCTGAGGATATTTCCTTTTTCACCATAGCCCTCTAAGGGCTTCCAAATATCACTTTGCCTATTCCACAAGAACTGTCTTAGCGAAAGGCTTCTTCAGGGGAAAGCTGTAACTCTGTGAGATGATTTCACAGAACACAAAGAAGTTTCTCAGAAAGCTTCTTTCTCTTTGTTATCGGAGGATATTTCCTTTGGCCCTATAGTGTTCAAAGGGATCCGAAATATCTATTCTCAGATTCCACAGAAATAAGGCTAGCAAAGAGATCCACGAAATACAGATGTAACTCTGTGAGTGGAAGTCACACATCACAGAGCAGTTTCTCAGAAAGCTTCTTTCCAGATTTCATCTGAGGATATTTCCTTTTTCACCATAGCCCTATATGGGCTTCCAAATATCACTTTGCCAATTCCACAAGAACTGTCTTAGCGAAGGGCTTCTTGAGGGGAAAGCTGTAACTCTGCGAGACGATTTCACAGAACACAAAGAAGTTTCTATGAAAGATTCTTTCTCTTTGTTATCGGAGGATATTTCCTTTGGCCCTATAGTCTTCAAAGGGATCCGAAATATCTGTTCTCAGATTCCACAGAAATAAGGCTAGCAAAGAGATCCACGAAATACAGATGTAACTCTGTGAGTGGAAGTCACACATCACAGAGCAGTTTCTCAGAAAGCTTCTTTCCAGATTTCATCTGAGGATATTTCCTTTTTCACCGTAGCCCTCTATGCGCTTCCAAATATCACTTTGCAAATTCCACAAGAACTGTCTTAGCGAAAGGCTTCTTGAGGGGAAAGCTTTAACTCTGTGAGAAGATTTCACAGAACACAAAGAAGTTTCTCAGAAAGCTTCTTTCTCTTTGTTATCGGAGGATATTTCCTTTGGCCCTATAGTCTTCAAAGGGATCCGAAATATCTGTTCTAAGATTCCACAGAAATAAGGCTAGCAAAGAGATCCACGAAATACAGATGTAACTCCGTGAGATGAATTAACAGAACACTAAGCAGTTTCTCAGAAGGCTTCTACCCAGATTTCATCTGAGGATATTTCCTTTTTCACCATAGCCCTCTATGAGCTTCCAAAAGTCACTTTCCCAATTGCACAAGAACTGTCTTAGCCAAAGGCTTCTTGAAGGGAAAGCTGTAACTCTGTGAGATGATTTCACCGAACACAAAGAAGTTTCTCAGAAAGGATCTTTCTCTTTGTTATCGGAGGATATTTCCTTTGGCCTTATAGTCTTCAAAGGGATCCGAAATATCTGTTCTCAGATTCCACAGAAATTAGGCTAGCCAAGAGATCCAAGAAACACAGATGTAACTCCGTAAGATGAATTAACAGAACACTAAGCAATTTCTCAGACAGCTTCTTTCCAGATTTCATCTGAGGATATTTCCTTTTTCACCATAGCCCTCTATCTGCTTCCACATATCACTTTGCCAATTCCACAAGAACTGTCTTAGCGAAAGGCTTCATGAGGGGAAAGCTGTAACTCTGTGAGATGATTTCACAGAACACAAAGAAGTTTCTCAGAAAGATTCTTTCTCTTTGTTATCGGAGGATATTCCCTTTGGCCCTATAGTCTTCAAAGGGATCCGAAATATCTGTTCTCAGATTCCACAGAAATAAGGCTAGCAAAGAGATCCACGAAATACAGATGTAACTCTGTGAGTGGAAGTCGCACATCACAGAGCAGTTTCTCAGAAAGCTTCTTTCCAGATTTCATCTGAAGTTATTTCCTTTTTCACCATAGCCCTCTATGGGCTTCCAAATATCACTTTGCCTATTCCACAAGAACTGTCTTAGCGAAAGGCTTCTTGTGGGGAAAGCGGTAACTCTGTGAGATGATTTCACAGAACACAAAGAAGTTTCTCAGAAAGGATCTTTCTCTTTGTTATCGGAGGATATTTCCTTTGGCCCTATAGTCTTCAAAGGGATCCGAAATATCTGTTCTCAGATTCCACAGAAATAAGGCTAGCAAAGAGATCCACGAAATACAGATGTAACTCTGTGAGTGGAAGTCACACATCACAGAGCAGTTTCTCAAAAACTTCCTTCCAGATTTCATCTGTGGATATTTCCTTTTTCACCATAGCCCTCTATGGGCTTCCAAATATCACTTTGCCAATTCCACAAGAACTGTCTTAGCGAAAGGCTTCTTGAGGGGAAAGCTGTAACTCTGTGAAATGATTTCACAGAACACAAAGAAGTTACTCAGAAAGCTTCTTTCTCTTTTTTATCGGAGGATATTTCCTTTGGCCCTATAGTCTTCAAAGGGATCCGAAATATCTGTTCTCAGATTCCACAGAAATAAGGCTAGCAAAGAGATCCACGAAATACAGATGTAACCCTGTGAGTGGAAGTCACACATCACAGAGCAGTTTCTCAGAAAGCTTCTTTCCAAATTTCATTTTATGATATTTCCTTTTTCACCATAGCCCTCTATGGGCTTCCAAATATCACTTTGCCAATTCCACAAGAACTGTTTTAGCGAAAGGCTTCTGGAGGGGAAAGCTGAAACTCTGTGAAATGATTTCACAGAACACAAAGAAGTTTCTCAGAAAGCTTCTTTTTCTTTGTTATCGGAGGATATTTCCTTTGGCCCTATAGTCTTCAAGGGGATCCGAAATATCTGTTCTCAGATTCCACAGAAATAAGGCTAGCAAAGAGATCCACGAAATACAGATGTAACTCTGTGAGATGAATTAACAGAACACTAAGAAGTTTCTCAGAAAGCTTCTTTCCAGATTTTATCTGAGGATATTTCCTTTTTCACCATAGCCCTCTACGGGCTTGCAAATATCACTTTGCCAATTCCACAAGACTGTCTTAGTGAAAGGCTTCTTGAGGGGAAAGCTGTAACTCTGTGAGATGATTTCACAGAACACAAAGAAGTTTCTCAGAAAGCTTCTTTCTCTTTGTTATCGGAAGATATTTCCTTCGGCCCTATAGTCTTCAAAGGGATCCGAAATCTCTGTTCTCAGATTCCACAGAAATAAGGCTATAAAAGAGATCCACGAAACACAGATGTAACCCTGTGAGTGGAAGTCACACATCACAGAGCAGTTTCTCAGAAAGTTTCTTTCCAGATTTCATCTGAGGATATTTCCTTTTTGCCATAGCCCTCTAAGGGCTTCCAAATATCACTTTGCCAATTCCACAAGAACTGTCTTAGCGAAAGGCTTCTTGAGGGGAAAGCTGTAACTCTGTGAGATGATTTCACAGAACACAAAGAAGTTTCTCAGAAAGCTTCTTTCTCTTTGTTATCGGAGGATATTTCCTTTGGCCCTATAGTCTTCAAAGGGATCCGAAATATCTGTTCTCAGATTCCACAGAAATAAGGCTAGCAAAGAGATCCACGAAATACAGATGTAACCCTGTGAGTGGAAGTCACACATCACAGAGTAGTTTCTCAGAAAGCTTCTTTCCAAATTTCATTTCAGGATATTTCCTTTTTCACCATAGCCCTCTATGGGCTTCCAAACGTCACTTTGCGAATTGCACAAGAACTGTCTTAGCCAAAGGCTTCTTGAGGGGAAAGCTGTAACTCTGTGAGATGATTTCACAGAAAACAAAGAAGTTTCTCAGAAAGCTTCTTTCTCGTTGATATCGGAGGATATTTCCTTTGGCCCTTTAGTCTTCAAAGAGATCCGAAATATCTGTTCTCAGATTCCACAGAAATAAGGCTAGCAAAGAGATCCACGAAATACAGATGTAACTCTGTGAGTGTAAGTCACACATCACAGCGCAGTTTCTCAGAAAGCTTCTTTCCAGATTTCATCTGAGGATATTTCCTTTTTCACTATAGCCCTCTAGGAGTTACAAATATCACTTCGCCTATTCCACAAGAACAGTCTTAGCGAAAGGCTTCTTGAGGGGAAAGCTGTAACTCTGTGAGATGATTTCACAGAACACAAAGAAGTTTCTCAGAAAGCTTCTTTCTCTTTGTTATCGGAGGATATTTCCTTTGGCCCTAGAGTCTTCAAAGGGATCCGAAATATCTGTTCTCAGATTCCACAGAAATAAGGCTAGCAAAGAGATCCACGAAATACAGATGTAACTCTTTGAGTGGAAGTCACACATCACAGAGCAGTTTCTCAGAAAGCTTCTTTCCAGATTTCATCTGAGGATATTTCCTTTTTCACCATAGCCCTCTATGGGCTTCCAAATATCACTTTGCCAATTCCACAAGAACTGTCTTAGCGAAAGGCTTCTTGAGGGGAAAGCTGTAACTCTGTGAAATGATTTCACAGAACACAAAGAAGTTTCTCAGAAAGCTTCTTTCTCTTTTTTATCGGAGGATATTTCCTTTGGCCTTATAGTCTTCAAAGGGATCCGAAATATCTGTTCTCAGATTCCACAGAAATAAGGCTAGCAAAGAGATCCACGAAATACAGATGTAACCCTGTGAGTGGAAGTCACACATCACAGAGCAGTTTCTCAGAAAGCTTCTTTCCATATTTCATTTTAGGATATTTCCTTTTTCACCATAGCCCTCTATGGGATTCCAAATATCACTTTGCCAATTCCACAAGAACTGTCTTAGCGAACGGCTTCTTGAGGGGAAAGCTGAAACTCTGTGAGATGATTTCATAGAACATAAAGAAGTTTCTCAGAAAGCTTCTTTCTCTTTGTTATCGGAGGATATTTCCTTTGGCCCTATAGTCTTCAAAGGGATCCGAAATATCTGTTCTCAGATTCCACAGAAACAAGGCTAGCAAAGAGATCCACGAAATACAGATGTAACTCTGTGAGGTGAATTAACAGAACACTAAGCAGTTTCTCAGAAAGCTTCTATCCAGATTTCATCTGAGGATATTTCCTTTTTCACCGTAGCCCTCTATGGGCTTCCAAACGTCACTTTGCCAATTGCACAGGAACTGTCTTAGCGAAAGGCTTCTTGAGGGGAAAGCTGTAACTCTGTGAGATGATTTCACAGAACACAAAGAAGTTTCTCAGAAAGCTTCTTTCTCTTTGTTATCGGAGGATATTTCCTTTGGCTCTATAGTCTTCAAAGGGATCCGAAATATCTGTTCTCAGATTCCACAGAAACAAGGCTAGCAATGAGATCCACGAAATACAGATGTAACTCTGTGAGTGGAAGTCACACATCACAGAGCAGTTTCTCAGAAAGCTTCTTTCCATATTTCATCTGAGGATATTTTCTTTTTCACCATAGCCCTCTATGGGCTTCCAAATATCACTTTGCCAATTCCACAAGAACTGTCTTAGCGAAAGGCTTCTTGAGGGGAAAGCTGTAACTCTGTGAGATGATTTCACAGAACACAAAGAAGTTTCTCAGAACGCTTCTTTCTCTTTCTTATCGGAGGATATTTCCTTTGGCCCTGTAGTCTTCAAAGGGATCCGAAATATCTGTTCTCAGATTCCACAGAAATAAGGCTAGCAAAGAGATCCACGAAATACAGATGTAACTCTGTGAGGTGAATAAACAGAACACTAAGCAGTTTCTCAGAAAGCTTCTTTCCAAATTTCATTTTAGGATATTTCCTTTTTCACCGTAGCCCTCCATGGGCTTCCAAATATCACTTTGCCAACTCCACAAGAACTGTCTTAGCGAAAGGCTTCTGGAGGGGAAAGCTTTAACTCTGTGAGATGATTTCACAGAACACAAAGAAGTTTCTCAGAAAGCTTCTTTCTCTTTGTTATCGGAGGATATTTCCTTTGGCCCTATAGTCTTCAAAGGGATCCGAAATATCTGTTCTCAGATTCCACAGAAATAAGGCTAGCAAAGAGATCCACGAAATACAGATGTAACTCTGTGAGTGGAAGTCACACATCACAGAGCAGTTTCTCAGAAAGCTTCTTTCCAGATTTAATCTGAGGATATTTCCTTTTTCAGCATAGACCTCTATGGGCTTCCAAACGTCACTTTGCCAATTGCACAAGAACTGTCTTAGCCAAAGGCTTCTTGAGGGGAAAGCTGTAACTCTGTGAGATGATTTCACAGAACACAAAGAAGTTTCTCAGAAAGCTTCTTTATCTTTGTTATCGGAGGATATTTCCTTTGGCCCTATAGTCTTCAAAGGGATCAGAAATATCTGTTCTCAGATTCCACAGAAATAAGGCTAGCAAAGAGATCCACGAAATACAGATGTAACTCTGTGAGTGGAAGTCACACATCACAGAGCAGTTTCTCAGAAAGCTTCTTTCCAGATTTCATCTGTGGATATTTCCTTTTTCACCATAGCCCTCTAGGGGTTCCAAATATCACTTTGCCTATTCCACAAGAACAGTCTTAGCGAAAGGCTTCTTGAGGGGAAAGTTGTAACTCTGTGAGATGATTTCACCGAACACCAAGAAGTTTCTCAGAAAGCTTCTTTCTCTTTGTTATCGGAGGATATTTCCTTTGGCCCTATAGTCTTCAAAGGGATCCGAAATATCTGTTCTCAGATTCCACAGAAATAAGGCTAGCAAAGAGATCCACGAAATACAGATGTAACTCTTTGAGTGGAAGTCACACATCACAGAGCAGTTTCTCAGAAAGCTTCTTTCCAGATTTCATCTGAGGATATTTCCTTTTTCACCATAGCCCTCTATGGGCTTCCAAACGTCACTTTGCCAATTGCACAGGAACTGTCTTAGCGAGAGGCTTCTTGAAGGGAAAGCTGTAACTCTGTGAGATGATTTCACAGAACACAAAGAAGTTTCTCAGAAAGCTTCTTTCTCTTTGTTATCGGAGGATATTTCCCTTGGCTCTATAATCTTCAAAGGGATCCGAAATATCTGTTCTCAGATTCCACAGAAACAAGGCTAGCAATGAGATCCACGAAATACAGATGTAACTCTGTGAGTGGAAGTCACACATCACAGAGCAGTTTCTCAGAAAGCTTCTTTCCAGATTTCATCTGAGGATATTTCCTTTTTCACCATAGCCCTCTATGGGCTTCCAAATATCACTTTGCCAATTCCACAAGAACTGTCTTAGCGAAAGGCTTCTTGAGGGGAAAGCTGTAACTCTGTGAAATGATTTCACAGAACACAAAGAAGTTTCTCAGAAAGCTTCTTTCTCTTTCTTATCGGAGGATATTTCCTTTGGCCCTGTAGTCTTCAAAGGGATCCGAAATATCTGTTCTCAGATTCCACAGAAATAAGGCTAGCAAAGAGATCCACGAAATACAGATGTAACCCTGTGAGTGGAAGTCACACATCACAGAGCAGTTTCTTAGAAAGCTTCTTTCCAAATTTTATTTTAGGATATTTCCTTTTTCACCGTAGCCCTCCATGGGCTTCCAAATATCACTTTGCCAACTCCACAAGAACTGTCTTAGCGAAAGCCTTCTGGAGGGGAAAGCTTTAACTCTGTGAGATGATTTCACAGAAAACAAAGAAGTTTCTCAGAAAGCTTCTTTCTCTTTGTTATCGGAGGATATTTCCTTTTGCCCTATAGTCTTCAAAGGGATCCGAAATATCTGTTCTCAGATTCCACAGAAATAAGGCTAGCAAAGAGATCCACGAAGTACAGATGTAACTCTGTGAGTGGAAGTCACACATCACAGAGCAGTTTCTCAGAAAGCTTCTTTTCAGATTTCATCTGAGGATATTTCCTTTTGCACCATAGCCCTCTATGGGCTACCAAATATCACTTTGCCAATTCCACAAGAACTGTCTTAGCGAAAGGCTTCTTGAGGGGAAAGCTGTAACTCTGTGAGATGATTTCACAGAACACAAAGAAGTTCCCCAGAAAGCTTCTTTCTCTTTGTTATCGGAGGATATTTGCTTTGGCCCTATAGTCTTCAAAGGGATCCGAAATATCTGTTCTCAGATTCCACAGAAATAAGGCTAGCAAAGAGATCCACGAAATACAGATGTAACTCTGTGAGTGGAAGTCACACATCACAGAGCAGTTTCTCAGAAAGCTTCTTTCCAGATTTCATCTGAGGATATTTCCTTTTTCACCATAGCCCTCTATGGGCTTCCAAATATCACTTTGCCAATTCCACAAGAACTGTCTTAGCGAAAGGCTTCTTGAGGGGAAAGCTGTAACTCTGTGAAATGATTTCACAGAACACAAAGAAGTTTCTCAGAAAGCTTCTTTCTCTTTGTTATCGGAGGATAATTCCTTTGGCCCTATAGTCTTCAAAGGGATCCGAAATATCTGTTCTCAGATTCCACAGAAATAAGGCTAGCAAAGAGATCCACGAAATACAGATGTAACCCTGTGAGTGGAAGTCACACATCACAGAGCAGTTTCTCAGAAAGTTTCTTTCCATATTTCATTTTAGGATATTTCCTTTTTCACCATAGCCCTATATGGGATTTCAAATATCACTTTGCCAATTCCACAAGAACTGTCTTAGCGAACGGCTTCTGGAGGGGAAAGCTGAAACTCTGTGAGATGATTTCACAGAACATAAAGAAGTTTCACAGAAAGCTTCTTTCTCTTTGTTATCGGAGGATATTTCCTTTGGCCCTATAGTCTTCAAAGGGATCCGAAATATCTGTTCTCAGATTCCACAGAAACAAGGCTAGCAAAGAGATCCACGAAATACAGATGTAACTCTGTGAGGTGAATTAACAGAACACTAAGCAGTTTCTCAGAAAGCTTCTATCCAGATTTCATCTGAAGATATTTCCTTTTTCACCGTAGCCCTCTATGGGCTTCCAAACGTCACTTTGCCAATTGCACAGGAACTGTCTTAGCGAAAGGCTTCTTGAGGGGAAAGCTGTAACTCTGTGAGATGATTTCACAGAACACAAAGAAGTTTCTCAGAAAGCTTCTTTCTCTTTGTTATCGGAGGATATTTCCTTTGGCCCTATAGTCTTCAAAGGGATCCGAAATATCTGTTCTCAGATTCCACAGAAATAAGGCTAGCAATGAGATCCACGAAATACAGATGTAACTCTGGGAGTGGAAGTCACACATCACAGAGCAGTTTCTCAGAAAGCTTCTATCCAGATTTCATCTGAGGATATTTCCTTTTTCACCATAGCCCTCTATGGGCTTCCAAATATCACTTTGCCAATTCCACAAGAACTGTCTTAGCGAAAGGCTTCTTGAGGGGAAAGCTGTAACTCTGTGAGATGATTTCACAGAACACAAAGAAGTTCCCCAGAAAGCTTCTTTCTCTTTGTTATCGGAGGATATTTGCTTTGGCCCTATAGTCTTCAAAGGGATCCGAAATATCTGTTCTCAGATTCCACAGAAATAAGGCTAGCAAAGAGATCCACGAAATACAGATGTAACTCTGTGAGATGAATTAACAGAACACTAAGCAGTTTCTCAGAAAGCTTCTATCCAGATTTCCTCTGAGGATATTTCCTTTTTCACCATAGCCCTCTATGGGCTTCCAAATATCACTTTGCCAATTCCACAAGAACTGTCTTAGCGAAAGGCTTCTTGAGGGGAAAGCTGTAACTCTGTGAAATGATTTCACAGAACACAAAGAAGTTTCTCAGAAAGCTTCTTTCTCTTTGTTATCGGAGGATATTTCCTTTGGCCCTATAGTCTTCAAAGGGATCCGAAATATCTGTTCTCAGATTCCACAGAAATAAGGCTAGCAAAGAGATCCACGAAATACAGATGTAACCCTGTGAGTGGAAGTCACACATCACAGAGCAGTTTCTCAGAAAGCTTCTTTCCATATTTCATTTTAGGATATTTCCTTTTTCACCATAGCCCTCTATGGGATTCCAAATATCACTTTGCCAATTCCACAAGAACTGTCTTAGCGAACGGCTTCTGGAGGGGAAAGCTGAAACTCTGTAAGATGATTTCACAGAACATAAAGAAGTTTCTCAGAAAGCTTCTTTCTCTTTGTTATAGGAGGATATTTCCTTTGGCCCTATAGTCTTCAAAGGGATCCGAAATATCTGTTCTCAGATTCCACATAAACAAGGCTAGCAAAGAGATCCACGAAATACAGATGTAACTCTGTGAGGTGAATTAACAGAACACTAAGCAGTTTCTCAGAAAGCTTCTATCCAGATTTCATCTGAGGATATTTCCTTTTTCACCGTAGCCCTCTATGGGCTTCCAAACGTCACTTTGCCAATTGCACAGGAACTGTCTTAGCGAAAGGCTTCTTGAGGGGAAAGCTGTAACTCTGTGAGATGATTTCACAGAACACAAAGAAGTTTCTCAGAAAGCTTCTTTCTCTTTGTTATCGGAGGATATTTCCTTTGGCTCTATAGTCTTCAAAGGGATCCGAAATATCTGTTCTCAAATTCCACAGAAACAAGGCTATCAATGAGATCCACGAAATACAGAGGTAACTCTGTGAGTGGAAGTCACACATCACAGAGCAGTTTCTCAGAAAGCTTCTTTCCAGATTTCATCTGAGGATATTTCCTTTTTCACCATAGCCCCCTATGGGCTTCCAAATATCACTTTGCCAACTCCACAAGAACTGTCTTAGCGAAAGGCTTCTGGAGGGGAGAGCTTTACCTCTGTGAGATGATTTCACAGAACACAAAGAAGTTTCTCAGAAAGCTTCTTTCTCTTTGTTATCGGAGGATATTTCCTTTGGCCCTATAGTCTTCAAATGGATCCGAAATATCTGTTCTCAGATTCCACAGAAATAAGGCTAGCAAAGAGATCCACGAAATACAGATGTACTCTGTGAGTGGAAGTCACACATCACAGAGCAGTTTCTCAGAAAGCTTCTTTCCAGATTTCATCTGAGGATATTTCCTTTTTCACCATAGCCCTCTATGGGCTTCCAAATATCACTTTGCCTATTCCACAAGAACTGTCTTAGCGAAAGTCTTCTGGAGGGGAAAGCTGTAACTCTGTGAGATGATTTCACAGAACACAAGGAAGTTTCTCAGAACGTTTCTTTCTCTTTTTTATCGGAGGATATTTCCTTTGGCCCTGTAGTCTTCAAAGGGATCCGAAATATCTGTTCTCAGATTCCACAGAAATAAGGATAGCAAAGAGATCCACGAAATACAGATGTAACGCTGTGAGATGAATTAACAGAACACTAAGCAGTTTCTCAGAAAGCTTCTATCCAGATTTCATCTGAGGATATTTCCTTTTTCACCATAACCCTCTTTAGGCTTCCAAATATCACTTTGCCAATTCCACAAGAACTGTCTTAGCGAAAGGCTTCTTGAGGGGAAAGCTGTAACTCTGTGAGATGATTTCACAGAACACAAAGATGTTCCCCAGAAAGCTTCTTTCTCTTTGTTAACGGAGGATATTTGCTTTGGCCCTATAGTCTTCAAAGGGATCCGAAATATCTGTTCTCAGATTCCACAGAAATAAGGCTAGCAAAGAGATCCACGAAATACAGATGTAACTCTGTGAGTGGAAGTCACACATCACAGAGCAGTTTCTCAGAAACTTCTTTCCAGATTTCATCTGAGGATATTTCCTTTTTCACCATAGCCCTCCATGGGCTTCCAAATATCACTTTGCCAATTCCACAAGAACTGTCTTAGCGAAAGGCTTCTTGAGGGGAAAGCTGTAACTCTGTGAAATGATTTCACAGAACACAAAGAAGTTTCTCAGAAAGCTTCTTTCTCTTTGTTATCGGAGGATATTTCCTTTGGCCCTATAGTCTTCAAAGGGATCCGAAATATCTGTTCTCAGATTCCACAGAAATAAGGCTAGCAAAGAGATCCACGAAATACAGATGTAACCCTGTGAGTGGAAGTCACACATCACAGAGCAGTTTCTCAGAAAGCTTCTTTCCATATTTCATTTTAGGATATTTCCTTTTTCACCATAGCCCTCTATGGGATTTCAAATATCACTTTGCCAATTCCACAAGAACTGTCTTAGCGAACGGCTTCTGGAGGGGAAAGCTGAAACTCTGTGAGATGATTTCACAGAACATAAAGAAGTTTCTCAGAAAGCTTCTTTCTCTTTGTTATCGGAGGATATTTCCTTTGGCCCTATAGTCTTCAAAGGGATCCGAAATATCTGTTCTCAGATTCCACAGAAACAAGGCTAGCAAAGAGATCCACGAAATACAGATGTAACTCTGTGAGGTGAATTAACAGAACACTAAGCAGTTTCTCAGAAAGCTTCTATCCAGAATTCATCTGAAGATATTTCCTTTTTCACCGTAGCCCTCTATGGGCTTCCAAACGTCACTTTGCCAATTGCACAGGAACTGTCTTAGCGAAAGGCTTCTTGAGGGGAAAGCTGTAACTCTGTGAGATGATTTCACAGAACACAAAGAAGTTTCTCAGAAAGCTTCTTTCTCTTTGTTATCGGAGGATATTTCCTTTGGCTCTATAGTCTTCAAAGGGATCCGAAATATCTGTTCTCAGATTCCACAGAAACAAGGCTAGCAATGAGATCCACGAAATACAGATGTAACTCTGTGAGTGGAAGTCACACATCACAGAGCAGTTTCTCAGAAAGCTTCTATCCAGATTTCATCTGAGGATATTTCCTTTTTCACCATAGCCCTCTATGGGCTTCCAAATATCACTTTGCCAATTCCACAAGAACTGTCTTAGCGAAAGGCTTCTTGAGGGGAAAGCTGTAACTCTGTGAGATGATTTCACAGAACACAAAGAAGTTCCCCAGAAAGCTTCTTTCTCTTTGTTATCGGAGGATATTTGCTTTGGCCCTATAGTCTTCAAAGGGATCCGAAATATCTGTTCTCAGATTCCACAGAAATAAGGCTAGCAAAGAGATCCACGAAATACAGATGTAACTCTGTGAGTGGAAGTCACACATCACAGAGCAGTTTCTCAGAAAGCTTCTTTCCAGATTTCATCTGAGGATATTTCCTTTTTCACCGTAGCCCTCTATGGGCTTCCAAATATCACTTTGCCAATTCCACAAGAACTGTCTTAACGAAAGGCTTCTTGAGGGGAAAGCTGTAACTCTGTGAAATGATTTCACAGAACACAAAGAAGTTTCTCAGAAAGCTTCTTTCTCTTTGTTATCGGAGGATATTTCCTTTGGCCCTATAGTCTTCAAAGGGATCCGAAATATCTGTTCTCAGATTCCACAGAAATAAGGCTAGCAAAGAGATCCACGAAATACAGATGTAACCCTGTGAGTGGAAGTCACACATCACAGAGCAGTTTCTCAGAAAGCTTCTTTCCATATTTCATTTTAGGATATTTCCTTTTTCACCATAGCCCTCTATGGGATTCCAAATATCACTTTACCAATTCCACAAGAACTGTCTTAGCGAACGGCTTCTGGAGGGGAAAGCTGAAACTCTGTAAGATGATTTCACAGAACATAAAGAAGTTTCTCAGAAAGCTTCTTTCTCTTTGTTATCGGAGGATATTTCCTTTGGCCCTATAGTCTTCAAAGGGATCCGAAATATCTGTTCTCAGATTCCACAGAAACAAGGCTAGCAAAGAGATCCACGAAATACAGATGTAACTCTGTGAGGTGAATTAACAGAACACTAAGCAGTTTCTCAGAAAGCTTCTATCCAGATTTCATTTGAGGATATTTCCTTTTTCACCGTAGCCCTCCATGGGCTTCCAAATATCACTTTGCCAACTCCACAAGAACTGTCTTAGCGAAAGGCTTCTGGAGGGGAAAGCTTTACCTCTGTGAGATGATTTCACAGAACACAAAGAAGTTTCTCAGAAAGCTTCTTTCTCTTTGTTATCGGAGGATATTTCCTTTGGCCCTATAGTCTTCAAACGGATCCGAAATATCTGTTCTCAGATTCCTCAGAAATAAGGCTAGCAAAGAGATCCACGAAATACAGATGTACTCTGTGAGTGGAAGTCACACATCACAGAGCAGTTTCTCAGAAAGCTTCTTTCCAGATTTCATCTGAGGATATTTCCTTTTTCACCATAGCCCTCTATGGGCTTCCAAATATCACTTTGCCTATTCCACAAGAACTGTCTTAGCGAAAGTCTTCTGGAGGGGAAAGCTGTAACTCTGTGAGATGATTTCACAGAACACAAGGAAGTTTCTCAGAACGTTTCTTTCTCTTTTTTATCGGAGGATATTTCCTTTGGCCCTGTAGTCTTCAAAGGGATCCGAAATATCTGTTCTCAGATTCCACAGAAATAAGGCTAGCAAAGAGATCCACGAAATACAGATGTAACACTGTGAGTGGAAGTCACACATCACAGAGCAGTTTCTCAGAAAGCTTCTTTCTAAATTTCATTTTAGGATATTTCCTTTTTCACCGTAGCCCTCCATGGGCTTCTAAATATCACTTTGCCAATTCCACAAGAACTGTCTTAGCGATAGGCTTCTGGAGGGGAAAGCTTTAACTCTGTGAGATGATTTCACAGAACACAAGGAAGTTTCTCAGAAAGCTTCTTTCTCTTTGTTATCGGAGGATATTTCCTTTGGCCCTATAGTCTTCAAAGGGATCCGAAATATCTGTTCTCAGATTCCACAGAAATAAGGCTAGCAAAGAGATCCACGAAATACAGATGTAACACTGTGAGTGGAAGTCACACATCACAGAGCATTTTCTCAGAAAGCTTCTTTCCAGATTTCATCTGAGGATATTTCCTTTTTCACCATAGCCCTCTATGGGCTACCAAATATCACTTTGCCAATTCCACAAGAACTGTCTTAGCGAAAGTCTTCTGGAGGGGAAAGCTGTAACTCTGAGAGATGATTTCACAGAACACAAGGAAGTTTCTCAGAAAGCTTCTTTCTCTTTTTTATCGGAGGATATTTCCCTTGGCCCTGTAGTCTTCAAAGGGATCCGAAATATCTGTTCTCAGATTCCACAGAAATAAGGCTAGCAAAGAGATCCACGAAATACAGATGTAACCCTGTGAGTGGAAGTCACACATCACAGAGCAGTTTCTCAGAAAGCTTCTTTCCAAATTTCATTTTAGGATATTTCCTTTTTCACCGTGGCCCTCCATGGGCTTCTAAATATCACTTTGCCAATTCCACAAGAACTGTCTTAGCGAAAGGCTTCTGGAGGGGAAAGCTTTAACTCTGTGAGATGATTACACAGAACACAAAGAAGTTTTTCAGAAAGCTTCTTCTCTTTGTTACCGGAAGATATTTCCTTTGGCCCTATAGTCTTCAAAGGGATCCGAAATATCTGTTCTCAGATTCAACAGAAACAAGGCTAGCAATGAGATCCACGAAATACAGATGTAACGCTGTGAGATGAATTAACAGAACACTAAGCAGTTTCTCAGAAAGCTTCTATCCAGATTTCATCTGAGGATATTTCCTTTTTCACCATAGCCCTCTTTGGGCTTCCAAATATCACTTTGCCAATTCCACAAGAACTGTCTTAGCGAAAGGCTTCTTGAGGGGAAAGCTGTAACTCTGTGAGATGATTTCACAGAACACAAAGATGTTCCCCAGAAAGCTTCTTTCTCTTTGTTATCGGAGGATATTTGCTTTGGCCCTATAGTCTTCAAAGGGATCCGAAATATCTGTTCTCAGATTCCACAGAAATAAGGCTAGCAAAGAGATCCACGAAATACAGATGTAACTCTGTGTGTGGAAGTCACACATCACAGAGCAGTTTCTCAGAAAGCTTCTTTCCAGATTTCATCTGAGGATATTTCCTTTTTCACCATAGCCCTCTATGGGCTTCCAAATATCACTTTGCCAATTCCACAAGAACTGTCTTAGCGAAAGGCTTCTTGAGGGGAAAGCTGTAACTCTGTGAAATGATTTCACAGAACACAAAGAAGTTTCTCAGAAAGCTTCTTTCTCTTTGTTATCGGAGGATATTTCCTTTGGCCCTATAGTCTTCAAAGGGATCCGAAATATCTGTTCTCAGATTCCACAGAAATAAGGCTAGCAAAGAGATCCACGAAATTCAGATGTAACCCTGTGAGTGGAAGTCACACATCACAGAGCAGTTTCTCAGAAAGCTTCTTTCCATATTTCATTTTAGGATATTTCCTTTTTCACCATAGCCCTCTATGGGATTTCAAATATCACTTTGCCAATTCCACAAGAACTGTCTTAGCGAACGGCTTCTGGAGGGGAAAGCTGAAACTCTGTGAGATGATTTCACAGAACATAAAGAAGTTTCTCAGAAAGCTTCTTTCTCTTTGTTATCGGAGGATATTTCCTTTGGCCCTATAGTCTTCAAAGGGATCCGAAATATCTGTTCTCAGATTCCACAGAAACAAGGCTAGCAAAGAGATCCACGAAATACAGATGTAACTCTGTGAGGTGAATTAACAGAACACTAAGCAGTTTCTCAGAAAGCTTCTATCCAGATTTCATCTGAAGATATTTCCTTTTTCACCGTAGCCCTCTATGGGCTTCCTAACGTCACTTTGCCAATTGCACAGGAACTGTCTTAGCGAAGGGCTTCTTGAGGGGAAAGCTGTAACTCTGTGAGATGATTTCACAGAACACAAAGAAGTTTCTCAGAAAGCTTCTTTCTCTTTGTTATCGGAGGATATTTCCTTTGGCTCTATAGTCTTCAAAGGGATCCGAAATATCTGTTCTCATATTCCACAGAAACAAGGCTAGCAATGAGATCCACGAAATACAGATGTAACCCTGTGAGTGGAAGTCACACATCACAGAGCAGTTTCTCAGAAAGCTTCTATCCAGATTTCATCTGAGGATATTTCCTTTTTCACCATAGCCCTCTATGGGCTTCCAAATATCACTTTGCCAATTCCACAAGAACTGTCTTAGCGAAACGCTTCTTGAGGGGAAAGCTGTAACTCTGTGAGATGATTTCACAGAACACAAAGAAGTTCCCCAGAAAGCTTCTTTCTCTTTGTTATCAGAGGATATTTGCTTTGGCCCTATAGTCTTCAAAGGGATCCGAAATATCTGTTCTCAGATTCCACAGAAATAAGGCTAGCAAAGAGATCCACGAAATACAGATGTAACTCTGTGAGTGGAAGTCACACATCACAGAGCAGTTTCTCAGAAAGCTTCTTTCCAGATTTCATCTGAGGATATTTCCTTTTTCACCATAGCCCTCTATGGGCTTCCAAATATCACTTTGCCAATTCCACAAGAACTGTCTTAACGAAAGGCTTCTTGAGGGGAAAGCTGTAACTCTGTGAAATGATTTCACAGAACACAAAGAAGTTTCTCAGAAAGCTTCTTTCTCTTTGTTATCGGAGGATATTTCCTTTGGCCCTATAGTCTTCAAAGGGATCCGAAATATCTGTTCTCAGATTCCACAGAAATAAGGCTAGCAAAGAGATCCACGAAATACAGATGTAACCCTGTGAGTGGAAGTCACACATCACAGAGCAGTTTCTCAGAAAGCTTCTTTCCATATTTCATTTTAGGATATTTCCTTTTTCACCATAGACCTCTATGGGATTCCAAATATCACTTTGCCAATTCCACAAGAACTGTCTTAGCGAACGGCTTCTTGAGGGGAAAGCTGAAACTCTGTGAGATGATTTCACAGAACATAAAGAAGTTTCTCAGAAAGCTTCTGTCTCTTTGTTATCGGAGGATATTTCCTTTGGCCCTATAGTCTTCAAAGGGATCCGAAATATCTGTTCTCAGATTCCACAGAAACAAGGCTAGCAAAGAGATCCACGAAATACAGATGTAACTCTGTGAGGTGAATTAACAGAACACTAAGCAGTTTCTCAGAAAGCTTCTATCCAGATTTCATTTGAGGATATTTCCTTTTTCACCGTAGCCCTCCATGGGCTTCCAAATATCACTTTGCCAACTCCACAAGAACTGTCTTAGCGAAAGGCTTCTGGAGGGGAAAGCTTTACCTCTGTGAGATGATTTCACAGAACACAAAGAAGTTTCTCAGAAAGCTTCTTTCTCTTTGTTATCGGAGGATATTTCCTTTGGCCCTATAGTCTTCAAAGGGATCCGAAATATCTGTTCTCAGATTCCACAGAAATAAGGCTAGCAAAGAGATCCACGAAATACAGATGTACTCTGTGAGTGGAAGTCACACATCACAGAGCAGTTTCTCAGAAAGCTTCATTCCAGATTTCATCTGAGGATATTTCCTTTTTCACCATAGCCCTCTATGGGCTTCCAAATATCACTTTGCCTATTCCACAAGAACTGTCTTAGCGAAAGTCTTCTGGAGGGGAAAGCTGTAACTCTGTGAGATGATTTCACAGAACACAAGGAAGTTTCTCAGAACGTTTCTTTCTCTTTTTTATCGGAGGATATTTCCTTTGGCCCTGTAGTCTCCAAAGGGATCCGAAATATCTGTTCTCAGATTCCACAGAAATAAGGCTAGCAAAGAGATCCACGAAATACAGATGTAACCCTGTGAGTGGAAGTCACACATCACAGAGCAGTTTCTCAGAAAGCTTCTTTCTAAATTTCATTTTAGGATATTTCCTTTTTCACCGTAGCCCTCCATGGGCTTCCAAATATCACTTTGCCAACTCCACAAGAACTGTCTTAGGGAAAGGCTTCTGGAGGGGAAAGCTTTAACTCTGTGAGATGATTTCACAGAACACAAAGAAGTTTCTCAGAAAGCTTCTTTCTCTTTGTTATCGGAGGATATTTCCTTTGGCCCTATAGTCTTCAAAGGGATCCGAAATATCTGTTCTCAGATTCCACAGAAACAAGGCTAGCAAAGAGATCCACGAAATACAGATGTAACTCTGTGAGGTGAATTAACAGAACACTAAGCAGTTTCTAAGAAAGCTTCTATCCAGATTTCATCTGAGGATATTTCCTTTTTCACCGTAGCCCTCTATGGGCTTCCAAACGTCACTTTGCCAATTGCACAGGAACTGTCTTAGCGAAAGGCTTCTTGAGGGGAAAGCTGTAACTCTGTGAGATGATTTCACAGAACACAAAGAAGTTTCTCAGAAAGCTTCTTTCTCTTTGTTATCGGAGGATATTTCCTTTGGCTCTATAGTCTTCAAAGGGATCCGAAATATCTGTTCTCAGATTCCACAGAAACAAAGCTAGCAATGAGATCCACGAAATACAGATGTAACTCTGTGAGTGGAAGTCACACATCACAGAGCAGTTTCTCAGAAAGCTTCTTTCCAGATTTCATCTGAGGATATTTCCTTTTTCACCATAGCCCTCTATGGGCTTCCAAATATCACTTTGCCAATTCCACAAGAACTGTTTTAGCGAAAGGCTTCTTGAGGGGAAAGCTGTAACTCTGTGAGATGATTTCACAGAACACAAAGAAGTTTCTCAGAAAGTTTCTTTCTCTTTGTTATCGGAGGATATTTCCTTTGGCCCTATAGTCTTCAAAGGGATCCGAAATATCTGTTCTCAGATTCCACAGAAATAAGGCTAGGAAAGAGATCCACGAAATACAGATGTAACCCTGTGAGTGGAAGTCACACATCACAGAGCAGTTTCTCAGAAAGCTTCTTTCCAAATTTCATTTTAGGATATTTCCTTTTTCACCGTAGCCCTCCATGGGCTTCCAAATATCACTTTGCCAACTCCACAAGAACTGTCTTAGCGAAAGGCTTCTGGAGGGGAAAGCTTTAACTCTGTGAGATGATTTCACAGAACACAAAGAACTTTCTCAGAAAGCTTCTTTCTCTTTGTTATCGGAGGATATTTCCTTTGGCCCTATAGTCTTCAAAGGGATCCGAAATATCTGTTCTCAGATTCCACAGAAATAAGGCTAGCAAAGAGTTCCACGAAATACAGTTGTACTCTGTGAGTGGAAGTCACACATCACAGAGCAGTTTCTCAGAAAGCTTCTTTCCAGATTTCATCTGAGGATATTTCCTTTTTCACCATAGCCCTCTATGGCCTTCCAAATATCACTTTGCCTATTCCACAAGAACTGTCTTAGCGAAAGACTTCTGGAGGGTAAAGCTGTAACTCTGTGAGATGATTTCACAGAACACAAGGAAGTTTCTCAGAACGTTTCTTTCTCTTTTTTATCGGAGGATATTTCCTTTGGCCCTGTAGTCTTCAAAGGGATCTGAAATATCTGTTCTCAGATTCCACAGAAATAAGGCTAGCAAAGAGATCCACGAAATACAGATGTAACCCTGTGAGTGGAAGTCACACATCACAGAGCAGTTTCTCACAAAGCTTCTTTCTAAATTTCATTTTAGGATATTTCCTTTTTCACCGTAGCCCTCCATGGGCTTCCAAATATCACTTTGCCAATTTCATAAGAAGTGTCTTAGCGAAAGGCTTCTGGAGGGGAAAGCTTTAACTCTGTGAGATGATTACACAGAACACAAAGAAGTTTTTCAGAAAGCTTCTTTCTCTTTGTTATCGGAAGATATTTCCTTTGGCCCTATAGTCTTCAAAGGGATCCGAAATATCTGTTCTCAGATTCCACAGAAACAAGGCTAGCAATGAGATCCACGAAATACAGATGTAACGCTGTGAGTTGAATTAACAGAACACTAAGCAGTTTCTCAGAAAGCTTCTATCCAGATTTCATCTGAGGATATTTCCTTTTTCACCATAGCCCTCTATGGGCTTCCAAACGTCACTTTGCCAATTGCACAAGAACTGTCTCGGCGAAAGTCTTCTTGAGGGGAAAGCTGTAACTCTGTGAGATGATTTCACAGAACACAAAGAAGTTTCTCAGAAATCTTCTTTCTCTTTGTTATCGGAGGATATTTCCTTTGGCCCTTTAGTCTTCAAAGGGATCCGAAATATCTGTTCTCAGATTCCACAGAAATAAGGCTAGCAAAGAGATCCACGAAATACAGATGTAACTCTGTGAGATGAATTAACAGAACACTAAGAAGTTTCTCAGAAAGTTTCTTTCCAGATTTCATCTGAGGATATTTCCTTTTTCACCATAGCCCTCTATGGGCTTCCAAATATCACTTTGCCAAATCCACAAGAACTGTCTTAGCGAAAGGCTTCTTGAGGGGAAAGCTGTAACTCTGTGAGATGATTTCACAGAAAACAAAGAAGTTTCTCAGAAAGCTTCTTTCTCTTTGTTATCGGAGGATATTTCCTTTGGCCCTATAGTCTTCAAAGGGATCCGAAATCTCTGTTCTCAGATTCCACAGAAATAAGGCTAGCAAAGAGATCCACGAAATACAGATATAACTCTGTGAGTGGAAGTCACACATCACAGAGCAGTTTCTCAGAAAGCTTCTTTCCAGATTTCATCTGAGGATATTTCCTTTTTCACCATAGCCCTCTATGGGCTTCCAAATATCACTTTACCAATTCCACAAGAACTGTCTTAGCGAAAGGCTTCTTGAGGGGAAAGCTGTAACTCTGTGAGATGATTTAACAGAACACAAAGAAGTTTCTCAGAAAGCTTCTTTCTCTTTGTTATCGGAGGATATTTCCTTTGGCCCTGTAGTCTTCAAAGGGATCCGAAATATCTGTTCTCAGATTCCACAGAAATAAGGCTAGCAAAGAGATCCACGAAATACAGATGTAACCCTGTGAGTGGAAGTCACCCATCACAGAACAGTTTCTCAGAAAGCTTCTTTCCAAATTTCATTTTAAGATATTTCCTTTTTCACCCTAGCCCTCCATGGGCTTCCAAATATCACTTTGCCAACTCCACAAGAACTGTCTTAGCGAAAGGCTTCTGGAGGGGAAAGCTTTAACTCTGTGAGATGATTTCACAGAACACAAAGAAGTTTCTCAGAAAGCTTCTTTCTCTTTGTTATCGGAGGATATTTCCTTTGGCCCTATAGTCTTCAAAGGGATCCGAAATATCTGTTCTCAGATTCCACAGAAACAAGGCTAGCAAAGAGATCCACGAAATACAGATGTAACTCTGTGAGGTGAATTAACAGAACACTAAGCAGTTTCTCAGAAAGCTTCTATCCAGATTTCATCTGAGGATATTTCCTTTTTCACCGTAGCCCTCTATGGGCTTCAAACGTCACTTTGCCAATTGCACAAGAACTGTCTTAGCGAAAGGCTTCTTGAGGGGAAAGCTGTAACTCTGTGAGATGATTTCACAGAACACAAAGAAGTTTCTCAGAAACCTTCTTTCTCTTTGTTATCGGAGGATATTTCCTTTGGCTCTATAGTCTTCAAAGGGATCCGAAATATCTGTTCTCAGATTCCACAGAAACAAGGCTAGCAATGAGATCCAAGAAATACAGATGTAACTCTGTGAGTGGAAGTCACACATCACAGAGCAGTTTCTCAGAAAGCTTCTTTCCAGATTTCATCTGAGGATATTTCCTTTTTCACCATAGCCCTCTATGGGATTCCAAATATCACTTTGCCAATTCCAAAAGAACTGTTTTAGCGAAAGGCTTCTTGAGGGGAAAGCTGTAACTCTGTGAGATGATTTCACAGAACACAAAGAAGTTTCTCAGAAAGCTTCTTTCTCTTTGTTATCGGAGGATATTTCCTTTGGCCCTATAGTCTTCAAAGGGATCCGAAATATCTGTTCTCAGATTCCACAGAAATAAGGCTAGCAAAGAGATCCACGAAATACAGATGTAACCCTGTGAGTGGAAGTCACACATCACAGAGCAGTTTCTCAGAAAGCTTCTTTCCAAATTTCATTTTAGGATATTTCCTTTTTCACCGTAGCCCTCCATGGGCTTCCAAATATCACTTTGCCAACTCCACAAGAACTGTCTTAGCGAAAGGCTTCTGGAGGGGAAAGCTTTAACTCTGTGAGATGATTTCACAGAACACAAAGAAGTTTCTCAGAAAGCTTCTTTCTCTTTGTTATCGGAGGATATTTCCTTTGGCCCTATACTCTTCAAAGGGATCCGAAATATCTGTTCTCAGATTCCACAGAAATAAGGCTAGCAAAGAGATCCACGAAATACAGATGTACTCTGTGAGTGGAAGTCACACATCACAGAGCAGTTTCTCAGAAAGCTTCTTTCCAGATTTCATCTGAGGATATTTCCTTTTTCACCATAGCCCTCTATGGGCTTCCAAATATCACTTTGCCTATTCCACAAGAACTGTCTTAGCGAAAGTCTTCTTGAGGGGAAAGCTGTAACTCTGTGAGATGATTTCACAGAACACAAGGAAGTTTCTCAGAAAGCTTCTTTCTCTTTTTTATCGGAGGATATTCCCTTTGGCCCTGTAGTCTTCAAAGGGATCCGAAATATCTGTTCTCAGATTCCACAGAAATAAGGCTAGCAAAGAGATCCACGAAATACAGATGTAACCCTGTGAGTGGAAGTCACACATCACAGAGCAGTTTCTCAGAAAGCTTCTTTCCAAATTTCATTTTAGGATATTTCCTTTTTCACCATAGCCCTCCATGGGCTTCCAAATATCACTTTGCCAATTCCACAAGAACTGTCTTAGCGAAAGGCTTCTGGAGGGGAAAGCTTTAACTCTGTGAGATGATTACACAGAACACAAAGAAGTTTTTCAGAAAGCTTCTTTCTCTTTGTTATCGGAAGATATTTCCTTTGGCCCTATAGTCTTCAAAGGGATCCGAAATATCTGTTCTCAGATTCCACAGAAACAAGGCTGGCAATGAGACCAAGAAATACAGATGTAACGCTGTGAGATGAATTAACAGAACACTAAGCAGTTTCTCAGAAAGCTTCTTTCCAGATTTCATCTGAGGATATTTCCTTTTTCACCATAGCCCTCTATGGGCTTCCAAATATCACTTTGCCAATTCCACAAGAACTGTCTTAGCGAAAGGCATCTTGAGGGGAAAGCTGTAACTCTGTGAGATGATTTCACAGAACACAAAGAAGTTTCTCAGAAAGCTTCTTTCTCTTTGTTATCGGAGGATATTTCCTTTGGCCCAATAGTCTTCAAAGGGATCCGAAATATCTGTTCTCAGATTCCACAGAATTCAGGCTAGCAAAGAGATTCACGAAATACCGATGTAACTCTGTGAGATGAATTAACAGAACACTAAGCAGTGTCTCAGAAAGCTTCTATCCAGATTTCATCTGAGGATATTTCCTTTTTCACCATAGCCCTCTATGGGCTTCCAAACGTCACTTTGCCAATTGCACGAGAACTGTCTTAGCGAAAGGCTTCTTGAGGGGGAAGGTGTAACTCTGTGAGATGATTTCACAGAACACAAAGAAGTTTCTCAGAAAGCTTCTTTCTCTTTGTTATCGGAGGATATTTCCTTTGGCCCTATAGTCTTCAAAGGGATCCGAAATATCTGTTCTCAGATTCCACAGAAATATGGCTAGCAAAGAGATCCAAGAAATGCAGATGTAACTCTGTGAGATGAATTAACAGAACACTAAGCAGTTTCTCAAAAAGCTTCTTTCCAGATTTCATCTGAGTTTATTTCCCTTTTCACCATGGCACTCTATGGGCTTCCAAATATCACTTTGCCAATTCCACAAGAACTGTCTTAGCGAAAGGCTTCTTGAGAGGAAAGCTGTAACTCTGTGAGATGATTTCACAGAACCCAAAGAAGTTTCTCAGAACGTTTCTTGGTCTTTGTAATCGGAGGATATTTCCTTTGGCCCTATAGTCTTCAAAGGGATCCGAAATATCTGTTCTCAGATTCCACAGAAACAAGGCTAGCAAAGAGATCCACGAAATACAGATGTAACTCTGTGAGGTGAATTAACAGAACACTAAGCAGTTTCTCAGAAAGCTTCTATCCAGATTTCATCTGAAGATATTTCCTTTTTCACCGTAGCCCTCTATGGGCTTCCAAACGTCACTTTGCCAATTGCACAGGAACTGTCTTAGCGAAAGGCTTCTTGAGGGGAAAGCTGTAACTCTGTGAGATGATTTCACAGAACACAAAGAAGTTTCTCAGAAAGCTTCTTTCTCTTTGTTATCGGAGGATATTTCCTTTGGCTCTATAGTCTTCAAAGGGATCCGAAATATCTGTTCTCAGATTCCACAGAAACAAGGCTAGCAATGAGATCCACGAAATACAGATGTAACTCTGTGAGTGGAAGTCACACATCACAGAGCAGTTTCTCAGAAAGCTTCTATCCAGATTTCATCTGAGGATATTTCCTTTTTCACCATAGCCCTCTATGGGCTTCCAAATATCACTTTGCCAATTCCACAAGAACTGTCTTAGCGAAAGGCTTCTTGAGGGGAAAGCTGTAACTCTGTGAGATGATTTCACAGAACACAAAGAAGTTCCCCAGAAAGCTTCTTTCTCTTTGTTATCGGAGGATATTTGCTTTGGCCCTATAGTCTTCAAAGGGATCCGAAATATCTGTTCTCAGATTCCACAGAAATAAGGCTAGCAAAGAGATCCACGAAATACAGATGTAACTCTGTGAGTGGAAGTCACACATCACAGAGCAGTTTCTCAGAAAGCTTCTTTCCAGATTTCATCTGAGGATATTTCCTTTTTCACCGTAGCCCTCTATGGGCTTCCAAATATCACTTTGCCAATTCCACAAGAACTGTCTTAACGAAAGGCTTCTTGAGGGGAAAGCTGTAACTCTGTGAAATGATTTCACAGAACACAAAGAAGTTTCTCAGAAAGCTTCTTTCTCTTTGTTATCGGAGGATATTTCCTTTGGCCCTATAGTCTTCAAAGGGATCCGAAATATCTGTTCTCAGATTCCACAGAAATAAGGCTAGCAAAGAGATCCACGAAATACAGATGTAACCCTGTGAGTGGAAGTCACACATCACAGAGCAGTTTCTCAGAAAGCTTCTTTCCATATTTCATTTTAGGATATTTCCTTTTTCACCATAGCCCTCTATGGGATTCCAAATATCACTTTGCCAATTCCACAAGAACTGTCTTAGCGAACGGCTTCTGGAGGGGAAAGCTGAAACTCTGTAAGATGATTTCACAGAACATAAAGAAGTTTCTCAGAAAGCTTCTTTCTCTTTGTTATCGGAGGATATTTCCTTTGGCCCTATAGTCTTCAAAGGGATCCGAAATATCTGTTCTCAGATTCCACAGAAACAAGGCTAGCAAAGAGATCCACGAAATACAGATGTAACTCTGTGAGGTGAATTAACAGAACACTAAGCAGTTTCTCAGAAAGCTTCTATCCAGATTTCATTTGAGGATATTTCCTTTTTCACCGTAGCCCTCCATGGGCTTCCAAATATCACTTTGCCAACTCCACAAGAACTGTCTTAGCGAAAGGCTTCTGGAGGGGAAAGCTTTACCTCTGTGAGATGATTTCACAGAACACAAAGAAGTTTCTCAGAAAGCTTCTTTCTCTTTGTTATCGGAGGATATTTCCTTTGGCCCTATAGTCTTCAAAGGGATCCGAAATATCTGTTCTCAGATTCCTCAGAAATAAGGCTAGCAAAGAGATCCACGAAATACAGATGTACTCTGTGAGTGGAAGTCACACATCACAGAGCAGTTTCTCAGAAAGCTTCTTTCCAGATTTCATCTGAGGATATTTCCTTTTTCACCATAGCCCTCTATGGGCTTCCAAATATCACTTTGCCTATTCCACAAGAACTGTCTTAGCGAAAGTCTTCTGGAGGGGAAAGCTGTAACTCTGTGAGATGATTTCACAGAACACAAGGAAGTTTCTCAGAACGTTTCTTTCTCTTTTTTATCGGAGGATATTTCCTTTGGCCCTGTAGTCTTCAAAGGGATCCGAAATATCTGTTCTCAGATTCCACAGAAATAAGGCTAGCAAAGAGATCCACGAAATACAGATGTAACACTGTGAGTGGAAGTCACACATCACAGAGCAGTTTCTCAGAAAGCTTCTTTCTAAATTTCATTTTAGGATATTTCCTTTTTCACCGTAGCCCTCCATGGGCTTCCAAATATCACTTTGCCAATTCCACAAGAAGTGTCTTAGCGAAAGGCTTCTGGAGGGGAAAGCTTTAACTCTGTGAGATGATTACACAGAACACAAAGAAGTTTTTCAGAAAGCTTCTTTCTCTTTGTTATCGGAGGATATTTCCTTTGGCCCTATAGTCTTCAAAGGGATCCGAAATATCTGTTCTCAGATTCCACAGAAACAAGGCTAGCAATGAGATCCACGAAATACAGATGTAACGCTGTGAGATGAATTAACAGAACACTAAGCAGTTTCTCAGAAAGTTTCTTTCCAGATTTCATCTGAGGATATTTCCGTTTTCACCATAGCCCTCTATGGGCCTCCAAATATCACTTTGCCAAATCCACAAGAACTGTCTTAGCGAAAGGCTTCTTGAGGGGAAAGCTGTAACTCTGTGAGATGATTTCACAGAACACAAAGAAGTTCCCCAGAAAGCTTCTTTCTCTTTGTTATCGGAGGATATTTGCTTTGGCCCTATAGTCTTCAAAGGGATCCGAAATATCTGTTCTCAGATTCCACAGAAATAAGGCTAGCAAAGAGATCCACGAAATACAGATGTAACTCTGTGAGTGGAAGTCACACATCACAGAGCAGTTTCTCAGAAAGCTTCTTTCCAGATTTCATCTGAGGATATTTTCTTTTTCACCATAGCCCTCTATAGGCTTCCAAATGTCACTTTGCCAATTCCACAAGAACTGTCTTAGCGAAAGGCTTCTTGTGGGGAAAGATGTAACTCTCTGAGATGATTTCACAGAAATCAAAGAAGATTCTCAGAAAGCTTCTTTCTCTTTGTTATCGGAGGATATTTCCTTTGGCCCTATAGTCTTCAAAGGGATCCGAAATATCTGTTCTCAGATTCCACAGAAATAAGGCTAGCAAAGAGATCCACGAAATACAGATGTAACCCTGTGAGTGGAAGTCACACATCACAGAGCAGTTTCTCAGAAAGCTTCTTTCCAAATTTCATTTTAAGATATTTCCTTTTTCACCGTAGCCCTCCATGGGCTTCCAAATATCACTTTGCCAACTCCACAAGAACTGTCTTAGCGAAAGGCTTCTGGAGGGGAAAGCTTTAACTCTGTGAGATGATTTCACAGAACACAAAGAAGTTTCTCAGAAAGCTTCTTTCTCTTTGTTATCGGAGGATATTTCCTTTGGCCCTATAGTCTTCAAAGGGATCCGAAATATCTGTTCTCAGATTCCACAGAAACAAGGCTAGCAAAGAGATCCACGAAATACAGATGTAACTCTGTGAGGTGAATTAACAGAACACTAAGCAGTTTCTCAGAAAGCTTCTATCCAGATTTCATCTGAGGATATTTCCTTTTTCACCGTAGCCCTCTATGGGCTTCCAAACGTCACTTTGCCAATTGCACAGGAACTGTCTTAGCGAAAGGCTTCTTGAGGGGAAAGCTGTAACTCTGTGAGATTATTTCACATAACACAAAGAAGTTTCTCAGAAAGCTTCTTTCTCTTTGTTATCGGAGGATATTTCCTTTGGCTCTATAGTCTTCAAAGGGATCCGAAATATCTGTTCTCAGATTCCACAGAAACAAGGCTAGCAATGAGATCCACGAAATACAGAGGTAACTCTCTGAGTGGAAGTCACACATCACAGAGCAGTTTCTCAGAAAGCTTCTTTCCAGATTTCATCTGAGGATATTTCCTTTTTCACCATAGCCCTCTATGGGCTACCAAATATCACTTTGCCAATTCCACAAGAACTGTCTTAGCGAAAGTCTTCTGGAGGGGAAAGCTGTAACTCTGTGAGATGATTTCACAGAACACAAGGAAGTTTCTCAGAAAGCTTCTTTCTCTTTTTTATCGGAGGATATTTCCCTTGGCCCTGTAGTCTTCAAAGGGATCCGAAATATCTGTTCTCAGATTCCACAGAAATAAGGCTAGCAAAGAGATCCACGAAATACAGATGTAACCCTGTGAGTGGAAGTCACACATCACAGAGCAGTTTCTCAGAAACCTTCTTTCCAAATTTCATTTTAGGATATTTCCTTTTTCACCGTGGCCCTCCATGGGCTTCTAAATATCACTTTGCCAATTCCACAAGAACTGTCTTAGCGAAAGGCTTCTGGAGGGGAAAGCTTTAACTCTGTGAGATGATTACACAGAACACAAAGAAGTTTTTCAGAAAGCTTCTTTCTCTTTGTTACCGGAAGATATTTCCTTTGGCCCTATAGTCTTCAAAGGGATCCGAAATATCTGTTCTCAGATTCAACAGAAACAAGGCTAGCAATGAGATCCACGAAATACAGATGTAACGCTGTGAGATGAATTAACAGAACACTAAGCAGTTTCTCAGAAAGCTTCTATCCAGATTTCATCTGAGGATATTTCCTTTTTCACCATAGCCCTCTTTGGGCTTCCAAATATCACTTTGCCAATTCCACAAGAACTGTCTTAGCGAAAGGCTTCTTGAGGGGAAAGCTGTAACTCTGTGAGATGATTTCACAGAACACAAAGATGTTCCCCAGAAAGCTTCTTTCTCTTTGTTATCGGAGGATATTTGCTTTGGCCCTATAGTCTTCAAAGGGATCCGAAATATCTGTTCTCAGATTCCACAGAAATAAGGCTAGCAAAGAGATCCACGAAATACAGATGTAACTCTGTGTGTGGAAGTCACACATCACAGAGCAGTTTCTCAGAAAGCTTCTTTCCAGATTTCATCTGAGGATATTTCCTTTTTCACCATAGCCCTCTATGGGCTTCCAAATATCACTTTGCCAATTCCACAAGAACTGTCTTAGCGAAAGGCTTCTTGAGGGGAAAGCTGTAACTCTGTGAAATGATTTCACAGAACACAAAGAAGTTTCTCAGAAAGCTTCTTTCTCTTTGTTATCGGAGGATATTTCCTTTGGCCCTATAGTCTTCAAAGGGATCCGAAATATCTGTTCTCAGATTCCACAGAAATAAGGCTAGCAAAGAGATCCACGAAATTCAGATGTAACCCTGTGAGTGGAAGTCACACATCACAGAGCAGTTTCTCAGAAAGCTTCTTTCCATATTTCATTTTAGGATATTTCCTTTTTCACCATAGCCCTCTATGGGATTTCAAATATCACTTTGCCAATTCCACAAGAACTGTCTTAGCGAACGGCTTCTGGAGGGGAAAGCTGAAACTCTGTGAGATGATTTCACAGAACATAAAGAAGTTTCTCAGAAAGCTTCTTTCTCTTTGTTATCGGAGGATATTTCCTTTGGCCCTATAGTCTTCAAAGGGATCCGAAATATCTGTTCTCAGATTCCACAGAAACAAGGCTAGCAAAGAGATCCACGAAATACAGATGTAACTCTGTGAGGTGAATTAACAGAACACTAAGCAGTTTCTCAGAAAGCTTCTATCCAGATTTCATCTGAAGATATTTCCTTTTTCACCGTAGCCCTCTATGGGCTTCCTAACGTCACTTTGCCAATTGCACAGGAACTGTCTTAGCGAAAGGCTTCTTGAGGGGAAAGCTGTAACTCTGTGAGATGATTTCACAGAACACAAAGAAGTTTCTCAGAAAGCTTCTTTCTCTTTGTTATCGGAGGATATTTCCTTTGGCTCTATAGGCTTCAAAGGGATCCGAAATATGTGTTCTCAGATTCCACAGAAACAAGGCTAGCAATGAGATCCACGAAATACAGATGTAACTCTGTGAGTGGAAGTCACACATCACAGAGCAGTTTCTCAGAAAGCTTCTATCCAGATTTCATCTGAGGATATTTCCTTTTTCACCATAGCCCTCTATGGGCTTCCAAATATCACTTTGCCAATTCCACAAGAACTGTCTTAGCGAAACGCTTCTTGAGGGGAAAGCTGTAACTCTGTGAGATGATTTCACAGAACACAAAGAAGTTCCCCAGAAAGCTTCTTTCTCTTTGTTATCAGAGGATATTTGCTTTGGCCCTATAGTCTTCAAAGGGATCCGAAATATCTGTTCTCAGATTCCACAGAAATAAGGCTAGCAAAGAGATCCACGAAATACAGATGTAACTCTGTGAGTGGAAGTCACACATCACAGAGCAGTTTCTCAGAAAGCTTCTTTCCAGATTTCATCTGAGGATATTTCCTTTTTCACCATAGCCCTCTATGGGCTACCAAATATCACTTTGCCAATTCCACAAGAACTGTCTTAGCGAAAGTCTTCTGGAGGGGAAAGCTGTAACTCTGTGAGATGATTTCACAGAACACAAGGAAGTTTCTCAGAAAGCTTCTTTCTCTTTTTTATCGGAGGATATTTCCCTTGGCCCTGTAGTCTTCAAAGGGATCCGAAATATCTGTTCTCAGATTCCACAGAAATAAGGCTAGCAAAGAGATCCACGAAATACAGATGTAACCCTGTGAGTGGAAGTCACACATCACAGAGCAGTTTCTCAGAAAGCTTCTTTCCAAATTTCATTTTAGGATATTTCCTTTTTCACCGTGGCCCTCCATGGGCTTCTAAATATCACTTTGCCAATTCCACAAGAACTGTCTTAGCGAACGGCTTCTGGAGGGGAAAGCTGTAACTCTGTGACATGATTTCACAGAACACAAAGAAGTTCCCCAGAAAGCTTCTTTCTCTTTGTTATCAGAGGATATTTGCTTTGGCCCTATAGTCTTCAAAGGGATCCGAAATATCTGTTCTCAGATTCCACAGAAATAAGGCTAGCAAAGAGATCCACGAAATACAGATGTAACTCTGTGAGTGGAAGTCACACATCACAGAGCAGTTTCTCAGAAAGCTTCTTTCCAGATTTCATCTGAGGATATTTCCTTTTTCACCATAGCCCTCTATGGGCTTCCAAATATCACTTTGCCAATTCCACAAGAACAGTCTTAACGAAAGGCTTCTTGAGGGGAAAGCTGTAACTCTGTGAAATGATTTCACAGAACACAAAGAAGTTTCTCAGAAAGCTTCTTTCTCTTTGTTATCGGAGGATATTTCCTTTGGCCCTATAGTCTTCAAAGGGATCCGAAATATCTGTTCTCAGATTCCACAGAAATAAGGCTAGCAAAGAGATCCACGAAATACAGATGTAACCCTGTGAGTGGAAGTCACACATCACAGAGCAGTTTCTCAGAAAGCTTCTTTCCATATTTCATTTTAGGATATTTCCTTTTTCACCATAGCCCTCTATGGGATTCCAAATATCACTTTGCCAATTCCACAAGAACTGTCTTAGCGAACGGCTTCTTGAGGGGAAAGCTGAAACTCTGTGAGATGATTTCACAGAACATAAAGAAGTTTCTCAGAAAGCTTCTTTCTCTTTGTTATCGGAGGATAATTCCTTTGGCCCTATAGTCTTCAAAGGGATCCGAAATATCTGTTCTCAGATTCCACAGAAACAAGGCTAGCAAAGAGATCCACGAAATACAGATGTAACTCTGTGAGGTGAATTAACAGAACACTAAGCAGTTTCTCAGAAAGCTTCTATCCAGATTTCATTTGAGGATATTTCCTTTTTCACCGTAGCCCTCCATGGGCTTCCAAATATCACTTTGCCAACTCCACAAGAACTGTCTTAGCGAAAGGCTTCTGGAGGGGAAAGCTTTACCTCTGTGAGATGATTTCACAGAACACAAAGAAGTTTCTCAGAAAGCTTCTTTCTCTTTGTTATCGGAGGATATTTCCTTTGGCCCTATAGTCTTCAAAGGGATCCGAAATATCTGTTCTCAGATTCCACAGAAATAAGGCTAGCAAAGAGATCCACGAAATACAGATGCACTCTGTGAGTGGAAGTCACACATCACAGAGCAGTTTCTCAGAAAGCTTCATTCCAGATTTCATCTGAGGATATTTCCTTTTTCACCATAGCCCTCTATGGGCTTCCAAATATCACTTTGCCTATTCCACAAGAACTGTCTTAGCGAAAGTCTTCTGGAGGGGAAAGCTGTAACTCTGTGAGATGATTTCACAGAACACAAGGAAGTTTCTCAGAACGTTTCTTTCTCTTTTTTATCGGAGGATATTTCCTTTGGCCCTGTAGTCTCCAAAGGGATCCGAAATATCTGTTCTCAGATTCCACAGAAATAAGGCTAGCAAAGAGATCCACGAAATACAGATGTAACCCTGTGAGTGGAAGTCACACATCACAGAGCAGTTTCTCAGAAAGCTTCTTTCTAAATTTCATTTTAGGATATTTCCTTTTTCACCGTAGCCCTCCATGGGCTTCCAAATATCACTTTGCCAACTCCACAAGAACTGTCTTAGCGAAAGGCTTCTGGAGGGGAAAGCTTTAACTCTGTGAGATGATTTCACAGAACACAAAGAAGTTTCTCAGAAAGCTTCTTTCTCTTTGTTATCGGAGGATATTTCCTTTGGCCCTATAGTCTTCAAAGGGATCCGAAATATCTGTTCTCAGATTCCACAGAAACAAGGCTAGCAAAGAGATCCACGAAATACAGATGTAACTCTGTGAGGTGAATTAACAGAACACTAAGCAGTTTCTAAGAAATCTTCTATCCAGATTTCATCTGAGGATATTTCCTTTTTCACCGTAGCCCTCTATGGGCTTCCAAACGTCACTTTGCCAATTGCACAGGAACTGTCTTAGCGAAAGGCTTCTTGAGGGGAAAGCTGTAACTCTGTGAGATGATTTCACAGAACACAAAGAAGTTTCTCAGAAAGCTTCTTTCTCTTTGTTATCGGAGGATATTTCCTTTGGCTCTATAGTCTTCAAAGGGATCCGAAATATCTGTTCTCAGATTCCACAGAAACAAAGCTAGCAAAGAGATCCACGAAATACAGATGTAACCCTGTGAGTGGAAGTCACACATCACAGAGCAGTTTCTCAGAAAGCTTCTTTCCAAATTTCATTTTAGGATATTTCCTTTTTCACCGTAGCCCTCCATGGGCTTCCAAATATCACTTTGCCAACTCCACAAGAACTGTCTTAGCGAAAGGCTTCTGGAGGGGAAAGCTTTAACTCTGTGAGATGATTTCACAGAACACAAAGAACTTTCTCAGAAAGCTTCTTTCTCTTTGTTATCGGAGGATATTTCCTTTGGCCCTATAGTCTTCAAAGGGATCCGAAATATCTGTTCTCAGATTCCACAGAAATAAGGCTAGCAAAGAGTTCCACGAAATACAGTTGTACTCTGTGAGTGGAAGTCACACATCACAGAGCAGTTTCTCAGAAAGCTTCTTTCCAGATTTCATCTGAGGATATTTCCTTTTTCACCATAGCCCTCTATGGGCTTCCAAATATCACTTTGCCTATTCCACAAGAACTGTTTTAGCGAAAGACTTCTGGAGGGGAAAGCTGTAACTCTGTGAGATGATTTCACAGAACACAAGGAAGTTTCTCAGAACGTTTCTTTCTCTTTTTTATCGGAGGATATTTCCTTTGGCCCTGTAGTCTTCAAAGGGATCTGAAATATCTGTTCTCAGATTCCACAGAAATAAGGCTAGCAAAGAGATCCACGAAATACAGATGTAACCCTGTGAGTGGAAGTCACACATCACAGAGCAGTTTCTCACAAAGCTTCTTTCTAAATTTCATTTTAGGATATTTCCTTTTTCACCGTAGCCCTCCATGGGCTTCCAAATATCACTTTGCCAATTCCACAAGAAGTGTCTTAGCGAAAGGCTTCTGGAGGGGAAAGCTTTAACTCTGTGAGATGATTACACAGAACACAAAGAAGTTTTTCAGAAAGCTTCTTTCTCTTTGTTATCGGAAGATATTTCCTTTGGCCCTATAGTCTTCAAAGGGATCCGAAATATCTGTTCTCAGATTCCACAGAAACAAGGCTAGCAATGAGATCCACGAAATACAGATGTAACGCTGTGAGTTGAATTAACAGAACACTAAGCAGTTTCTCAGAAAGCTTCTATCCAGATTTCATCTGAGGATATTTCCTTTTTCACCATAGCCCTCTATGGGCTTCCAAACGTCACTTTGCCAATTGCACAAGAACTGTCTCGGCGAAAGTCTTCTTGAGGGGAAAGCTGTAACTCTGTGAGATGATTTCACAGAACACAAAGAAGTTTCTCAGAAATCTTCTTTCTCTTTGTTATCGGAGGATATTTCCTTTGGCCCTTTAGTCTTCAAAGGGATCCGAAATATCTGTTCTCAGATTCCACAGAAATAAGGCTAGCAAAGAGATCCACGAAATACAGATGTAACTCTGTGAGATGAATTAACAGAACACTAAGAAGTTTCTCAGAAAGTTTCTTTCCAGATTTCATCTGAGGATATTTCCTTTTTCACCATAGCCCTCTATGGGCTTCCAAATATCACTTTGCCAAATCCACAAGAACTGTCTTAGCGAAAGGCTTCTTGAGGGGAAAGCTGTAACTCTGTGAGATGATTTCACAGAAAACAAAGAAGTTTCTCAGAAAGCTTCTTTCTCTTTGTTATCGGAGGATATTTCCTTTGGCCCTATAGTCTTCAAAGGGATCCGAAATCTCTGTTCTCAGATTCCACAGAAATAAGGCTAGCAAAGAGATCCACGAAATACAGATATAACTCTGTGAGTGGAAGTCACACATCACAGAGCAGTTTCTCAGAAAGCTTCTTTCCAGATTTCATCTGAGGATATTTCCTTTTTCACCATAGCCCTCTATGGGCTTCCAAATATCACTTTGCCAATTCCACAAGAACTGTCTTAGCGAAAGGCTTCTTGAGGGGAAAGCTGTAACTCTGTGAGATGATTTCACAGAACACAAAGAAGTTTCTCAGAAAGCTTCTTTCTCTTTGTTATCGGAGGATATTTCCTTTGGCCCTTTAGTCTTCAAAGGGATCCGAAATATCTGTTCTCAGATTCCACAGAAATAAGGCTAGCAAAGAGATCCACGAAATACAGATGTAACTCTGTGAGATGAATTAACAGAACACTAAGAAGTTTCTCAGAAAGTTTCTTTCCAGATTTCATCTGAGGATATTTCCTTTTTCACCATAGCCCTCTATGGGCTTCCAAATATCACTTTGCCAAATCCACAAGAACTGTCTTAGCGAAAGGCTTCTTGAGGGGAAAGCTGTAACTCTGTGAGATGATTTCACAGAAAACAAAGAAGTTTCTCAGAAAGCATCTTTCTCTTTGTTATCGGAGGATATTTCCTTTGGCCCTATAGTCTTCAAAGGGATCCGAAATCTCTGTTCTCAGATTCCACAGAAATAAGGCTAGCAAAGAGATCCACGAAATACAGATATAACTCTGTGAGTGGAAGTCACACATCACAGAGCAGTTTCTCAGAAAGCTTCTTTCCAGATTTCATCTGAGGATATTTCCTTTTTCACCATAGCCCTCTATGGGCTTCCAAATATCACTTTGCCAATTCCACAAGAACTGTCTTAGCGAAAGGCTTCTTGAGGGGAAAGCTGTAACTCTGTGAGATGATTTCACAGAACACAAAGAAGTTTCTCAGAAAGCTTCTTTCTCTTTGTTATCGGAGGATATTTCCTTTGGCCCTGTAGTCTTCAAAGGGATCCGAAATATCTGTTCTCAGATTCCACAGAAATAAGGCTAGCAAAGAGATCCACGAAATACAGATGTAACCCTGTGAGTGGAAGTCACACATCACAGAACAGTTTCTCAGAAAGCTTCTTTCCAAATTTCATTTTAAGATATTTCCTTTTTCACCGTAGCCCTCCATGGGCTTCCAAATATCACTTTGCCAACTCCACAAGAACTGTCTTAGCGAAAGGCTTCTGGAGGGGAAAGCTTTAACTCTGTGAGATGATTTCACAGAACACAAAGAAGTTTCTCAGAAAGCTTCTTTCTCTTTGTTATCGGAGGATATTTCCTTTGGCCCTATAGTCTTCAAAGGGATCCGAAATATCTGTTCTCAGATTCCACAGAAACAAGGCTAGCAAAGAGATCCACGAAATACAGATGTAACTCTGTGAGGTGAATTAACAGAACACTAAGCAGTTTCTCAGAAAGCTTCTATCCAGATTTCATCTGAGGATATTTCCTTTTTCACCGTAGCCCTCTATGGGCTTCAAACGTCACTTTGCCAATTGCACAAGAACTGTCTTAGCGAAAGGCTTCTTGAGGGGAAAGCTGTAACTCTGTGAGATGATTTCACAGAACACAAAGAAGTTTCTCAGAAAGCTTCTTTCTCTTTGTTATCGGAGGATATTTCCTTTGGCTCTATAGTCTTCAAAGGGATCCGAAATATCTGTTCTCAGATTCCACAGAAACAAGGCTAGCAATGAGATCCAAGAAATACAGATGTAACTCTGTGAGTGGAAGTCACACATCACAGAGCAGTTTCTCAGAAAGCTTCTTTCCAGATTTCATCTGAGGATATTTCCTTTTTCACCATAGCCCTCTATGGGATTCCAAATATCACTTTGCAAATTCCAAAAGAACTGTTTTAGCGAAAGGCTTCTTGAGGGGAAAGCTGTAACTCTGTGAGATGATTTCACAGAACACAAAGAAGTTTCTCAGAAAGCTTCTTTCTCTTTGTTATCGGAGGATATTTCCTTTGGCCCTATAGTCTTCAAAGGGATCCGAAATATCTGTTCTCAGATTCCACAGAAATAAGGCTAGCAAAGAGATCCACGAAATACAGATGTAACCCTGTGAGTGGAAGTCACACATCACAGAGCAGTTTCTCAGAAAGCTTCTTTCCAAATTTCATTTTAGGATATTTCCTTTTTCACCGTAGCCCTCCATGGGCTTCCAAATATCACTTTGCCAACTCCACAAGAACTGTCTTAGCGAAAGGCTTCTGGAGGGGAAAGCTTTAACTCTGTGAGATGATTTCACAGAACACAAAGATGTTTCTCAGAAAGCTTCTTTCTCTTTGTTATCGGAGGATATTTCCTTTGGCCCTATACTCTTCAAAGGGATCCGAAATATCTGTTCTCAGATTCCACAGAAATAAGGCTAGCAAAGAGATCCACGAAATACAGATGTACTCTGTGAGTGGAAGTCACACATCACAGAGCAGTTTCTCAGAAAGCTTCTTTCCAGATTTCATCTGAGGATATTTCCTTTTTCACCATAGCCCTCTATGGGCTTCCAAATATCACTTTGCCTATTCCACAAGAACTGTCTTAGCGAAAGTCTTCTTGAGGGGAAAGCTGTAACTCTGTGAGATGATTTCACAGAACACAAGGAAGTTTCTCAGAAAGCTTCTTTCTCTTTTTTATCGGAGGATATTCCCTTTGGCCCTGTAGTCTTCAAAGGGATCCGAAATATCTGTTCTCAGATTCCACAGAAATAAGGCTAGCAAAGAGATCCACGAAATACAGATGTAACCCTGTGAGTGGAAGTCACACATCACAGAGCAGTTTCTCAGAAAGCTTCTTTCCAAATTTCATTTTAGGATATTTCCTTTTTCACCATAGCCCTCCATGGGCTTCCAAATATCACTTTGCCAATTCCACAAGAACTGTCTTAGCGAAAGGCTTCTGGAGGGGAAAGCTTTAACTCTGTGAGATGATTACACAGAACACAAAGAAGTTTTTCAGAAAGCTTCTTTCTCTTTGTTATCGGAAGATATTTCCTTTGGCCCTATAGTCTTCAAAGGGATCCGAAATATCTGTTCTCAGATTCCACAGAAACAAGGCTGGCAATGAGATCCACGAAATACAGATGTAACGCTGTGAGATGAATTAACAGAACACTAAGCAGTTTCTCAGAAAGCTTCTATCCAGATTACATCTGAGGATATTTCCTTTTTCACCATAGCCCTCTATGGGCTTCCAAACGTCACTTTGCCAATTGCACAAGAACTGTCTCGGCGAAAGTCTTATTGAGGGTAAAGCTGTAACTCTGTGAGATGATTTCACAGAACACAAAGAAGTTTCTCAGAAAGCTTCTTTCTCTTTGTTATCGGAGGATATTTCCTTTGGCCCTATAGTCTTGAAAGGGATCCGAAATATCTGTTCTCAGATTCCACAGAAACAACGCTAGCAAAGAGATCCACGAAATAAAGATGAAACTCTGTGAGATGAATTAACAGAACACTAAGCAGTTTCTCAGAAAGCTTCTTTCCAGATTTCATCTGAGGATATTTCCTTTTTCACCATAGCCCTCTATGGGCTTCCAAATATCACTTTGCCAATTCCACAAGAACTGTCTTAGCGAAAGGCATCTTGAGGGGAAAGCTGTAACTCTGTGAGATGATTTCACAGAACACAAAGAAGTTTCTCAGAAAGCTTCTTTCTCTTTGTTATCGGAGGATATTTCCTTTGGCCCAATAGTCTTCAAAGGGATCCGAAATATCTGTTCTCAGATTCCACAGAATTCAGGCTAGCAAAGAGATCCAAGAAATGCAGATGTAACTCTGTGAGATGAATTAACAGAACACTAAGCAGTTTCTCAGAAAGCTTCTTTCCAGATTTCATCTGAGAATATTTCCTTTTTCACCATAGCCCTCTAGGGGCTTCCAAATATCACTTTGCCAATACCACGAGAACTGTCTTAGCGAAAGGCTTCTTGAGGGGAAAGCTGTAACTCTGTGAGGTGATTTCACAGAACACAAAGAAGTTTCTCAGAAAGATTCTTTATCTTTGTTATCGGAGGATATTTCCTTTGGCCCAATAGTCTTCAAAGGGATCCGAAATATCTGTTCTCAGATTCCACAGAATTCAGGCTAGCAAAGAGATCCAAGAAATGCAGATGTAACTCTGTGAGATGAATTAACAGAACACTAAGCAGTTTCTCAGAAAGCTTCTTTCCAGATTTCAACTGAGAATATTTCCTTTTTCACCATAGCCCTCTAGGGGCTTCCAAATATCACTTTGCCAATACCACGAGAACTGTCTTAGCGAAAGGCTTCTTGAGGGGAAAGCTGTAACTCTGTGAGGTGATTTCACAGAACACAAAGAAGTTTCTCAGAAAGATTCTTTATCTTTGTTATCGGAGGATATTTCATTTTGCCCTATAGTCTTGAAAGGGATCCGAAGTATCTGTTGTCAGAATCCACAGAAACAAGGCTAGCAAAGAGATCCACGAAAAACAGGTGTAACCCTGTGAGTGGAAGTCAAGCCTCACAGAGCAGTTTCTCAGAAAGCTTCTTTCCAAATTTCATTTTAGGATATTTCCTTTTTCACCGTAGCCCTCCATGGTCTTCCAAATATCACTTTGCCAACTCCACAAGAACTGTCTTAGCGAAAGGCTTCTGGAGGGGAAAGCTTTAACTCTGTGAGATGATTTCACAGAACACAAAGAAGTTTCTCAGAAAGCTTCTTTCTCTTTGTTATCGGAGGATATTTCCTTTGGCCCTATAGTCTTCAAAGGGATCCGAAATATCTGTTCTCAGAATCCACAGAAATAAGGCTAGCAAAGAGATCCACGAAATACAGATGTACTCTGTGAGTGGAAGTCACACATCACAGAGCAGTTTCTCAGAAAGCTTCTTTCCAGATTTCATCTGAGGATATTTCCTTTTTCACCATAGCCCTCTATGGGCTTCCAAATATCACTTTGCCTATTCCACAAGAACTGTCTTAGCGAAAGTCTTCTGGAGGGGAAAGCTGTAACTCTGTGAGATGATTTCACAGAACACAAGGAAGTTTCTCAGAAAGCTTCTTTCTCTTTTTTATCGGAGGATATTCCCTTTGGCCCTGTAGTCTTCAAAGGGATCCGAAATATCTGTTCTCAGATTCCACAGAAATAAGGCTAGCAAAGAGATCCACGAAATACAGATGTAACCCTGTGAGTGGAAGTCACACATCACAGAGCAGTTTCTCAGAAAGCTTCTTTCCAAATTTCATTTTAGGATATTTCCTTTTTCACCGTAGCCCTCCATGGGCTTCCAAATATCACTTTGCCAACTCCACAAGAACTGTCTTAGCGAAAGGCTTCTGGAGGGGAAAGATTTACCTCTGTGAGATGATTTCACAGAACACAAAGAAGTTTCTCAGAAAGCTTCTTTCTCTTTGTTATCGGAGGATATTTCCTTTGGCCCTATAGTCTTCAAAGGGATCTGAAATATCTGTTCTCAGATTCCACAGAAATAAGGCTAGCAAAGACATCCACGAAATACAGATGTACTCTGTGAGTGGAAGTCACACATCACAGAGCAGTTTCTCAGAAAGCTTCTTTCCAGATTTCATCTGAGGATATTTCCTTTTTCACCATAGCCCTCTATGGGCTTCCAAATATCACTTTGCCTATTCCACAAGAACTGTCTTAGCGAAAGTCTTCTGGAGGGGAAAGCTGTAACTCTGTGAGATGATTTCACAGAACACAAGGAAGTTTCTCAGAACGTTTCTTTCTCTTTTTTATCGGAGGATATTTCCTTTGGCCCTGTAGTCTTCAAAGGGATCCGAAATATCTGTTCTCAGATTCCACAGAAATAAGGCTAGCAAAGAGATCCACGAAATACAGATGTAACCCTGTGAGTGGAAGTCACACATCACAGAGCAGTTTCTCAGAAAGCTTCTTTCTAAATTTCATTTTAGGATATTTCCTTTTTCACCGTAGCCCTCCATGGGCTTCCAAATATCACTTTGCCAATTCCACAACAACTGTCTTAGCGAATTGCTTCTGGAGGGGAAAGCTGTAACTCTGTGAGATGATTTCACAGAACACAAAGAAGTTTTTCAGAAAACTTCTTTCTCTTTGTTATCGGAAGATATTTCCTTTGGCCCTATAGTCTTCAAAGGGATCCGAAATATCTGTTCTCAGATTCCACAGAAACAAGGCTAGCAATGAGATCCACGAAATACAGATGTAACGCTGTGAGATGAATTAACAGAACCCTAAGCAGTTTCTCAGAAAGCTTCTATCCAGATTTCATCTGAGGATATTTCCTTTTTCACCATAGCCCTCTATGGGCTTCCAAACGTCACTTTGCCAATTGCACAAGAACTGTCTCGGCGAAAGTCTTCTTGAGGGGAAAGCTGTAACTCTGTGAGATGATTTCACAGAACACAAAGAAGTTTCTCAGAAATCTTCTTTCTCTTTGTTATCGGAGGATATTTCCTTTGGCCCTTTAGTCTTCAAAGGGATCCGAAATATCTGTTCTCAGATTCCACAGAAATAAGGCTAGCAAAGAGATCCACGAAATACAGATGTACTCTGTGAGTGGAAGTCACACATCACAGAGCAGTTTCTCAGAAAGCTTCTTTCCAGATTTCATCTGAGGATATTTCCTTTTTCACTATAGCCCTCTATGGGCTTCCAAATATCACTTTGCCTATTCCACAAGAACTGTCTTAGCGAAAGTCTTCTGGAGTGGAAAGCTGTAACTCTGTGAGATGATTTCACAGAACACAAGGAAGTTTCTCAGAAAGCTTCTTTCTCTTTTTTATCGGAGGATATTCCCTTTGGCCCTGTAGTCTTCAAAGGGATCCGAAATATCTGTTCTCAGATTCCACAGAAATAAGGCTAGCAAAGAGATCCACGAAATACAGATGTAACACTGTGAGTGGAAGTCACACATCACAGAGCAGTTTCTCAGAAAGCTTCTTTCCAAATTTCATTTTAGGATATTTCCTTTTTCACCGTAGCCCTCCATGGGCTTCCAAATATCACTTTGCCAATTCCACAAGAACTGTCTTAGCGAAAGGCTTCTGGAGGGGAAAGCTTTAACTCTGTGAGATGATTTCACAGAACACAAAGAAGTTTTTCAGAAAGCTTCTTTCTCTTTGTTATCGGATGATATTTCCTTTGGCCCTATAGTCTTCAAAGGGATCCGAAATATCTGTTCTCAGATTCCACAGAAACAAGGCTAGCAATGAGATCCACGAAATATAGATGTAACGCTGTGAGATGAATTAACAGAACACTAAGCAGTTTCTCAGAAAGCTTCTATCCAGATTACATCTGAGGATATTTCCTTTTTCACCATAGCCCTCTATGGGCTTCCAAACGTCCCTTTGCCAATTGCACAAGAACTGTCTCGGCGAAAGTCTTCTTGAGGGTAAAGCTGTAACTCTGTGAGATGATTTCACAGAACACAAAGAAGTTTCTCAGAAGTCTTCTTTCTCTTTGTTATCGGAGGATATTTCCTTTGGCCCTATAGTGTTCAAAGGGATCCGAAATATCTGTTCTCAGATTCCACAGAAATAAGGCTAGCAAAGAGATCCACGAAATACAGATGTAACTCTGTGAGATGAATTAACAGAACACTAAGCAGTGTCTCAGAAAGCTTCTATCCAGATTTCATCTGAGGATATTTCCTTTTTCACCATAGCCCTCTATGGGCTTCCAAACGTCACTTTGCCAATTCCACGAGAACTGTCTTAGCGAAAGGCTTCTTGAGGGGGAAGGTGTAACTCTGTGAGATGATTTCACAGAACACAAAGAAGTTTCTAAGAAAGCTTCTTTCTCTTTGTTATCGGAGGATATTTCCTTTGGCCCTGTAGTCTTCAAAGGGATCCGAAATATCTGTTCTCAGATTCCACAGAAATAAGGCTAGCAAAGAGATCCAAGAAATGCAGATGTAACACTGTGAGATGAATTAACAGAACACTAAGCAGTTTCTCAGAAAGCTTCTTTCCAGATTTTATCTGAGGTTATTTCCCTTTTCACCATAGCACTCTATGGGCTTCCAAATATCACTTTGCCAATTCCACAAGAACTGTCTTAGCGAAAGGCTTCTTGAGGGGAAAGCTGTAACTCTGTGAGATGATTTCACAGAACCCTAAGAAGTTTCTCAGAAAGTTTCTTGGTCTTTGTAATCGGACGATATTTCCTTTGGCCCTATAGTCTTCAAAGGGATCCGAAATATCTGTTCTCAGATTCCACAGAAACAAGGCTAGCAAAGAGATCCACGAAATACAGATGTAACTCTGTGAGATGAATTAACAGAACACTAAGCAGTTTCTCAGAAAGCTTCTTTCCAGATTTCATCTGAGGATATTTCCTTTTTCACCATAGCCCTCTATGGGCTTCCAAATATCACTTTGCCAATTCCACAAGAACTGTCTTAGCGAAAGGCTTCTTGAGGGGAAAGCTGTAACTCTGTGAGATGATTTCACAGAACACAAAGAAGTTTCTCAGAAAGATTCTTTATCTTAGTTATCGGAGGATATTTCATTTTGCCCTATAGTCTTGAAAGGGATCCGAAATATCTGTTGTCAGAATCCACAGAAACAAGGCTAGCAAAGAGATCCACGAAATACAGATGTAACCCTGTGAGTGGAAGTCACGCCTCACAGAGCAGTTCCTCAGAAAGCTTCTTTCCAAATTTCATCTGAGGATATTTCCTTTTTCACCAGAGCCCTCTATGGGCTTCCAAATATCACTTAGCCAATTCCACAAGAAGAGTCTTAGCGAAAGGCTTCTTGAAGGGGAAGGTGTAACTTTGTGAGATGATTTCAAAGAACACAAAGAAGTTTCTCAGAAAGCTTCTTTCTCTTTGTTATCGGAGGATATTTCCTTTGGCCCTATAGTCTTCAAAGGGATCCGAAATATCTGTTCTCAGATTCCACAGAAATAAGGCTAGCAAAGAGATCCACGAAATACAGATGTAACTCTGTGAGATGAATTAACAGAACACTAAGCAGTTTCTCTGAAAGCTTCTTTCCAGATTTCATCTGAGGGTATTTCCTTTTTCACCATAGCCCTCTATGGGCTTCCAAATATCACTTTTCCAATTCCACAAGAACTGTCTTAGCGAAAGGCTTCTTGAGGGGAAAGCTGTTACTCTTTGAGATGATTTCACAGAACACAAAGAAGTTTCTCAGAAAGCTTCTTTATCTTTGTTATCGGAGGATATTTCATTTGGCCCTTTAGTCTTCAAAGGGATCCGAAATATCTGTTCTCAGATTCCACAGAAACAAGGCTAGCAAAGAGATCCACGAAAAACAGATGTAACCCTGTGAGTGGAAGTCACGCCTCACAGAGCAGTTTCTCAGAAAGCTTCTTTCCAAATTTCATTTGAGGATATTTCCTTTTTCACCATAGCCCTCTATGGGCTTCCAAATATCACTTTGCCAATTCCACAAGAACTGTCTTAGCGAAAGGCTTCTTGAGGGGAAATCTGTAACTCTGTGAGATGATTTCACAGAACACAAAGAAGTTTCTCAGAAAGCTTCTTTCTCTTTGTTATCGGAGGATATTTCCTTTGGCCCTATAGTCTTCAAAGGGATCCGAAATATCTGTTCTCAGATTCCACAGAAACAAGGCTAGCAAAGAGATCCACGAAATACAGATGTAACTCTGTGAGATGAATTAACAGAACACTAAGCAGTTTCTCAGAAAGCTTCTTTCCAGATTTCATCTGAGGATATTTCCTTTTTCACCATAGCCCTCTATGGGCTTCCAAATATCACTTTGCCAATTCCACAAGAACTGTCTTAGCGAAAGGCTTCTTGAGGGGAAAGCTGTAACTCTGTGAGATGATTTCACAGAACACAAAGAAGTTTCTCAGAAAGCTTCTTTGTCTTTGTTATCGGAGGATATTTCATTTGGCCCTATAGTCTTGAAAGGGATCCGAAGTATCTGTTGTCAGAATCCACAGAAACAAGGCTAGCAAAGAGAACCACGAAAAACAGGTGTAACCCTGTGAGTGGAAGTCAAGCCTCACAGAGCAGTTCCTCAGAAAGCTTCTTTCCAAATTTCATTTGAGGATATTTCCTTTTTCACCGTAGCCCTCTATGGGCTTCCAAATATCACTTTGCCAATTCCACAAGAACTGTCTTAGCGAAAGGCTTCTTGAGGGGAAAGCTGTAACTCTGTGAGATGATTTCACAGAACACAAAGAAGTTTCTCAGAAAGCTTCTTTCTCTTTGGTATCGGAGGATATTTCCTTTGGCCCTATAGTCTTCAAAGGGATCCGAAATATCTGTTCTCAGATTCCACAGAAATAAGATAGCAAAGAGATCCACGAAATACAGATGTAACTCTGTGAGATGAATAAACAGAACACTAAGCAGTTTCTCAGAAAGCTTCTTTCCTGATTTCATCTGAGGATATTTCCTTTTTCACCATAGCCCTCTATGGGCTTCCAAATATCACTTTGCCAATACCACAAGAACTGTCTTAGTCAAAGGCTTCTTGAGGGGAAAGCTGTAACTCTGTGAGATGATTTCACAGAACACAAAGAAGTTTCTCAGGAAGCTTCTTTCTCTTTGTTATCGGAGGATATTTCCTTTGGCCCTATAGTGTTCAAAGGGATCCGAAATATCTGTTCTCAGATTCCACAGAAATAAGGCTAGCAAAGAGATCCACGAAATACAGATGTAACCCTGTGAGTGGAAGTCACACATCACAGAGCGGTTTCTCAGAAAGCTTCTTTCCAAATTTCATTTTAAGATATTTCCTTTTTCACCGTAGCCCTCCATGGGCTTCCAAATATCACTTTGCCAACTCCACAAGAACTGTCTTAGCGAAAGTCTTCTGGAGGGGAAAGCTTTAACTCTGTGAGATGATTTCACAGAACACAAAGAAGTTTCTCAGAAAGCTTCTTTCTCTTTGTTATCGGAGGATATTTCCTTTGGCCCTATAGTCTTCAAAGGGATCCGAAATATCTGTTCTCAGATTCCACAGAAACAAGGCTAGCAAAGAGATCCACGAAATACAGATGTAACTCTGTGAGGTGAATTAACAGAACACTAAGCAGTTTCTCAGAAAGCTTCTATCCAGATTTCATCTGAGGATATTTCCTTTTTCACCGTAGCCCTCAAAGGGCTTCCAAATATCACTTTGCCAACTCCACAAGAACTGTCTTACCGAAAGGCTTCTGGAGGGGAAAGATTTACCTCTGTGAGATGATTTCACAGAACACAAAGAAGTTTCTCAGAAAGCTTCTTTCTCTTTGTTATCGGAGGATATTTCCTTTGGCCCTATAGTCTTCAAAGGGATCCGAAATATCTGTTCTCAGATTCCACAGAAATAAGGCTAGCAAAGAGATCCACGAAATACAGATGTACTCTGTGAGTGGAAGTCACACATCACAGAGCAGTTTCTCAGAAAGCTTCTTTCCAGATTTCATCTGAGGATATTTCCTTTTTCACCATAGCCCTCTATGGGCTTCCAAATATCACTTTGCCTATTCCACAAGAACTGTCTTAGCGAAAGTCTTCTGGAGGGGAAAGCTGTAACTCTGTGAGATGATTTCACAGAACACAAGGAAGTTTCTCAGAACGTTTCTTTCTCTTTTTTATCGGAGGATATTTCCTTTGGCACTGTAGTCTTCAAAGGGATCCGAAATATCTGTTCTCAGATTCCACAGAAATAAGGCTAGCAAAGAGATCCACGAAATACAGATGTAACCCTGTGAGTGGAAGTCACACATCACAGAGCAGTTTCTCAGAAAGCTTCTTTCTAAATTTCATTTTAGGATATTTCCTTTTTCACCGTAGCCCTCCATGGGCTTCCAAATATCACTTTGCCAATTCCACAAGAACTGTCTTAGCGAAAGGCTTCTGGAGGGGAAAGCTTTAACTCTGTGAGATGATTTCACAGAACACAAAGAAGATTTTCAGAAAGCTTCTTTCTCTTTGTTATCGGAAGATATTTCCTTTGGCCCTATAGTCTTCAAAGGGATCCGAAATATCTGTTCTCAGATTCCACAGAAACAAGGCTAGCAATGAGATCCACGAAATACAGATGTAACGCTGTGAGATGAATTAACAGAACCCTAAGCAGTTTCTCAGAAAGCTTCTATCCAGATTTCATCTGAGGATATTTCCTTTTTCACCATAGCCCTCTAAGGGCTTCCAAACGTCACTTTGCCAATTGCACAAGAACTGTCTCGGCGAAAGTCTTCTTGAGGGGAAAGCTGTAACTCTGTGAGATGATTTCACAGAACACAAAGAAGTTTCTCAGAAATCTTCTTTCTCTTTGTTATCGGAGGATATTTCCTTTGGCCCTTTAGTCTTCAAAGGGATCCGAAATATCTGTTCTCAGATTCCACAGAAATAAGGCTAGCAAAGAGATCCACGAAATACAGATGTAACTCTGTGAGATGAATTAACAGAACACTAAGAAGTTTCTCAGAAAGTTTCTTTCCAGATTTCATCTGAGGATATTTCCTTTTTCACCGTAGCCCTCTATGGGCTTCCAAACGTCACTTTTCCAATTGCACAGGAACTGTCTTAGCGAAAGGCTTCTTGAGGGGAAAGCTGTAACTCTGTGAGATGATTTCACAGAACACAAAGAAGTTCCCCAGAAATCTTCTTTCTCTTTGTTATCGGAGGATATTTGCTTTGGCCCTATAGTCTTCAAAGGGATCCGAAATATCGGTTCTCAGATTCCACAGAAATAAGGCTAGCAAAGAGATCCACGAAATACAGATGTAACTCTGTGAGATGAATTAACAGAACACTAAGCAGTTTCTCAGAAAGCTTCTTTCCTGATTTCATCTGAGGATATTTCCTTTTTCACCATAGCCCTCTATGGGCTTCCAAATATCACTTTGCCAATACCACAAGAACTGTCTTAGTCAAAGGCTTCTTGAGGGGAAAGCTGTAACTCTGTGAGATGATTTCACAGAACACAAAGAAGTTTCTCAGAAAGCTTCTTTCTCTTTGTTATCGGAGGATATTTCCTTTGGCCCTATAGTGTTCAAATTGATCCGAAATATCTGTTCTCAGATTCCACAGAAATAAGGCTAGCAAAGAGATCCACGAAATACAGATGTAACTCTGTGAGATGAATTAACAGAACACTAACCAGTGTCTCAGAAAGCTTCTATCCAGATTTCATCTGAGGATATTTCCTTTTTCACCATAGCCCTCTATGGGCTTCCAAACGTCACTTTGCCAATTCCACAAGAACTGTCTTAGCGAAAGGCTTCTTGAGGGGAAAGCTGTAACTCTGTGAGATGATTTCACAGAACACAAAGAAGTTGGTCAGAAAGCTTCTTTCTCTTTGTTATCGGAGGATATTTCCTTTGGCCCTATAGTCTTCAAAGGGATCAGAAATATCTGTTCTCAGATTCCACAGAAATAAGGCTAGCAAAGAGATCCACGAAATACAGATGTAACCCTGTGAGTGGAAGTCACACATCACAGAGTAGTTTCTCAGAAAGCTTCTTTCCAAATTTCATTTCAGGATATTTCCTTTTTCACCATAGCCCTCTATGGGCTTCCAAATATCACTTTTCCAATTCCACAAGAACTGTCTTAGCGAAAGGCTTCTTGAGGGGAAAGCTGTAACTCTTTGAGAAGATTTCACAGAACACAAAGAAGTTTCTCAGAAACCTTCTTTATCTTTGTTATCGGAGGATATTTCATTTGGCCCTATAGTCTTCAAAGGGATCCGAAATATCTGTTCTCAGATTCCACAGAAACAAGGCTAGCAAAGAGATCCACGAAAAACAGATGAAACCCTGTGAGTGGAAGTCACGCCTCACAGAGCAGTTTCTCAGAAAGCTTCTTTCCAAATTTCATCTGAGGATATTTCCTTTTTCACCATAGCCCTCTATGGGCTTCCAAATATCACTTTGCCAATTCCACAAGAACTGTCTTAGCGAAGGGCTTCTTGAGGGGAAAGCTGTAACTCTGCGAGATGATTTCACAGAACACAAAGAAGTTTCTCTGAAAGCTTCTTTCTCTTTGTTATCGGAGGATATTTCCTTTGGCCCTATAGTCTTCAAAGGGATCCGAAATATCTTTTCTCAGATTCCACAGAAATAAGGCTAGCAAAGAGATACACGAAATACAGATGTAACTCTGTGAGTGGAAGTCACACATCACAGAGCAGTTTCTCAGAAAGCTTCTTTCCAGATTTCATCTGAGGATATTTCCTTTTTCACCATTGCCCTCTATGGGCTTCCAAATATCACTTTGCCAATTCCACAAGAACTGTCTTAGCGAAAGGCTTCTTGAGGGGAAAGCTGTAACTCTGTGAGATGATTTCACAGAACGCAAAGAAGTTTCTCAGAAAGATTCTTTCTCTTTGTTATCGGAGGATATTTCCTTTGGCCCTATAGTCTTCAAAGAGATCCGAAATATCTGTTCTCAGATTCCACAGAAATAAGGCTAGCAAAGGGATCCACGAAATACGGATGTAACCCTGTGAGTGGAAGTCACACATCACAGAGCAGTTTCTCAGAAAGCTTCTTTCCAAATTTCATTTCAGGATATTTCCTTTTTCACCATAGCCCTCTATGGGCTTCCAAATATCACTTTGCCAATTCCACAAGAACTATTTTAGCGAAAGGCTTCTGGAGGGGAAAGCGGAAACTCTGTGAGATGATTTCACAGAACATAAAGAAGTTTCTCAGAAAGCTTCTTTCTCTTTGTTATCGGAGGATATTTCCTTTGGCCCTATAGTCTTCAAAGGTATCTGAAATATCTGTTCTCAGATTCCACAGATACAAGGCTAGCAAAGAGATCCACGAAATACAGATGTAACTCTGTGAGGTGAATTAACAGAACACTAAGCAGTTTCTCAGAAAGCTTCTATCCAGATTTCATCTGAGGATATTTCCTTTTTCACCATAGCCCTCTATGGGCTTCCAAATATCACTTTGCCAATTCCACAAGAACCGTGTTAGCGAAAGGCTTCTTGAGGGGAAAGCTGTAACTCTGTGAGATGATTTCACAGAACACAAAGAAGTTTCTCAGAAAGCTTCTTTCTCTTTGTTATCGGAGGATATTTCCTTTGGCCCTATAGTCTTCAAAGGGATCCGAAATATCTGTTCTCAGATTCCACAGAAATAAGGATAGCAAAGAGATCCACGAAATACAGATGTAACTCTGTGAGATGAATTAACAGAACACTAAGAAGTTTCTCATAAAGCTTCTTTCCAGATTTCATCTGAGGATATTTCCTTTTTCACCATAGCCCTCTACGGGCTTCCAAATATCACTTTGCCAATTCCACAAGAACTGTCTTAGCGAAAGGCTTCTTGAGGGGAAAGCTGTAACTCTGTGAGATGATTTCACAGAACACAAAGAAGTTTCTCAGTAAGCTTCTTTCTCTTTGTTATCGGAAGATAATTTCTTTGGCCCTATAGTCTTCAAAGGGATCCGAAATCTCTGTTCTCAGATTCCACAGAAATAAGTTATCAAAGAGATCCACGAAACACAGATGTAACCCTGTGAGTGGAAGTCACACATCACAGAGCAGTTTCTCAGAAAGTTTCTTTCCAGATTTCATCTGAGGATATTTCCTTTTTCGCCATAGCCCTCTATGGGCTTCCAAATATCACTTTGCCAATTCCACAAGAACTGTCTTAGCGAAAGGCTTCTTGAGGGGAAAGCTGTAACTCTGTGAGATGATTTCACAGAACACAAAGAAGTTTCTCAGAAAGCTTCTTTCTCTTTGTTATCGGAGGATATTTCCTTTGGCCCTATAGTCTTCAAAGGGATCCGAAATATCTGTTCTCAGATTCCACAGAAATAAGGCTAGCAAAGAGATCCACGAAATACAGATGTAACCCTGTGAGTGGAAGTCACACATCACAGAGTAGTTTCTCAGAAAGCTTCTTTCCAAATTTCATTTCAGGATATTTCCTTTTTCACCATAGCCCTCTATGGGCTTCCAAATATCACTTTGCCAATTCCACAAGAACTGTCTTAGCGAAAGGCTTCTTGAGTGGAAAGCTTTAACTCTGTGAGAAGATTTCACGGAACACAAAGATGTTTCTCAGAAAGCTTCTTTCTCTTTTTTATCGGAGGATATTTCCTTTGGCCCTATAGTCTTCAAAGGGATCCGAAATATCTGTTCCCAGATTCCACAGAAATAAGGCTAGCAAAGAGATCCACGAAATACAGATGTAACCCTGTGAGTGGAAGTCACACATCACAGAGCAGTTTCTCAGAAAGCTTCTTTCCATATTTCATTTTAGGATATTTCCTTTTTCACCATAGCCCTCTAGAGGATTCCAAATATCACTTTGCCAATTCCACAAGAACTGTCTTAGCGAACGGCTTCTGGAGGGGAATGCTGAAACTCTGTGAGATGATTTCACAGAACATAAAGAAGTTTCTCAGAAAGCTTCTTTCTCTTTGTTATCGGAGGATATTTCCTTTGGCCCTATAGTCTTCAAAGGGATCCGAAATATCTGTTCTCAGATTCCACAGAAACAAGGCTAGCAAAGAGATCCACGAAATACAGATGTAACTCTGTGAGGTGAATTAACAGAACACTAAGCAGTTTCTCAGAAAGCTTCTTTCCAGATTTCATCTGAGAATATTTCCTTTTTCACCATAGCCCTCTATGGGCTTCCAAATATCACTTTGCCAATTCCACAAGAACTGTCTTAGCGATAGGCTTCTTGAGGGGAAAGCTGTAACTCTGTGAGATGATTTCACAGAACACAAAGAAGTTTCTCAGAACGCTTCTTTCTCTTTCTTATCGGAGGATATTTCCTTTGGCCCTGTAGTCTTCCAAGGGATCCGAAATATCTGTTCTCAGATTCCACAGAAATAAGGCTAGCAAAGAGATCCACGAAATACAGATGTAACCCTGTGAGTGGAAGTCACACATCACAGAGCAGTTTCTCAGAAAGCTTCTTTCCAAATTTCATTTTAGGATATTTCCTTTTTCACCGTAGCCCTCCATGGGCTTCCAAATATCACGTTGCCAACTCCACAAGAACTGTCTTAGCGAAAGGCTTCTGGAGGGGAAAGCTGTAACTCTGTGAGATGATTTCACAGAACACAAAGAAGTTTCTCAGAAAGCTTCTTTCTCTTTGTTATCGGAGGATATTTCCTTTGGCCATATAGTCTTCAAAGGGATCCGAAATATCTGTTCTCAGATTCCACAGAAATAAGGCTAGCAAAGAGATCCACGAAATACAGATGTAACTCTGTGAGTGGAAGTCACACATCACAGAGCAGTTTCTCAGAAAGCTTCTTTCCAGATTTCATCTGAGGATATTTCCTTTTTCACCATAGCCCTCTATGGGCTTCCAAATATCACTTTGCCTATTCCACAAGAACTGTCTTAGCGAAAGGCTTCTTGAATGGAAAGCTTTAACTCTGTGAGAAGATTTCACAGAACACAAAGAAGTTTCTCAGAAAGCTTCTTTCTCCTTGTTATCGGAGGATATTTCCTTTGGTCCTATAGTCTTCAAAGGGATCCGAAATATCTGTTCTCAGATTCCACAGAAATAAGGCTAGCAAAGAGATCCACGAAATACAGATATAACTCCGTGAGATGAATTAACAGACCACTAACCAGTTTCTCAGAAAACTTCTATCCAGATTTCATCTGAGGATATTTCCTTTTTCACCATAGCCCTCTATGGGCTTCCAAACGTCACTTTGCCAATTGCACAAGAACTGTCTTAGCCAAAGGCTTCTTGAGGGGAAAGCTGTAACTCTGTGAGATGATTTCACAGAACACAAAGAAGTTCCTCAGAAAGCTTCTTTATCTTTGTTATCGGAGGATATTTCCTTTGTCCCTATAGTCTTCAAAGGGATCCGAAATATCTGTTCTCAGATTCCACAGAAATAAGGCTAGCAAAGAGATCCACGAAATACAGATGTAACTCTGTGAGTGGAAGTCACACATCACAGAGCAGTTTCTCAGAAAGCTTCTTTCCAGATTTCATCTGTGCATATTTCCTTTTTCACCATAGCCCTCTAGGGGTTCCAAATATCACTTTGCCTATTCCACAAGAACAGTCTTAGCGAAAGGCTTCTTGAGGGGAAAGCTGTAACTCTGTGAGATGATTTCACAGAACACAAAGAAGTTTCTCAGAAAGCTTCTTTCTCTTTCTTATCGGAGGATATTTCCTTTGGCCCTATAGTCTTCAAAGGGATCCGAAATATCTGTTCTCAGATTCCACAGAAATAAGGCTAGCAAAGAGATCCACGAAATACAGATGTAACTCTGTGAGTGGAAGTCACACATCACAGAGCAGTTTCTCAGAAAGCTTCTTTCCAGATTTCATCTGAGGATATTTCCTTTTTCACCATAGCCCTCTATGGGCTTCCAAATATCACTTTGCCAATTCCACAAGAACAGTCTTAGCGGAAGGCTTCTTGAGGTGAAAGCTGTAACTCTGTGGAATGATTTCACAGAATACAAAGAAGTTTCTCAGTAAGCTTCTTTCTCTTTGTTATCGGAGGATATTTCCTTTGGCCCTATATTCTTAAAAGGGATCAGAAATATCTGTTGTCAGATTCCACAGAAATAAGGCTAGCAAAGAGATCCACGAAATACAGATGTAACCCTGTGAGTGGAAGTCACACAACACAGCGCAGATTCTCAGAAAGCTTCTTTCCAGATTTCATCTGAGGATATTTCCTTTTTCACCATTGCCCTCTATGGGCTTCCAAATATCACTTTGCCAATTCCACAAGAACTGTCTTAGCGAAAGGCTTCTTGAGGTGAAAGCTGTAACTCTGTGAGATGATTTCACAGAACGCAAAGAAGTTTCTCAGAAAGCTTCTTTCTCTTTGTTATCGGAGGATATTTCCTTTGGCCCTATAGTCTTCAAAGGGATCCGAAATATCTGTTCTCAGATTCCACAGAAATAAGGCTAGCAAAGGGATCCACGAAATACGGATGTAACCCTGTGAGTGGAAGTCACACATCACAGAGCAGTTTCTCAGAAAGCTTCTTTCCAAATTTCATTTCAGGATATTTCCTTTTTCACCATAGCCCTCTATGGGCTTCCAAATATCACTTTGCCAATTCCACAACAACTGTCTTAGCGAAAGGCTTCTTGAGGGGAAAGCTTTAACTCTGTGAGAAGATTTCACAGAACACAAAGAAGTTTCTCAGAAAGCTTCTTTCTCTTTGTTATCGGAGGATATTTCCTTTGGCCCTATAGTCTTCAAAGGGATCCGAAATATCTGTTCTCAGATTCCACAGAAACAAGGCTAGCAAAGAGATCCACGAAATACAGATGTAACTCTGTGAGGTGAATTAACAGAACACTAAGCAGTTTCTCAGAAAGCTTCTATCCAGATTTCATCTGAGGATATTTCCTTTTTCACCGTAGCCCTCTATGGGCTTCCAAACGTCACTTTGCCAATTGCACAGGAACTGTCTTAGCGAAAGGCTTCTTGAGGGGAAAGCTGTAACTCTGTGAGATGATTTCACAGACCGCAAAGAAGTTTCTCAGAAAGCTTCTTTCTCTTTGTTATCGGAGGATATTTCCTTTGGCTCTATAGTCTTCAAAGGGATCCGAAATATCTGTTCTCAGATTCCACAGAAACAAGGCTAGCAATGAGATCCACGAAATACAGATGTAACTCTGTGAGTGGAAGTCACACATCACAGAGCAGTTTCTCAGAAAGCTTCTTTCCAGATTTCATCTGAGAATATTTCCTTTTTCACCATAGCCCTCTATGGGCTTCCAAATATCACTTTGCCAATTCCACAAGAACTGTCTTAGCGATAGGCTTCTTGAGGGGAAAGCTGTAACTCTGCGAGATGATTTCACAGAACACAAAGAAGTTTCTCAGAACGCTTCTTTCTCTTTCTTATCGGAGGATATTTCCTTTGGCCCTGTAGTCTTCCAAGGGATCCGAAATATCTGTTCTCAGATTCCACAGAAATAAGGCTAGCAAAGAGATCCACGAAATACGGATGTAACCCTGTGAGTGGAAGTCACACATCACAGAGCAGTTTCTCAGAAAGCTTCTTTCCAAATTTCATTTTAGGATATTTCCTTTTTCACCGTAGCCCTCCATGGGCTTCCAAATATCACGTTGCCAACTCCACAAGAACTGTCTTAGCGAAAGGCTTCTGGAGGGGAAAGCTTTAACTCTGTGAGATGATTTCACAGAACACAAAGAAGTTTCTCAGAAAGCTTCTTTCTCTTTGTTATCGGAGGATATTTCCTTTGGCCATATAGTCTTCAAAGGGATCCGAAATATCTGTTCTCAGATTCCACAGAAATAAGGCTAGCAAAGAGATCCACGAAATACAGATGTAACTCTGAGAGTGGAAGTCACACATCACAGAGCAGTTTCTCAGAAAGCTTCTTTCCAGATTTCATCTGAGGATATTTCCTTTTTCACCATAGCCCTCTATGGGCTTCCAAATATCACTTTGCCTATTCCACAAGAACTGTCTTAGCGAAAGGCTTCTTGAGTGGAAAGCTTTAACTCTGTGAGAAGATTTCACAGAACACAAAGAAGTTTCTCAGAAAGCTTCTTTCTCCTTGTTATCGGAGGATATTTCCTTTGGCCCTATAGTCTTCAAAGGGATCCGAAATATCTGTTCTCAGATTCCACAGAAATAAGGCTAGCAAAGAGATCCACGAAATACAGATGTAACTCCGTGAGATGAATTAACAGACCACTAACCAGTTTCTCAGAAAACTTCTATCCAGATTTCATCTGAGGATATTTCCTTTTTCACCATAGCCCTCTATGGGCTTCCAAACGTCACTTTGCCAATTGCACAAGAACTGTCTTAGCCAAAGGCTTCTTGAGGGGAAAGCTGTAACTCTGTGAGATGATTTCACAGAACACAAAGAAGTTTCTCAGAAAGCTTCTTTATCTTTGTTATCGGAGGATATTTCCTTTGTCCCTATAGTCTTCAAAGGGATCCGAAATATCTGTTCTCAGATTCCACAGAAATAAGGCTAGCAAAGAGATCCACGAAATACAGATGTAACTCTGTGAGTGGAAGTCACACATCACAGAGCAGTTTCTCAGAAAGCTTCTTTCCAGATTTCATCTGAGGATATTTCCTTTTTCACCATAGCCCTCTATGGGCTTCCAAATATCACTTTGCCAATTCCACAAGAACAGTCTTAGCGAAAGGCTTCTTGAGGTGAAAGCTGTAACTCTGTGGAATGATTTCACAGAATACAAAGAAGTTTCTCAGTAAGCTTCTTTCTCTTTGTTATCGGAGGATATTTCCTTTGGCCCTATATTCTTAAAAGGGATCAGAAATATCTGTTGTCAGATTCCACAGAAATAAGGCTAGCAAAGAGATCCACGAAATACAGATGTAACCCTGTGAGTGGAAGTCACACAACACAGCGCAGATTCTCAGAAAGCTTCTTTCCAGATTTCATCTGAGGATATTTCCTTTTTCACCATTGCCCTCTATGGGCTTCCAAATATCACTTTGCCAATTCCACAAGAACTGTCTTAGCGAAAGGCTTCTTGAGGTGAAAGCTGTAACTCTGTGAGATGATTTCACAGAACGCAAAGAAGTTTCTCAGAAAGCTTCTTTCTCTTTGTTATCGGAGGATATTTCCTTTGGCCCTATAGTCTTCAAAGGGATCCGAAATATCTGTTCTCAGATTCCACAGAAATAAGGCTAGCAAAGGGATCCACGAAATACGGATGTAACCCTGTGAGTGGAAGTCACACATCACAGAGCAGTTTCTCAGAAAGCTTCTTTCCAAATTTCATTTCAGGATATTTCCTTTTTCACCATAGCCCTCTATGGGCTTCCAAATATCACTTTGCCAATTCCACAACAACTGTCTTAGCGAAAGGCTTCTTGAGGGGAAAGCTTTAACTCTGTGAGAAGATTTCACAGAACACAAAGAAGTTTCTCAGAAAGCTTCTTTCTCTTTGTTATCGGAGGATATTTCCTTTGGCCCTATAGTCTTCAAAGGGATCCGAAATATCTGTTCTCAGATTCCACAGAAACAAGGCTAGCAAAGAGATCCACGAAATACAGATGTAACTCTGTGAGGTGAATTAACAGAACACTAAGCAGTTTCTCAGAAAGCTTCTATCCAGATTTCATCTGAGGATATTTCCTTTTTCACCGTAGCCCTCTATGGGCTTCCAAACGTCACTTTGCCAATTGCACAGGAACTGTCTTAGCGAAAGGCTTCTTGAGGGGAAAGCTGTAACTCTGTGAGATGATTTCACAGACCGCAAAGAAGTTTCTCAGAAAGCTTCTTTCTCTTTGTTATCGGAGGATATTTCCTTTGGCTCTATAGTCTTCAAAGGGATCCGAAATATCTGTTCTCAGATTCCACAGAAACAAGGCTAGCAATGAGATCCACGAAATACAGATGTAATTCTGTGAGTGGAAGTCACACATCACAGAGCAGTTTCTCAGAAAGCTTCTTTCCAGATTTCATCTGAGAATATTTCCTTTTTCACCATAGCCCTCTATGGGCTTCCAAATATCACTTTGCCAATTCCACAAGAACTGTCGTAGCGATAGGCTTCTTGAGGGGAAAGCTGTAACTCTGCGAGATGATTTCACAGAACACAAAGAAGTTTCTCAGAACGCTTCTTTCTCTTTCTTATCGGAGGATATTTCCTTTGGCCCTGTAGTCTTCCAAGGGATCCGAAATATCTGTTCTCAGATTCCACAGAAATAAGGCTAGCAAAGAGATCCACGAAATACGGATGTAACCCTGTGAGTGGAAGTCACACATCACAGAGCAGTTTCTCAGAAAGCTTCTTTCCAAATTTCATTTTAGGATATTTCCTTTTTCACCGTAGCCCTCCATGGGCTTCCAAATATCACGTTGCCAACTCCACAAGAACTGTCTTAGCGAAAGGCTTCTGGAGGGGAAAGCTTTAACTCTGTGAGATGATTTCACAGAACACAAAGAAGTTTCTCAGAAAGCTTCTTTCTCTTTGTTATCGGAGGATATTTCCTTTGGCCATATAGTCTTCAAAGGGATCCGAAATATCTGTTCTCAGATTCCACAGAAATAAGGCTAGCAAAGAGATCCACGAAATACAGATGTAACTCTGTGAGTGGAAGTCACACATCACAGAGCAGTTTCTCAGAAAGCTTCTTTCCAGATTTCATCTGAGGATATTTCCTTTTTCACCATAGCCCTCTATGGGCTTCCAAATATCACTTTGCCTATTCCACAAGAACTGTCTTAGCGAAAGGCTTCTTGAGTGGAAAGCTTTAACTCTGTGAGAAGATTTCACAGAACACAAAGAAGTTTCTCAGAAAGCATCTTTCTCCTTGTTATCGGAGGATATTTCCTTTGGCCCTATAGTCTTCAAAGGGATCCGAAATATCTGTTCTCAGATTCCACAGAAATAAGGCTAGCAAAGAGATCCACGAAATACAGATGTAACTCCGTGAGATGAATTAACAGACCACTAACCAGTTTCCCAGAAAACTTCTATCCAGATTTCATCTGAGGATATTTCCTTTTTCACCATAGCCCTCTATGGGCTTCCAAACGTCACTTTGCCAATTGCACAAGAACTGTCTTAGCCAACGGCTTCTTGAGGTGAAAGCTGTAACTCTGTGGAATGATTTCACAGAATACAAAGAAGTTTCTCAGTAAGCCTCTTTCTCTTTGTTATCGGAGGATATTTCCTTTGGCCCTATATTCTTAAAAGGGATCAGAAATATCTGTTGTCAGATTCCACAGAAATAAGGCTAGCAAAGAGATCCACGAAATACAGATGTAACCCTGTGAGTGGAAGTCACACAACACAGCGCAGATTCTCAGAAAGCTTCTTTCCAGATTTCATCTGAGGATATTTCCTTTTTCACCATTGCCCTCTATGGGCTTCCAAATATCACTTTGCCAATTCCACAAGAACTGTCTTAGCGAAAGGCTTCTTGAGGTGAAAGCTGTAACTCTGTGAGATGATTTCACAGAACGCAAAGAAGTTTCTCAGAAAGCTTCTTTCTCTTTGTTATCGGAGGATATTTCCTTTGGCCCTATAGTCTTCAAAGGGATCCGAAATATCTGTTCTCAGATTCCACAGAAATAAGGCTAGCAAAGGGATCCACGAAATACGGATGTAACCCTGTGAGTGGAAGTCACACATCACAGAGCAGTTTCTCAGAAAGCTTCTTTCCAAATTTCATTTCAGGATATTTCCCTTTTCACCATAGCCCTCTATGGGCTTCCAAATATCACTTTGCCAATTCCACAACAACTGTCTTAGCGAAAGGCTTCTAGAGGGGAAAGCTTAAACTCTGTGAGAAGATTTCACAGAACACAAAGAAGTTTCTCAGAAAGCTTCTTTCTCTTTGTTATCGGAGGATATTTCCTTTGTCCCTATAGTCTTCAAAGGGATCCGAAATATCTGTTCTAAGATTCCACAGAAATAAGGCTAGCAAAGAGATCCACGAAATACAGATGTAACTCTGTGAGATGAATTAACAGAACACTAAGCAGTTTCTCAGAAGGCTTCTATCCAGATTTCATCTGAGGATATTTCCTTTTTCACCATAGCCCTCTATGAGCTTCCAAACGTCACTTTCCCAATTGCACAAGAACTGGCTTAGCCAAAGGCTTCTTGAGGGGAAAGCTGTAACTCTGTGAGATGATTTCACAGAACACAAAGAAGTTTCTCAGAAAGCTTCTTTTTCTTTGTTATCGGAGGATATTCCCTTTGGCCCTATAGTCTTCAAAGGGATCCGAAATATCTGTTCTCAGATTCCACAGAAATTAGGCTAGCCAAGAGATCCAAGAAATACAGATGTAACTCCGTAAGATGAATTAACAGAACACTAAGCAGTTTCTCAGAAAGCTTCTTTCTCTTTCTTATCGGAGGATATTTCCTTTGGCCCTGTAGTCTTCAAAGGGATCCGAAATATCTGTTCTCAGATTCCACAGAAATAAGGCTAGCAAAGAGAACCACGAAATACAGATGTAACCCTGTGAGTGGAAGTCACACATCACAGAGCAGTTTCTCAGAATGCTTCTTTCCAAATTTCATTTTAGGATATTTCCTTTTTCACCGTAGCCGTCCATGGGCTTCCAAATATCAGTTTGCCAACTCCACAAGAACTGTCTTAGCGAAAGGCTTCTGGAGGGGAAAGCTTTAACTCTGTGAGATGATTTCACAGAACACAAAGAAGTTTCTCAGAAAGCTTCTTTCTCTTTGTTATCGGAGGATATTTCCTTTGGCCCTATAGTCTTCAAAGGGATCCGAAATATCTGTTCTCAGATTCCACAGAAATAAGGCTAGCAAAGAGATCCACGAAATACAGATGTAACTCTGTGAGTGGAAGTCACACATCACAGAGCAGTTTCTCAGAAAGCTTCTTTCCAGATTTCATCTGAGGATATTTCCTTTTTCACCATAGCCCTCTATGGGCTTCCAAATATCACTTTGCCTATTCCACAAGAACTGCCTTAGCGAAAGGCTTCTTGAGTGGAAAGCTTTAACTCTGTGAGAAGATTTCACAGAACACAAAGAAGTTTCTCAGAAAGCTTCTTTCTCCTTGTTATCGGAGGATATTTCCTTTGGCCCTATAGTCTTCAAGGGGATCCGAAATATCTGTTCTCAGATTCCACAGAAATAAGGCTAGCAAAGAGATCCACGAAATACAGATGTAACTCCGTGAGATGAATTAACAGACCACTAACCAGTTTCTCAGAAAACTTCTATCCAGATTTCATCTGAGGATATTTCCTTTTTCACCATAGCCCTCTATGGGCTTCCAAACGTCACTTTGCCAATTGCACAAGAACTGTCTTAGCCAAAGGCTTCTTGAGGGGAAAGCTGTAACTCTGTCAGATGATTTCACAGAACACAAAGAAGTTTCTCAGAAAGCTTCTTTATCTTTGTTATCGGAGGATATTTCCTTTGTCCCTATAGTCTTCAAAGGGATCCGAAATATCTGTTCTCAGATTCCACAGAAATAAGGCTAGCAAAGAGATCCACGAAATACACATGTAACTCTGTGAGTGGAAGTCACACATCACAGAGAAGTTTCTCAGAAAGCTTCTTTCCAGATTTCATCTGAGGATATTTCCTTTTTCACCATAGCCCTCTATGGGCTTCCAAATATCACTTTGCCAATTCCACAAGAACTGTCTTAGCGAAAGGCTTCTTGAGGGGAAAGCTGTAACTCTGTGAAATGATTTCACAGAACACAAAGAAGTTTCTCAGAAAGCTTCTTTCTCTTTTTTATCGGAGGATATTTCCTATGGCCCTATAGTCTTCAAAGGGATCCGAAATATCTGTTCTCAGATTCCACAGAAATAAGGCTAGCAAAGAGATTCACGAAATACAGATGTAACCCTGTTAGTGGAAGTCACACATCACAGAGCAGTTTCTCAGAAAGCTTCTTTCCATATTTCATTTTAGGATATTTCCTTTTTCACCATAGCCCTCTATGGGATTCCAAATATCACTTTGCCAATTCCACAAGAACTGTCTTAGCGAACGGCTTCTGGAGGGGAAAGCTGAAACTCTGTGAGATGATTTCAGAGAACATAAAGAAGTTTCTCAGAAAGCTTCTTTCTCTTTGTTATCGGAGGATATTTCCTTTGGCCCTATAGTCTTCAAAGGGATCCGAAATATCTGTTCTCAGATTCCACAGAAACAAGGCTAGCAAAGAGATCCACGAAATACAGATGTAACTCTGTGAGGTGAATTAACAGAACACTAAGCAGTTTCTCAGAAAGCTTCTATCCAGATTTCATCTGAGGATATTTCCTTTTTCACCGTAGCCCTCTATGGGCTTCCAAACGTCACTTTGCCAATTGCACAGGAACTGTCTTAGCGAAAGGCTTCTTGAGGGGAAAGCTGTAACTCTGTGAGATGATTTCACAGAACACAAAGAAGTTTCTCAGAAAGCTTCTTTCTCTCTGTTATCGGAAGATATTTCCTTTGGCCCTATAGTATTCAAAGGGATCCGAAATCTCTGTTCTCAGATTCCACAAAAATAAGTTATCAAAGAGATCCACGAAACACAGATGTAACCCTGTGAGTGGAAGTCACACATCACAGAGCAGTTTCTCAGAAAGCTTCTTTCCAGATTTCATCTGAGGATATTTCCTTTTTCACCATAGCCCTCTATGGGCTTCCAAATATCACTTTGCCAATTCCACAAGAACTGTCTTAGCGAAAGGCTTCTTGAGGGGAAAGCTGTAACTCTGTGAGATGATTTCACAGAACACAAAGAAGTTTCTCAGAAAGCTTCTTTCTCTTTCTTATCGGAGGATATTTCCTTTGGCCCTGTAGTCTTCAAAGGGATCCGAAATATCTGTTCTCAGATTCCACAGAAATAAGGCTAGCAAAGAGATCCACGAAATACAGATGTAACCCTGTGAGTGGAAGTCACACATCACAGAGCAGTTTCTCAGAAAGCGTCTTTCCAAATTCCATTTTAGGATATTTCCTTTTTCACCGTAGCTATACATGGGCTTCCAAATATCACTTTGCCTACTCCACAAGAACTGTCTTAGCGAAAGGCTTCTGGAGGGGAAAGCTTTAACTCTGTGAGATGATTTCACAGAACACAAAGAAGTTTTTCAGAAAGCTTCTTTCTCTTTGTTATCGGAGGATATTTCCTTTGGCCCTATAGTCTTCAAAGGGATCCGAAATATCTGTTCTCAGATTCCACAGAAATAAGGCTAGCAAAGAGATCCACGAAATACAGATGTAACTCTGTGAGTGGAAGTCACACATCACAGAGCAGTTTCTCAGAAAGCTTCTTTCCAGATTTCATCTGAGGATATTTCCTTTTGCACCATAGCCCTCTATGGACTACCAAATATCACTTTGCCAATTCCACAAGAACTGTCTTAGCGAAAGTCTTCTGGAGGGGAAAGCTGTAACTCTGTGAGATGATTTCACAGAACACAAGGAAGTTTCTCAGAAAGCTTCTTTCTCTTTTTTATCGGAGGATATTTCCTTTGGCCCTGTAGTCTTCAAAGGGATCCGAAATATCTGTTCTCAGATTCCACAGAAATAAGGCTAGCAAAGAGATCCACGAAATACAGATGTAACCCTGTGAGTGGAAGTCACACATCACAGAGGAGTTTCTCAGAAAGCTTCTTTCCAAATTTCATTTTAGGATATTTCCTTTTTCACCGTAGCCCTCCATGGGCTTCTAAATATCACTTTGCCAATTCCACAAGAACTGTCTTAGCGAAAGACTTCTGGAGGGGAAAGCTTTAACTCTGTGAGATGATTACACAGAACACAAAGCAGTTTTTCAGAAAGCTTCTTTCTCTTTGTTATCGGAAGATATTTCCTTTGGCCCTATAGTCTTCAAAGGGATCCGAAATATCTGTTCTCAGATTCAACAGAAACAAGGCTAGCAATGAGATCCACGAAATACAGATGTAACGCTGTGTGATGAATTAACAAAACACTAAGCAGTTTCTCAGAAAGCTTCTATCCAGATTTCATCTGAGGATATTTCCTTTTTCACCATAGCCCTCTATGGGCTTCCAAATACAAGTTTGCCAATTCCACAAGAACTGTCTTAGCGAAAGGCTTCTTGAGGGGAAAGCTGTAACTCTGTGAGATGATTTCACAGAACACAAAGAAGTTCCCCAGAAAGCTTCTTTCTCTTTGTTATCGGAGGATATTTCCTTTGGCCCTATAGTCTTCAAAGGGATCCGAAATATCTGTTCTCAGATTCCACAGAAATAAGGCTAGCAAAGAGATCCACGAAATACAGATGTAACTCTGTGAGTGGAAGTCACACATCACAGAGCAGTTTCTCAGAAAGCTTCTTTCCAGATTTCATCTGAGGATATTTCCTTTTTCACCACAGCCCTCTATGGGCTTCCAAATATCACTTTGCCAATTCCACAAGAACTGTCTTAGCGAAAGGCTTCTTGAGGGGAAAGCTGTAACTCTGTGAGATGATTTCACAGAACACAAAGAAGTTCCCCAGAAAGCTTCTTTCTCTTTGTTATCGGAGGATATTTGCTTTGGCCCTATAGTCTTCTAAGGGATCCGAAATATGTGTTCTCAGATTCCAAAGAAATAAGGCTAGCAAAGAGATCCACGAAATACAGATGTAACTCTGTGAGTGGAAGTCACACATCACAGAGCAGTTTCTCAGAAAGCTTCTTTCCAGATTTCATCTGAGGATATTTCCTTTTTCACCATAGCCCTCTATGGGCTTCCAAATATCACTTTGCCAATTCCACAAGAACTGTCTTAGCGAAAGGCTTCTTGTGGGGATAGCTGTAACTCTGTGAGATGATTTCACAGAAAACAAAGAAGATTCTCAGAAAGCTTCTTTCTCTTTGTTATCGGAGGATATTTCCTTTGGCCCTATAGTCTTGAAAGGGATCCGAAATCTCTGTTCTCAGATTCCACAGAAATAAGGCTAGCAAAGAGATCCACGAAATACAGATATAACTCTGTGAGGGGAAGTCACACATCACAGAGCAGTTTCTCAGAAAGCTTCTTTCCAGATTTCATCTGAGGATATTTCCTTTTTCACCATAGCCCTCTATGGGCTTCCAAATATCTCTTTGCCAATTCCACAAGAACTGTCTTAGCGAAAGGCTTCTTGAGGGGAAAGCTGTAACTCTGTGAGATGATTTCACAGAACACAAAGAAGTTTCTCGGTAAGCTTCTTTCTCTTTGTTATAGGAGGATATTTCCTTTGGCCCTTTATTCTTCAAAGGGATCCGAAATATCTGTTCTCAGATTCCACAGAAATAAGGCTAGCAAAGAGATCCACGAAATACAGATGTAACTCTGTGAGTGGAAGTCACACATCACAGAGCAGTTTCTCAGAAAGCTTCTTTCCAGATTTCATCTGAGGATATTTCCTTTTTCACAATAGCCCTCTATGGGCTTCCAAATATCACTTTGCCAATTCCACAAGAACTGTCTTAGCGAAAGGTTTCTTGAGGGGAAAGCTGTAACTCTGTGAAATGATTTCACAGAACACAAAGAAGTTTCTCAGAAAGCTTCTTTCTCTTTTTTATCGGAGGATATTTCCTTTGGCCCTATAGTCTTCAAAGGGATCCGAAATATCTGTTCTCAGATTCCACAGAAATAAGGCTAGCAAAGAGATCCACGAAATACAGATGTAACCCTGTGAGTGGAAGTCACACATCACAGAGCAGTTTCTCAGAAAGCTTCTTTCCATATTTCATTTTAGGATATTTCCTTTTTCACCATAGCCCTCTATGGGATTCCAAATATCACTTTGCCAATTCCACAAGAACTGTCTTAGCGAACGGCTTCTGGAGGGGAAAGCTGAAACTCTGTGAGATGATTTCACAGAACATAAAGAAGTTTCTCAGAAAGCTTCTTTCTCTTTGTTATCGGAGGATATTTCCTTTGGCCCTATAGTCTTCAAAGGGATCCGAAATATCTGTTCTCAGATTCCACAGAAACAAGGCTAGCAAAGAGATCCACGAAATACAGATGTAACTCTGTGAGGTGAATTAACAGAACACTAAGCAGTTTCTCAGAAAGCTTCTATCCAGATTTCATCTGAGGATATTTCCTTTTTCACCGTAGCCCTCTATGGGCTTCCAAACGTCACTTTGCCAATTGCACAGGAACTGTCTTAGCGAAAGGCTTCTTGAGGGGAAAGCTGTAACTCTGTGAGATGATTTCACAGAACACAAAGAAGTTTCTCAGAAAGCTTCTTTCTCTTTGTTATCGGAGGATATTTCCTTTGGCTCTATAGTCTTCAAAGGGATCCGAAATATCTGTTCTCAGATTCCACAGAAACAAGGCTAGCAATGAGATCCACGAAATACAGATGTAACTCTGTGAGTGGAAGTCACACATCACAGAGCAGTTTCTCAGAAAGCTTCTTTCCAGATTTCCTCTGAGGATATTTCCTTTTTCACCATAGCCCTCTATGGGCTTCCAAATATCACTTTGCCAATTCCACAAGAACTGTCTTAGCGAAAGGCTTCTTGAGGGGAAAGCTGTAACTCTGTGAGATGATTTCACAGAACACAAAGAAGTTTCTCAGTAAGCTTCTTTCTCTTTCTTATCGGAGGATATTTCCTTTGGCCCTATAGTCTTCAAAGGGATCCGAAATATCTGTTCTCAGATTCCACAGAAATAAGGCTAGCAAAGAGATCCACGAAATACAGATGTAACTCTGTGAGTGGAAGTCACACATCACAGAGCAGTTTCTCAGAAAGCTTCTTTCCAAATTTCATTTTAGGATATTTCTTTTTTCACCGTAGCCCTCCATGGGCTTCCAAATATCACTTTGGCAACTCCACAAGAACTGTCTTAGCGAAAGGCTTCTGGAAGGGAAAGCTTTAACTCTGTGAGATGATTTCACAGAACACAAAGAAGTTTCTCAGAAAGCTTCTTTCTTTTTGTTATCGGAGGATATTTCCTTTGGCCCTATAGTCTTCAAAGGGATCCGAAATATCTGTTCTCAGATTCCACAGAAATAAGGCTAGCAAAGAGATCCACGAAATACAGATGTACTCTGTGAGTGGAAGTCACACATCACAGAGCAGTTTCTCAGAAAGCTTCTTTCCAAATTTCATTTTAGGATATTTCCTTTTTCACCGTAGCCCTCCATGGGCTTCCAAATATCACTTTACAAATTCCACAAGAACTGTCTTAGCGAAAGGCTTCTGGAGGGGAAAGCTTTAACTCTGTGAGATGATTACACAGAACACAAAGAAGTTTTTCAGAAAGCTTCTTTCTCTTTGTTATCGGAAGATATTTCCTTTGGCCCTATAGTCTTCAAAGGGATCCGAAATATCTGTTCTCAGATTCCACAGAAACAAGGCTAGCAATGAGATCCACGAAATACAGATGTAACGCTGTGAGATGTATTAACAGAACACTAAGCAGTTTCTCAGAAAGCTTCTATCCAGATTTCATCTGAGGATATTTCCTTTTTCACCATAGCCCTCTATGGGCTTCCAAACGTCACTTTGCCAATTGCACAAGAACTGTCTCGGCGAAAGTCTTCTTGAGGGGAAAGCTGTAACTCTGTGAGATGATTTCACAGAACACAAAGAAGTTTCTCAGAAATCTTCTTTCTCTTTGTTATCGGAGGATATTTCCTTTGGCCCTCTAGTCTTCAAAGGGATCCGAAATATCTGTTCTCAGATTCCACAGAAATAAGGCTAGCAAAGAGATCCACGAAATACAGATGTAACTCTGTGAGATGAATTAACAAAACACTAAGAAGTTTCTCAGAAAGCTTCTTTCCAGATTTCATCTGAGGATATTTCCTTTTTCACCATAGCCCTCTACGGGCTTCCAAATATCACTTTGTCAATTCCACAAGAACTGTCTTAGCGAAAGGCTTCTTGAGGGGAAAGCTGTAACTCTGTGAGATGATTTCACGGAACACAAAGAAGTTCCCCAGAAAGCTTCTTTCTCTTTCTTATCGGAGAATATTTGCTTTGGCCCTATAGTCTTCAAAGGGATCCGAAATATCTGTTCTCAGATTCCACAGAAATAAGGCTAGCAAAGAGATCCACGAAATACAGATGTAACTCTGTGAGTGGAAGTCACACATCACAGAGCAGTTTCTCAGAAAGCTTCTTTCCAGATTTCATCTGAGGATATTTCCTTTTTCACCATAGCCCTCTATGGGCTTCCAAATATCACTTTGCCAATTCCACAAGAACTGTCTTAGCGAAAGGCTTCTTGTGGGGAAAGCTGTAACTCTGTGAGATGATTTCACAGAACACAAAGAAGTCCCTCAGAAAGCTTCTTTCTCTTTGTTATCGGAGGATATTTGCTTTGGCCCTAGAGTCTTCAAAGGGATCCGAAATATCTGTTCTCAGATTCCACAGAAATAAGGCTAGCAAAGAGATCCACGAAATACAGATGTAACTCTGTGAGTGGAAGTCACACATCACAGAGCAGTTTCTCCGAAAGCTTCTTTAAAGATTTCATCTAAGGATATTTCCTTTTTCACCATAGCCCTCTATGGGCTTATAAATATCACTTTGCCAATTCCACAAGAACTGTCTTAGCGAAAGGCTTCTTGAGGGGAAAGCTGTAACTCTGTGAGATGATTTCACAGAACACAAAGAAGTTTCTCAGAAAGCTTCTTTCTCTTTGTTATCGGAGGATATTTCCTTTGGCCCTATAGTCTTCAAAGGGATCCGAAATCTCTGTTCTCAGATTCCACATAAATAAGGCTAGCAAAGAGATTCACGAAATACAGATGTAACTCTGTGAGATGAATTAACAGAACACTAAGAAGTTTCTCAGAAAGCTTCTTTCCAGATTTCATCTGAGGATATTTCCTTTTTCACCATAGCCCTCTATGGGCTTCCAAATATCACTTTGCCTATTCCACAAGAACTGTCTTAGCGAAAGGCTTCTTGAGGGGAAAGCTGTAACTCTGTGAGATGATTTCACCGAACACAAAGAAGTTTCTCAGAAAGCTTCTTTCTCTTTGTTATCGGAGGATATTTCCTTTGGCCCTATAGTCTTCAAAGGGATCCGAAATATCTGTTCTCAGATTCCACAGAAATAAGGCTAGCAAAGAGATCCACGAAATACAGATGTAACTCTGTAAGTGGAAGTCACACATCACAGAGCAGTTTCTCAGAAAGCTTCTTTCCAGATTTCATCTGAGGATATTTCCTTTTTCACCATAGCCCTCTATGGGCTTCCAAATATCACTTTGCCAATTCCACAAGAACTGTCTTAGCGAAAGGCTTCTGGAGGGGAAAGCTTTATCTCTGTGAGATGATTAAACAGAACACAAAGATGTTTCTCAGAAAGCTTCTTTCTCTTTTTTATCGGAGGATATTTCCTTTGGCCCTGTAGTCTTCAAAGGGATCCGAAATATCTGTTCTCAGATTCCACAGACATAAGGCTAGCAAAGAGATCCACGAAATACAGATGTAACCCTGTGAGTGGGAGTCACACATCACAGAGCAGTTTCTCAGAAAGCTTCTTTCCAAATTTCATTTTAGGATATTTCCTTTTTCACCGTAGCCCTCCATGGCTTCCAAATATCACTTTGCCAACTCCACAAGAACTGTCTTAGCGAAAGGCTTATGGAGGGGAAAGCTTTAACTCTGTGAGATGATTTCACAGAAAACAAAGAAGTTTCTCAGAAAGCTTCTTTCTCTTTGTTATCGGAGGATATTTCCTTTGGCCCTATAGTCTTCAAAGGGATCCGAAATATCTGTTCTCATATTCCACAGAAACAAGGCTAGCAATGAGATCCACGAAATACAGATGTAACTCTGTGAGATGAATTAACAGAACACTAAGCAGTTTCTCAGAAAGCTTCTATCCAGATTTCATCTGAGGATATTTCCTTTTTCACCATAGCCATCTATGGGCTTCCAAACGTCACTTTGCCAATTGCACAAGAACTGTCTCAGCGAAAGGCTTCTTGAGGGGAAAGCTGTAACTCTGTGAGATGATTTCACAGAACACAAAGAAGTTTCTCAGAAAGCTTCTTTCTCTTTGTTATCAGAGGATATTTCCTTTGTCCCTATAGTCTTCAAAGGGATCCAAAATATCTGTTCTCAGATTCCACAGAAATAAGGCTAGCAAAGAGATCCACGAAATACAGATGTAACTCTGTGAGATGAATTTACAGAACACTTAGAAGTTTCTCAGAAAGCTTCTTTCCAGATTTCATCTGAAGATATTTCCTTTTTCACCATAGCCCTCTATGGGCTTCCAAATATCACTTTGCCAATTCCACAAGAACTGTCTTAGCGAAAGGCTTCTTGAGGGGAAAGCTGTAACTCTGTGAGATGATTTCACAGAACACAAAGAAGTTTCTCAGAAAGCTTCTTTCTCTTTGTTATCGGAGGATATTTCCTTTGGCCCAATAGTCTTCAACGGGATCCGAAATATCTGTTCTCAGATTCCACAGAAATAAGGCTAGCAAAGAGATCCACGAAATACAGATGTAACTCTGTGAGATGAATTAACAGAACACTAAGAAGTTTCTCAGAAAGCTTCTTTCCAGATTTCATCTGAGGATATTTCCTTTTTCACCATAGCCCTCTAAGGGCTTCCAAATATCACTTTGCCTATTCCACAAGAACTGTCTTAGCGAAAGGCTTCTTGAGGGGAAAGCTGTAACTCTGTTAGATGATTTCACCGAACACAAAGAAGTTTCTCAGAAAGCTTCTTTCTCTTTGTTATCGGAGGATATTTCCTTTGGCCCTATTGTCTTCAAAGGGATACGAAATATCTGTTCTCAGATTCCACAGAAATAAGGCTAGCAAAGAGATCCACGAAATACAGATGTAACTCTGTGAGTGGAAGTCACACATCACAGAGCAGTTTCTCCGAAAGCTTCTTTCCAAATTTCATTTCAGGATATTTCCTTTTTCACCATAGTCCTCTATGGGCTTCCAAATATCACTTTGCCTATTCCACAAGAACTCTCTTAGCGAAAGGCTTCTTGAGGGGAAAGCTGTAACTCTGTGAGATGATTTCACAGACACAAAGAAGTTTCTCAGAAAGCTTCTTTCTCTTTGTTATCGGAGGATATTTCCTTTGGCCCTATAGTCTTCAAAGGGATCCGAAATATCTGTTCTCAGATTCCACAGAAATAAGGCTAGCAAAGAGATTCACGAAATACAGATGTAACTCTGTGAGATGAATTAACAGAACACTAAGCAGTTTCTCAGAAAGCTTCTTTCCAGATTTCATCTGAGGATATTTCCTTTTTCACCATAGCCCTCTATGGGCTTCCAAATATCACTTTGCCTATTCCACAAGAACTGTCTTAGCGAAAGGCTTCTTGAGGGGAAAGCTGTAACTCTGTGAGATGATTTCACCGAACACAAAGAAGTTTCTCAGAAAGCTTCTTTCTCTTTTTTATCGGAGGATATTTCCTTTGGCCCTGTAGTCTTCAAAGGGATCCGAAATATCTGTTCTCAGATTCCACAGAAATAAGGCTAGCAAAGAGATCCACGAAATACAGATGTAACCCTGTGAGTGGAAGTCACACATCACAGAGCAGTTTCTCAGAAAGCTTCTTTCCAAATTTCATTTTAGGATATTTCGTTTTTCACCGTAGCCCTCCATGGGCTTCCAAATATCACTTTCCCAATTCCACAAGAAGAGTCTTAGCGAAAGGCTGCTGGAGGGGAAAGCTTTAACTCTGTGAGATGATTACACAGAACACAAAGAAGTTTTTCAGAAAGCTTCTTTCTCTTTGTTATCGGAAGATATTTCCTTTGGCCCTATAGTCTTCAAAGGGATCCGAAATATCTGTTCTCAGATTCCACAGAAACAAGGCTAGCAATGAGATCCACGAAATACAGATGTAACGCTGTGAGATGAATTAACAGAACACTAAGCAGTTTCTCAGAACGCTTCTATCCAGATTTCATCTGAGGATATTTCCTTTTTCACCATAGCCCTCTATGGGCTTCCAAACGTCACTTTGCCAATTGCACAAGAACTGTCTCGGCGAAAGTCTTCTTGAGGGGAAAGCTGTAACTCTGTGAGATGATTTCACGGAACACAAAGAAGTTTCTCAGAAATCTTCTTTCTCTTTGTTATCGGAGGATATTTCCTTTGGCCCTGTAGTCTTCAAAGGGATCCGAAATATCTGTTCTCAGATTCCACAGAAATAAGGGTAGCAAAGGGATCCACGAAATACAGATGTAACTCTGTGAGATGAATTAACAGAACACTAAGAAGTTTCTCAGAAAGTTTCTTTCCAGATTTCATCTGAGGATATTTCCTTTTTCACCATAGCCCTCTATGGGCTTCCCAATATCACTTTGCCAATTCCACAAGAACTGTCTTAGCGAACGGCTTCTGGAGGGGAAAGCTGTAACTCTGTGAGATGATTTCACAGAACATAAAGAAGTTTCTCAGAAAGCTTCTTTCTCTTTGTTATCGGAGGATATTTCCTTTGGCCCTATAGTCTTCAAAGGGATCCGAAATATCTGTTCTCAGATTCCACAGAAACAAGGCTAGCAAAGAGATCCACGAAATACAGATGTAACTCTGTGAGGTTAATTAACAGAACACTAAGCAGTTTCTCAGAAAGCTTCTATCCAGATTTCATCTGAGGATATTTCCTTTTTCACCGTAGCCCTCTATGGGCTTCCAAACGTCACTTTGCCAATTGCACAGGAACTGTCTTAGCGAAAGGCTTCTTGAGGGGAAAGCTGTAACTCTGTGAGATGATTTCACAGAACACAAAGAAGTTTCTCAGAAAGCTTCTTTCTCTTTGTTATCGGAGGATATTTCCTTTGGCTCTATAGTCTTCAAAGGGACCCGAAATATCTGTTCTCAGATTCCACAGAAACAAGGCTAGCAATGAGATCCACGAAATACAGATGTAACTCTGTGAGTGGAAGTCACACATCACAGAGCAGTTTCTCAGAAAGCTTCTTTCCAGATTTCCTCTGAGGATATTTCCTTTTTCACCATAGCCCTCTATGGGCTTCCAAATATCACTTTGCCAATTCCACAAGAACTGTCTTAGCGAAAGGCTTCTTGTGGGGAAAGCTGTAACTCTGTGAGATGATTTCACAGAACACAAAGAAGTTTCTCAGTAAGCTTCTTTCTCTTTCTTATCGGAGGATATTTCCTTTGGCCCTATAGTCTTCAAAGGGATCCGAAATATCTGTTCTCAGATTCCACAGAAATAAGGCTAGCAAAGAGATCCACGAAATACAGATGTAACTCTGTGAGTGGAAGTCACACATCACAGAGCAGTTTCTCAGAAAGCTTCTTTCCAAATTTCATTTTAGGATATTTCTTTTTTCACCGTAGCCCTCCATGGGCTTCCAAATATCACTTTGGCAACTCCACAAGAACTGTCTTAGCGAAAGGCTTCTGGAAGGGAAAGCTTTAACTCTGTGAGATGATTTCACAGAACACAAAGAAGTTTCTCAGAAAGCTTCTTTCTCTTTGTTATCGGAGGATATTTCCTTTGGCCCTATAGTCTTCAAAGGGATCCGAAATATCTGTTCTCAGATTCCACAGAAATAAGGCTAGCAAAGAGATCCACGAAATACAGATGTACTCTGTGAGTGGAAGTCACACACCACAGAGCAGTTTCTCAGAAAGCTTCTTTCCAGATTTCATCTGAGGATATTTCCTTTTTCACCATAGCCCTCTATGGGCTTCCAAATATCACTTTGCCTATTCCACAAGAACTGTCTTAGCGAAAGTCTTCTGGAGGGGAAAGCTGTAACTCTGTGAGATGATTTCACAGAACACAAGGAAGTTTCTCAGAAAGCTTCTTTCTCTTTTTAATCGGAGGATATTTCCTTTGGCCCTATAGTCTTCAAAGGGATCCGAAATATCTGTTCTCAGATTCCACAGAAATAAGGCTAGCAAAGAGATCCACGAAATACAGATGTAACCCTGTGAGTGGAAGTCACACATCACAGAGCAGTTTCTCAGAGAGCTTCTTTCCATATTTCATTTTAGGATATTTCCTTTTTCACCGTAGCCCTCCATGGGCTTCCAAATATCACTTTACAAATTCCACAAGAACTGTCTTAGCGAAAGGCTTCTGGAGGGGAAAGCTTTAACTCTGTGAGATGATTTCACAGAACACAAAGAAGTTTTTCAGAAAGCTTCTTTCTCTTTGTTATCGGAAGATATTTCCTTTGGCCCTATAGTCTTCAAAGGGATCCGAAATATCTGTTCTCAGATTCCACAGAAACAAGGCTAGCAATGAGATCCACGAAATACAGATGTAACGCTGTGAGATGTATTAACAGAACACTAAGCAGTTTCTCAGAAAGCTTCTATCCAGATTTCATCTGAGGATATTTCCTTTTTCACCATAGCCCTCTATGGGCTTCCAAACGTCACTTTGCCAATTGCACAAGAACTGTCTCGGCGAAAGTCTTCTTGAGGGGAAAGCTGTAACTCTGTGAGATGATTTCACAGAACACAAAGAAGTTTCTCAGAAATCTTCTTTCTCTTTGTTATCGGAGGATATTTCCTTTGGCCCTCTAGTCTTCAAAGGGATCCGAAATATCTGTTCTCAGATTCCACAGAAATAAGGCTAGCAAAGAGATCCACGAAATACAGATGTAACTCTGTGAGATGAATTAACAAAACACTAAGAAGTTTCTCAGAAAGCTTCTTTCCAGATTTCATCTGAGGATATTTCCTTTTTCACCATAGCCCTCTACGGGCTTCCAAATATCACTTTGTCAATTCCACAAGAACTGTCTTAGCGAAAGGCTTCTTGAGGGGAAAGCTGTAACTCTGTGAGATGATTTCACAGAACACAAAGAAGTCCCTCAGAAAGCTTCTTTCTCTTTGTTATCGGAGGATATTTGCTTTGGCCCTAGAGTCTTCAAAGGGATCCGAAATATCTGTTCTCAGATTCCACAGAAATAAGGCTAGCAAAGAGATCTACGAAATACAGATGTAACTCTGTGAGTGGAAGTCACACATCACAGAGCAGTTTCTCAGAAAGCTTCTTTCCAGATTTCATCTGAGGATATTTCCTTTTTCACCACAGCCCTCTATGGGCTTCCAAATATCACTTTGCCAATTCCACAAGAAGTGTCTTAGCGAAAGGCTTCTTGAGGGGAAAGCTGTAACTCTGTGAGATGATTTCACAGAACACAAAGAAGTTTCTCAGAAAGCTTCTTTCTCTTTGTTATCGGAGGATATTTCCTTTGGCCCTATAGTCTTCAAAGGGATCCGAAATCTCTGTTCTCAGATTCCACATAAATAAGGCTAGCAAAGAGATTCACGAAATACAGATGTAACTCTGTGAGATGAATTAACAGAACACTAAGAAGTTTCTCAGAAAGCTTCTTTCCAGATTTCATCTGAGGATATTTCCTTTTTCACCATAGCCCTCTATGGGCTTCCAAATATCACTTTGCCTATTCCACAAGAACTGTCTTAGCGAAAGGCTTCTTGAGGGGAAAGCTGTAACTCTGTGAGATGATTTCACCGAATACAAAGAAGTTTCGCAGAAAGCTTCTTTCTCTTTGTTATCGGAGGATATTTCCTTTGGCCCTATAGTCTTCAAAGGGATCCGAAATATCTGTTCTCAGATTCCACAGAAATAAGGCTAGCAAAGAGATCCACGAAATACAGATGTAACTCTGTAAGTGGAAGTCACACATCACAGAGCAGTTTCTCAGAAAGCTTCTTTCCAGATTTCATCTGAGGATATTTCCTTTTTCACCATAGCCCTCTATGGGCTTCCAAATATCACTTTGCCAATTCCACAAGAACTGTCTTAGCGAAAGGCTTCTGGAGGGGAAAGCTTTATCTCTGTGAGATGATTAAACAGAACACAAAGATGTTTCTCAGAAAGCTTCTTTCTCTTTTTTATCGGAGGATATTTCCTTTGGCCATGTAGTCTTCAAAGGTATCCGAAATATCTGTTCTCAGATTCCACAGACATAAGGCTAGCAAAGAGATCCACGAAATACAGATGTAACCCTGTGAGTGGGAGTCACACATCACAGAGCAGTTTCTCAGAAAGCTTCTTTCCAAATTTCATTTTAGGATATTTCCTTTTTCACCGTAGCCCTCCATGGCTTCCAAATATCACTTTGCCAACTCCACAAGAACTGTCTTAGCGAAAGGCTTATGGAGGGGAAAGCTTTAACTCTGTGAGATGATTTCACAGAAAACAAAGAAGTTTCTCAGAAAGCTTCTTTCTCTTTGTTATCGGAGGATATTTCCTTTGGCCCTATAGTCTTCAAAGGGATCCGAAATATCTGTTCTCATATTCCACAGAAACAAGGCTAGCAATGAGATCCACGAAATACAGATGTAACTCTGTGAGATGAATTAACAGAACACTAAGCAGTTTCTCAGAAAGCTTCTATCCAGATTTCATCTGAGGATATTTCCTTTTTCACCATAGCCATCTATGGGCTTCCAAACGTCACTTTGCCAATTGCACAAGAACTGTCTCAGCGAAAGGCTTCTTGAGGGGAAAGCTGTAACTCTGTGAGATGATTTCACAGAACACAAAGAAGTTTCTCAGAAAGCTTCTTTCTCTTTGTTATCAGAGGATATTTCCTTTGGCCCTATAGTCTTCAAAGGGATCCGAAATATCTGTTCTCAGATTCCACAGAAATAAGGCTAGCAAAGAGATCCACGAAATACAGATGTAACTCTGTGAGATGAATTAACAGAACACTTAGAAGTTTCTCAGAAAGCTTCTTTCCAGATTTCATCTGAAGATATTTCCTTTTTCACCATAGCCCTCTATGGGCTTCCAAATATCACTTTGCCAATTCCACAAGAACTGTCTTAGCGAAAGGCTTCTTGAGGGGAAAGCTGTAACTCTGTGAGATGATTTCACAGAACACAAAGAAGTTTCTCAGAAAGCTTCTTTCTCTTTGTTATCGGAGGATATTTCCTTTGGCCCAATAGTCTTCAACGGGATCCGAAATATCTGTTCTCAGATTCCACAGAAATAAGGCTAGCAAAGAGATCCACGAAATACAGATGTAACTCTGTGAGATGAATTAACAGAACACTAAGAAGTTTCTCAGAAAGCTTCTTTCCAGATTTCATCTGAGGATATTTCCTTTTTCACCATAGCCCTCTAAGGGCTTCCAAATATCACTTTGCCTATTCCACAAGAACTGTCTTAGCGAAAGGCTTCTTGAGGGGAAAGCTGTAACTCTGTTAGATGATTTCACCGAACACAAAGAAGTTTCTCAGAAAGCTTCTTTCTCTTTGTTATCGGAGGATATTTCCTTTGGCCCTATTGTCTTCAAAGGGATACGAAATATCTGTTCTCAGATTCCACAGAAATAAGGCTAGCAAAGAGATCCACGAAATACAGATGTAACTCTGTGAGTGGAAGTCACACATCACAGAGCAGTTTCTCCGAAAGCTTCTTTCCAAATTTCATTTCAGGATATTTCCTTTTTCACCATAGTCCTCTATGGGCTTCCAAATATCACTTTGCCTATTCCACAAGAACTCTCTTAGCGAAAGGCTTCTTGAGGGGAAAGCTGTAACTCTGTGAGATGATTTCACAGACACAAAGAAGTTTCTCAGAAAGCTTCTTTCTCTTTGTTATCGGAGGATATTTCCTTTGGCCCTATAGTCTTCAAAGGGATCCGAAATATCTGTTCTCAGATTCCACAGAAATAAGGCTAGCAAAGAGATTCACGAAATACAGATGTAACTCTGTGAGATGAATTAACAGAACACTAAGCAGTTTCTCAGAAAGCTTCTTTCCAGATTTCATCTGAGGATATTTCCTTTTTCACCATAGCCCTCTATGGGCTTCCAAATATCACTTTGCCTATTCCACAAGAACTGTCTTAGCGAAAGGCTTCTTGAGGGGAAAGCTGTAACTCTGTGAGATGATTTCACCGAACACAAAGAAGTTTCTCAGAAAGCTTCTTTCTCTTTCTTATCGGAGGATATTTCCTTTGGCCCTGTAGTCTTCAAAGGGATCCGAAATATCTGTTCTCAGATTCCACAGAAATAAGGCTAGCAAAGAGATCCACGAAATACAGATGTAACCCTGTGAGTGGAAGTCACACATCACAGAGCAGTTTCTCAGAAAGCTTCTTTCCAAATTTCATTTTAGGATATTTCGTTTTTCACCGTAGCCCTCCATGGGCTTCCAAATATCACTTTCCCAATTCCACAAGAAGAGTCTTAGCGAAAGGCTGCTGGAGGGGAAAGCTTTAACTCTGTGAGATGATTACACAGAACACAAAGAAGTTTTTCAGAAAGCTTCTTTCTCTTTGTTATCGGAAGATATTTCCTTTGGCCCTATAGTCTTCAAAGGGATCCGAAATATCTGTTCTCAGATTCCACAGAAACAAGGCTAGCAATGAGATCCACGAAATACAGATGTAACGCTGTGAGATGAATTAACAGAACACTAAGCAGTTTCTCAGAACGCTTCTATCCAGATTTCATCTGAGGATATTTCCTTTTTCACCATAGCCCTCTATGGGCTTCCAAACGTCACTTTGCCAATTGCACAAGAACTGTCTCGGCGAAAGTCTTCTTGAGGGGAAAGCTGTAACTCTGTGAGATGATTTCACGGAACACAAAGAAGTTTCTCAGAAATCTTCTTTCTCTTTGTTATCGGAGGATATTTCCTTTGGCCCTATAGTCTTCAAAGGGATCCGAAATATCTGTTCTCAGATTCCACAGAAATAAGGCTAGCAAAGAGATCCACGAAATACAGATGTAACCCTGTGAGTGGAAGTCACACATCACAGAGCAGTTTCTCAGAAAGCTTCTTTCCAGATTTCATCTGAGGATATTTCCTTTTTCACCATAGCCCTCTATGGGCTTCCCAATATCACTTTGCCAATTCCACAAGAACTGTCTTAGCGAAAGTCTTCTTGAGGGGAAAGCTGTAACTCTGTGAGATGATTTCACAGAACACAAAGAAGTTCCCCAGAAAGCTTCTTTCTCTTTGTTATCGGAGGATATTTCCTTTGGCCCTATAGTCTTCAAAGGGATCCGAAATATCTGTTCTCAGATGCCACAGAAATAAGGCTAGCAAAGAGATCCACGAAATAAAGATGTAACTCTGTGAGTGGAAGTCACACATCACAGAGCAATTTCTCAGAAAGCTTCTTTCCAGATTTCATCTGAGGATATTTCCTTTTTCACCATAGCCCTCTATGGGCTTCCAAATATCACTTTGCCAATTCCACAATAACTGTCTTAGCGAAAGGCTCCTTGAGGGGAAAGCTGTAACTCTGTGAGATGATTTCTCAGAACACAAAGAAGTTTCTCAGTAAGCTTCTTTCTCTTTGTTATAGGAGGATATATCCTTTGGCCCTTTATTCTTCAAAGGGATCCGAAATATCTGTTCTCAGATTCCACAGAAATAAGGCTAGCAAAGAGATCCACGAAATACAGATGTAACTCTGGGAGTGGAAGTCACACATCACAGAGCAGTTTCTCAGAAAGCTTCTTTCCAGATTTCATCTGAGGATATTTCCTTTTGCACCATAGCCCTCTATGGGCTTCCAAATATCACTTTTCCAATTCCACAAGAACTGTCTTAGCGAAAGGCTTCTTGAGGGGAAAGCTGTAACTCTGTGAGATGATCACAGAACACAAAGAAGTTCCTCAGAAAGCTTCTTTCTCTTTGTTATCGGAGGATATTTGCTTTGGCCCTATAGTCTTCAAAGGGATCCGAAATCTCTGTTCTCAGATTCCACAGAAATAAGGCTAGCAAAGGGATCCACGAAATACAGATGTAACTCTGTGAGATGAATTAACAGAACACTAAGCAGTTTCTTAGAAAGCTTCTTTCCATATTTCATCTAAGGATATTTCCTTTTTCACCATAGCCCTCTATGGGCTTCCAAATATCACTTTGCCTATTCCACAAGAACTGTCTTAGCGAAAGGCTTCTTGAGGGGAAAGCTGTAACTCTGTTAGATGATTTCACCGAACACAAAGAAGTTTCTCAGAAAGCTTCTTTCTCTTTGTTATCGGAGGATATTTCCTTTGGCCCTATAGTCTTCAAAGGGATCCGAAATATCTGTTCTCAGATTCCACAGAAATAAGGCTAGCAAAGAGATCCACGAAATACAGATGTAACTCTGTGAGTGGAAGTCACACATCACAGAGCAGTTTCTCCGAAAGCTTCTTTCCAAATTTCATTTCAGGATATTTCCTTTTTCACCATAGTCCTCTATGGGCTTCCAAATATCACTTTGCCTATTCCACAAGAACTCTCTTAGCGAAAGGCTCCTTGAGGGGAAAGCTGTAACTCTGTGAGATGATTTCACAGACACAAAGAAGTTTCTCAGAAAGCTTCTTTCTCTTTGTTATCGGAGGATATTTCCTTTGGCCCTATAGTCTTCAAAGGGATCCGAAATATCTGTTCTCAGATTCCACAGAAATAAGGCTAGCAAAGAGATCCACGAAATACAGATGTAACTCTGTGAGATGAATTAACAGAACACTAAGCAGTTTCTCAGAAAGCTTCTATCCATATTTCATCTGAGGATATTTCCTTTTTCACCATAGCCCTCTATGGGCTTCCAAATATCACTTTTCCAATTCCACAAGAACTGTCTTAGCGAAAGGCTTCTTGAGGGGAAAGGTGTAACTCTGTGAGATGATTTCACAGAACACAAAGAAGTTTCTCAGAAAGCTACTTTCTTTTTGTTGTCGGAGAATATTTCCTTTGGCCCTATAGTCTTCAAAGGGATCCGAAATATCTGTTCTCAGATTCCACAGAAATAAGGCTAGCAAAGAGATCCACGAAATACAGATGTAACTCTGTGAGATGAATTTACAGAACACTAAGCAGTTTCTCAGAGAGCTTCTTTCCATATTTCATCCGGGGATATATCCTTTTTCAACCTAGCCCTCTATGGGCTTCCAAATATCACTTTGCCAATTCCACAAGAACTGTCTTAGCGAAAGGCTTCTTGAGGGGAAAGCTGTAACTCTGTGAGATGATTTCACAGAACACAAAGAAGTTCCTCAGAAAGCTTCTTTCTCTTTGTTATCGGAGGGTATTTGCTTTGGCCCTGTAGTCTTCAAAGGGATCCGAAATATCTGTTCTCAGATTCCACAGAAATAAGGCTAGCAAAGAGATCCACGAAATACAGATGTAACTCTGTGAGTGGAAGTCACACATCACAGAGCAGTTTCTCAGAAAGCTTCTTTCCAGATTTCATCTGAAGATATTTCCTTTTTCACCATAGCCCTCTATGGGCTTCCAAATATCACTTTGCCAATTCCACAAGAACTGTCTTAGCGAAAGGCTTCTTGAGGGGAAAGCTGTAACTCTGTGAGATGATTTCACAGAACACAAAGAAGTTTCTCAGAAAGCTTCTTTCTCTTTGTCATCAGAGGATATTTCCTTTGGCCCTATAGTCTTCAAAGGGATCCGAAATATCTGTTCTCAGATTCCACAGAAATAAGGCTAGCAAAGAGATCCACGAAATGCAGATGTAACTCTGTGAGATGAATTAACAGAACACTAAGCAGTTTCTCAGAAAGCTTCTTTCCAGATTTCATCTGAGGATATTTCCTTTTTCACCATAGCCCTCTATGGGCTTCCAAATATCACTTTGCCAATTCCACAAGAACTGTTTTAGCGAAAGGCTTCTTGAGGGCAAAGCTGTAACTCTGTGAGATGATTTCACAGAACACATAGAAGTTTCTCAGAAAGCTTCTTTCTCTTTGTTATCGGAGGATATTTCCTTTGGCCCTATAGTCTTCAAAGGGATCCGAAATATCTGTTCTCAGATTCCACAGAAATAAGGCTAGCAAAGAGATCCACGAAATACAGATGTAACTCTGTGAGTGGAAGTCACACATCACAGAACAGTTTCTCAGAAAGCTTCTTTCCAGATTTCATCTGAGGATATTTCCTTTTCCCCATAGCCCTCTATGGGCTTATAAATATCACTTTGCCAATTCCACAAGAACTGTCTTAGCGAAAGGCTTCTTGAGGGGAAAGCTGTAACTCTGTGAGATGATTTCAGAGAACACAAAGAAGTTTCTCAGAAAGCTTCTTTCTCTTTGTTATCGGAGGATATTTCCTTTGGCCCTATTGTCTTCAAAGGGATCCGAAATCTCTGTTCTCAGATTCCACAGAAATAAGGCTAGCAAAGAGATTCACGAAATACAGATGTAACTCTGTGAGATGAATTAACAGAACACTAAGCAGTTTCTCAGAAAGCTTCTATCCAGATTTCATCTGAGGATATTTCCTTTTTCACCATAGCCCTCTATGGGCTTCCAAACGTCACTTTGCCAATTGCACAAGAACTGTCTCGGCGAAAGTCTTCTTGAGGGGAAAGCTGTAACTCTCTGAGATGATTTCACGGAACACAAAGAAGTTTCTCAGAAATCTTCTTTATCTTTGTTATCGGAGGATATTTCCTTTGGCCCTCTAGTCTTCAAAGGGATCCGAAATATCTGTTCTCAGATTCCACAGAAATAAGGCTAGCAAAGAGATCCACGAAATACAGATGTAACTCTGTGAGATGAATTAACAGAACACTAAGAAGTTTCTCAGAAAGTTTCTTTCCAGATTTCATCTGAGGATATTTCCTTTTTCACCATAGCCCTCTATGGGCTTCCCAATATCACTTTGCCAATTCCACAAGAACTGTCTTAGCGAAAGGCTTCTTGAGGGGAAAGCTGTAACTCTGTCAGATGATTTCACAGAACACAAAGCAGTTCCCCAGAAAGCTTCTTTCTCTTTGTTATCGGAGGATATTTCCTTTGGCCCTATAGTCTTCAAAGGGATCCGAAATATCTGTTCTCAGATTCCACAGAAATAAGGCTAGCAAAGAGATCCACGAAATACAGATGTAACTCTGTGAGTGGAAGTCACACATCACAGAGCAATTTCTCAGAAAGCTTCTTTCCAGATTTCATCTGAGGATATTTCCTTTTTCACCATAGCCCTCTATGGGTTTCCAAATATCACTTTGACAATTCCACAAGAACTGTCTTAGCGAAAGGCTTCTTGAGGGGAAAGCTGTAACTCTGTGAGATGATTTCACAGAAAACAAAGAAGATTCTCAGAAAGCTTCTTTCTCTTTGTTATCCGAGGATATTTCCTTTGGCCCTATAGTCTTCAAAGGGATCCGAAATCTCTCTTCTCAGATTCCACAGAAATAAGGCTAGCAAAGAGATTCACGAAATACAGATGTAACTCTGTGAGATGAATTAACAGAACACTAAGCAGTTTCTCAGAAAGCTTCTTTCCAGATTTCATCTGAGGATATTTCCTTTTTCACCATATCCCTCTATGGGCTTCCAAATATCACTTTGCCTATTCCACAAGAACTGTCTTAGCGAAAGGCTTCTTGAGGGGAAAGCTGTTACTCTGTGAGATGATTTCACCGAACACAAAGAAGTTTCTCAGAAAGCTTCTTTCTCTTTGTTATCGGAGGATATTTCCTTTGGCCCTGTAGTCTTCAAAGGGATCCGAAATATCTGTTCTCAGATTCCACAGAAATAAGGCTAGCAATGAGATCCACGAAATACAGATGTAACCCTGTGAGTGGAAGTCACACATCACAGATCAGTTTCTCAGAAAGCTTCTTTCCAAATTTCATTTTAGGATATTTCGTTTTTCACCGTAGCCCTCCATGGGCTTCCAAATATCACTTTGCCAATTCCACAAGAACAGTCTTAGCGAAAGGCTGCTGGAGGGGAAAGCTTTAACTCTGTGAGATGATTACACAGAACACAAAGAAGTTTTTCAGAAAGCTTCTTTATCTTTGTTATCGGAAGATATTTCCTTTGGCCCTATAGTCTTCAAAGGGATCCGAAATATCTGTTCTCAGATTCCACAGAAACAAGGCTAGCAATGAGATCCACGAAATACAGATGTAACGCTGTGAGATGAATTAACAGAACACTAAGCAGTTTCTCAGAAAGCTTCTATCCAGATTTCATCTGAGGATATTTGCTTTTTCACCATAGCCCTCTATGGGCTTCCAAACGTCGCTTTGCCAATTGCACAAGAACTGTCTCGGCGAAAGTCTTCTTGAGGGGAAAGCTGTAACTCTCTGAGATGATTTCACGGAACACAAAGAAGTTTCTCAGAAATCTTCTTTATCTTTGTTATCGGAGGATATTTCCTTTGGCCCTATAGTCTTCAAAGGGATCCGAAATATCTGTTCTCAGATTCCACAGAAATAAGGCTAGCAAAGAGATCCACGAAATACAGATGTAACTCTGTGAGTGGAAGTCACACATCACAGAGCAGTTTCTCAGAAAGCTTCTTTCCAAATTTCATTTCAGGATATTTCCTTTTTCACCATAGCCCTCTATGGGCTTCCAAATATCACTTTGCCTTTTCCACAAGAACTGTCTTAGCGAAAGGCTTCTTGAGGGGAAAGCTGTATCTCTGTGAGAAGATTTTACCGAACACAAAGAAGTTTCTCAGAAAGCTTCTTTCTCTTTCTTATCGGAGGATATTTCCTTTGGCCCTATAGTCTTCAAAGGGATCCGAAATATCTGTTCTCAGATTCCACAGAAATAAGGCTAGCAAATAGACCCACGAAATACAGATGTAACTCTGTGAGTGGAAGTCACACATCACAGAGCAGTTTCTCAGAATGCTTCTTTCCAGATTTCATCTGAGGATATTTCCTTTTTCACCATAGCCCTCTATGGGCTTCCAAATATCACTTTGCCAATTCCACAAGAACTGTCTTAGCGAAAGGCTTCTTGAGGGGAAAGCTGTAACTCTGTTAGATGATTTCACAGACACAAAGAAGTTTCTCAGAAAGCTTCTTTCTCTTTGTTATCGGAGGATATTTCCTTTGGCCCTATAGTCTTCAAAGGGATCCGAAATATCTGTTCTCAGATTCCACAGAAATAAGGCTAGCAAAGAGATCCACGAAATACAGATGTAACTCTGTGAGATGAATTAACAGAACACTAAGCAGTTTCTCAGAAAGCTTCTTTCCAGATTTCATCTGAGGATATTTCCTTTTTCACCATAGCCCTCTATGTGCTTCCAATATCACTTTGCCTATTCCACAAAAACTGTCTTAGCGAAAGGCTTCTTGAGGGGAAAGCTGTAACTCTGTGAGATGATTTCACCGAACACAAAGAAGTTTCTCAGTAAGCTTCTTTCTCTTTGTTATCGGAGGATATTTCCTTTGGCGCTATAGTCTTCAAAGGGATCCGAAATATCTGTTCTCAGACTCCACAGAAATAAGGCTAGCAAAGAGATCCACGAAATACAGATGTAGCTCTGTGAGTGGAAGTCACACATCACAGACCAGTTTCTCAGAAAGCTTCTTTCCAGATTTCATCTGAGGATATTTCCTTTTGCACCATAGTCCTCTATGGGCTTCCAAATATCACTTTTCCAATTCCACAAGAACTGTCTTAGCGAAAGGCTTCTTGAGTGGAAAGCTGTAACTCTGTGAGACGATTTCACAGAACACAAAGAAGTTCCTCAGAAAGCTTCTTTCTCTTTGTTATCGGAGGATATTTGCTTTGGCCCTATAGTCTTCAAAGGGATCCGAAATATCTGTTCTCAGATTCCACAGAAATAAGGCTAGCAAAGAGATGCACGAAATACAGATGTAACTATGTGAGTGGAAGTCACACATCACAGAGCAGTTTCTCAGAAAGCTTCTTTCCAGATTTCATCTGAGGATATTTCCTTTTTCACCATTGCCCTCTATGGGCTTATAAATATCACTTTGCCAATTCCACAAGAACTGTCTTAGCGAAAGGCTTCTTGAGGGGAAAGCTGTAACTCTGTGAGATGATTTCACAGAAAACAAAGAAGTCTCTCAGAAAGCTTCTTTCTCTTTGTTATCGGAGGATATTTCCTTTGGCCCTATTGTCTTCAAAGGGATCCGAAATCTCTGTTCTCAGATTCCACAGAAATAAGGCTAGCAAAGGGATCCACGAAATACAGATGTAACTCTGTGAGATGAATTAACAGAACACTAAGCAGTTTCTTAGAAAGCTTCTTTCCAGATTTCATCTGAGGATATTTCCTTTTTCACCATAGCCCTCTATGGGCTTCCAAATATCACTTTGCCTATTCCACAAGAACTGTCTTAGCGAAAGGCTTCTTGAGGGGAAAGCTGTAACTCTGTTAGATGATTTCACCGAACACAAAGAAGTTTCTCAGAAAGCTTCTTTCTCTTTGTTATTGGAGGATATTTCCTTTGGCCCTATAGTCTTCAAAGGGATCCGAAATATCTGTTCTCAGATTCCACAGAAATAATGCTAGCAAATAGATCCACGAAATACAGATGTAACTCTGTGAGATGAATTAACAGAACACTAAGCAGTTTCTCAGAAAGCTTCTATCCATATTTCATCTGAGGATATTTCCTTTTTCACCATAGCCCTCTATGGGCTTCCAAATATCACTTTTCCAATTCCACAAGAACTCTCTTAGCGAAAGGCTTCTTGAGGGGAAAGCTGTAACTCTGTGAGATGATTTCACAGAACACAAAGAAGTTTCTCAGAAAGCTACATTCTTTTTGTTGTCGGAGAATATTTCCTTTGGCCCTATAGTCTTCAAAGGGATCCGAAATATCTGTTCTCAGATTCCACAGAAATAAGGCTAGCAAAGATATCCACGAAATACAGATGTAACTCTGTGAGATGAATTTACAGAACACTAAGCAGTTTCTCAGAGAGCTTCTTTCCATATTTCATCCGGGGATATATCCTTTTTCAACCTAGCCCTCAATGGGCTTCCAAATATCACTTTGCCAATTCCACAAGAACTGTCTTAGCGAAAGGCTTCTTGAGGGGAAAGCTGTATCTCTGTGAGAAGATTTTACCGAACACAAAGAAGTTTCTCAGAAAGCTTCTTTCTCTTTCTTATCGGAGGATATTTCCTTTGGCCCTATAGTCTTCAAAGGGATCCGAAATATCTGTTCTCAGATTCCACAGAAATAAGGCTAGCAAATAGACCCACGAAATACAGATGTAACTCTGTGAGTGGAAGTCACACATCACAGAGCAGTTTCTCAGAAAGCTTCTTTCCAGATTTCATCTGAGGATATTTCCTTTTTCACCATAGCCCTCTATGGGCTTCCAAATATCACTTTGCCAATTCCACAAGAACTGTCTTAGCGAAAGGCTTCTTGAGGGGAAAGCTGTAACTCTGTTAGATGATTTCACAGACACAAAGAAGTTTCTCAGAAAGCTTCTTTCTCTTTGTTATCGGAGGATATTTCCTTTGGCCCTATAGTCTTCAAAGGGATCCGAAATATCTGTTCTCAGATTCCACAGAAATAAGGATAGCAAAGATCCACGAAATACAGATGTAACTCTGTGAGATGAATTAACAGAACACTAAGCAGTTTCTCAGAAAGCTTCTATCCAGATTTCATCTGAGGATATTTCCTTTTTCACCATTGCCCTCTATGGGCTTCCAAATATCACTTTGCCAATTGCACAAGAACTGTCTTAGCGAAAGGTTTCTTGAGGGGAAAGCTGTAACTCTGTGAGATGATTTCACATAACACAAAGAAGTTTCTCAGAAAGCTTCTTTCTCTTTGTTATCGGAGGATATTTCCTTTGGCCCTATAGTCTTCAAAGGGATCCGAAATATCTGTTCTCAGATTCCACAGAAATAAGGCTAGCAAAGAGATCCACGAAATACAGATGTAGCTCTGTGAGTGGAAGTCACACATCACAGACCAGTTTCTCAGAAAGCTTCTTTCCAGATTTCATCTGAGGATATTTCCTTTTGCACCATAGTCCTCTATGGGCTTCCATATATCACTTTTCCAATTCCACAAGAACTGTCTTAGCGAAAGGCTTCTTGAGGGGAAAGCTGTAACTCTGTGAGATGATTTCACAGAACACAAAGAAGTTCCTCAGAAAGCTTCTTTCTCTTTGTTATCGGAGGATATTTGCTTTGGCCCTATAGTCTTCAAAGGGATCCGAAATATCTGTTCTCAGATTCCACAGAAATAAGGCTAGCAAAGAGATGCACGAAATACAGATGTAACTATGTGAGTGGAAGTCACACATCACAGAGCAGTTTCTCAGAAAGCTTCTTTCCAGATTTCATCTGAGGATATTTCCTTTTTCACCATTGCCCTCTATGGGCTTATAAATATCACTTTGCCAATTCCACAAGAACTGTCTCAGCGAAAGGCTTCTTGAGGGGAAAGCTGTAACTCTGTGAGATGATTTCACAGAACACAAAGAAGTTTCTCAGAAAGCTTCTTTCTCTTTGTTATCGGAGGATATTTCCTTTGGCCCTATTGTCTTCAAAGGGATCCGAAATCTCTGTTCTCAGATTCCACAGAAATAAGGCTAGCAAAGGGATCCACGAAATACAGATGTAACTCTGTGAGATGAATTAACAGAACACTAAGCAGTTTCTTAGAAAGCTTCTTTCCAGATTTCATCTGAGGATATTTCCTTTTTCACCATAGCCCTCTATGGGCTTCCAAATATCACTTTGCCTATTCCACAAGAACTGTCTTAGCGAAAGGCTTCTTGAGGGGAAAGCTGTAACTCTGTTAGATGATTTCACCGAACACAAAGAAGTTTCTCAGAAAGCTTCTTTCTCTTTGTTATCGGAGGATATTTCCTTTGGCCCTATAGTCTTCAAAGGGATCCGAAATATCTGTTCTCAGATTCCACAGAAATAAGGCTAGCAAAGAGATCCACGAAATACAGATGTAACTCTGTGAGTGGAAGTCACACATCACAGAGCAGTTTCTCCGAAAGCTTCTTTCCAAATTTCATTTCCGGATATTTCCTTTTTCACCATAGTCCTCTATGGGCTTCCAAATATCACTTTGCCTATTCCACAATAACTGTCTTAGCGAAAGGCTTCTTGAGGGGAAAGCTGTAACTCTGTGAGATGATTTCACAGACACAAAGAAGTTTCTCAGAAAGCTTCTTTCTCTTTGTTATCGGAGGATATTTCCTTTGGCCCTATAGTCTTCAAAGGGATCCGAAATATCTGTTCTCAGATTCCACAGAAATAAGGCTAGCAAAGAGATCCACGAAATACAGATGTAACTCTGTGAGATGAATTAACAGAACACTAAGCAGTTTCTCAGAAAGCTTCTGTCCATATTTCATCTGAGGATATTTCCTTTTTCACCATAGCCCTCTATGGGCTTCCAAATATCACTTTTCCAATTCCACAAAAACTGTCTTAGCGAAAGGCTTCTTGAGGGGAAAGCTGTAACTCTGTGAGATGATTTCACAGAACACAAAGAAGTTTCTCAGAAAGCTACTTTCTTTGTTGTCGGAGAATATTTCCTTTGGCCCTATAGTCTTCAAAGGGATCCGAACTATCTGTTCTCAGATTTCACAGAAATAAGGCTAGCAAAGATATCCACGAAATACAGATGTAACTCTGTGAGATGAATTTACAGAACACTAAGCAGTTTCTCAGAGAGCTTCTTTCCATATTTCATCCGGGGATATATCCTTTTTCAACCTAGCCCTCAATGGGCTTCCAAATATCACTTTGCCAATTCCACAAGAACTGTCTTAGCGAAAGGCTTCTTGAGGGGAAAGCTGTAACTCTGTGAGATGATTTCACAGAACACAAAGAAGTTCCTCAGAAAGCTTCTTTCTCTTTGTTATCGGAGGGTATTTGCTTTGGCCCTGTAGTCTTCAAAGGGATCCGAAATATCTGTTCTCAGATTCCACAGAAATAAGGCTAGCAAAGTGATCCACGAAATACAGATGTAACTCTGTGAGTGGAAGTCACACATCACAGAGCAGTTTCTCAGAAAGCTTCTTTCCAGATTTCATCTGAAGATATTTCCTTTTTCACCATAGCCCTCTATGGGCTTCCAAATATCACTTTGCCAATTCCACAAGAACTGTCTTAGCGAAAGGCTTCTTGAGGGGAAAGCTGTAACTCTGTGAGATGATTTCACAGAACACAAAGAAGTTTCTCAGAAAGCTTCTTTCTCTTTGTCATCAGAGGATATTTCCTTTGGCCCTATAGTCTTCAAAGGGATCCGAAATATCTGTTCTCAGATTCCACAGAAATAAGGCTAGCAAAGAGATCCACGAAATGCAGATGTAACTCTGTGAGATGAATTAACAGAACACTAAGCAGTTTCTCAGAAAGCTTCTTTCCAGATTTCATCTGAGGATATTTCCTTTTTCACCATAGCCCTCTATGGGCTTCCAAATATCACTTTGCCAATTCCACAAGAACTGTTTTAGCGAAAGGCTTCTTGAGGGGAAAGCTGTAACTCTGTGAGATGATTTCAAAGAACACATAGAAGTTTCTCAGAAAGCTTCTTTCTCTTTGTTATCGGAGGATATTTCCTTTGGCCCTATAGTCTTCAAAGGGATCCGAAATATCTGTTCTCAGATTCCACAGAAAGAAGGCTAGCAAAGAGATCCACGAAATACAGATGTAACTCTGTGAGATGAATTAACAGAACACTAAGCAGTTTCTCAGAAAGCTTCTTTCCAGATTTCATCTGAGGATATTTCCTTTTTCATCATATCCCTCTATGGGCTTCCAAATATCACTTTGCCTATTCCACAAGAACTGTCTTAGCGAAAGGCTTCTTGAGGGGAAAGCTGTTACTCTGTGAGATGATTTCACCGAACACGAAGAAGTTTCTCAGAAAGCTTCTTTCTCTTTGTTATCGGAGGATATTTCCTTTGGCCCTGTAGTCTTCAAAGGGATCCGAAATATCTGTTCTCAGATTCCACAGAAATAAGGCTAGCAATGAGATCCACGAAATACAGATGTAACCCTGTGAGTGGAAGTCACACATCACAGATCAGTTTCTCAGAAAGCTTCTTTCCAAATTTCATTTTAGGATATTTCGTTTTTCACCGTAGCCCTCCATGGGCTTCCAAATATCACTTTGCCAATTCCACAAGAACAGTCTTAGCGAAAGGCTGCTGGAGGGGAAAGCTTTAACTCTGTGAGATGATTACACAGAACACAAAGAAGTTTTTCAGAAAGCTTCTTTCTCTTTGTTATCGGAAGATATTTCCTTTGGCCCTATAGTCTTCAAAGGGATCCGAAATATCTGTTCTCAGATTCCACAGAAACAAGGCTAGCAATGAGATCCACGAAATACAGATGTAACGCTGTGAGATGAATTAACAGAACACTAAGCAGTTTCTCAGAAAGCTTCTATCCAGATTTCATCTGAGGATATTTGCTTTTTCACCATAGCCCTCTATGGGCTTCCAAACGTCACTTTGCCAATTACACAAGAACTGTCTCGGCGAAAGTCTTCTTGAGGGGAAAGCTGTAACTCTCTGAGATGATTTCACGGAACACAAAGAAGTTTCTCAGAAATCTTCTTTATCTTTGTTGTCGGAGGATATTTCCTTTGGCCCTATAGTCTTCAAAGGGATCCGAAATATCTGTTCTCAGATTCCACAGAAATAAGGCTAGCAAAGAGATCCACGAAATACAGATGTAACTCTGTGAGATGAATTAACAGAACACTAAGAAGTTTCTCAGAAAGTTTCTTTCCAGATTTCATCTGAGGATATTTCCTTTTTCACCATAGCCCTCTATGGGCTTCCCAATATCACTTTGCCAATTCCACAAGAACTGTCTTAGCGAAAGGCTTCTTGAGGGGAAAGCTGTAACTCTGTGAGATGATTTCACAGAACACAAAGCAGTTCCCCAGAAAGCTTCTTTCTCTTTGTTATCGGAGGATATTTCCTTTGGCCCTATAGTCTTCAAAGAGATCCGAAATATCTGTTCTCAGATTCCACAGAAATAAGGCTAGCAAAGAGATCCACGAAATACAGATGTAACTCTGTGAGTGGAAGTCACACATCACAGAGCAATTTCTCAGAAAGCTTCTTTCCAGATTTCATCTGAGGATATTTCCTTTTTCACCATAGCCCTCTATGGGTTTCCAAATATCACTTTGACAATTCCACAAGAAATGTCTTAGCGAAAGGCTTCTTGAGGGGAAAGCTGTAACTCTGTGAGATGATTTCACAGAAAACAAAGAAGATTCTCAGAAAGCTTCTTTCTCTTTGTTATCCGAGGATATTTCCTTTGGCCCTATAGTCTTCAAAGGGATCCGAAATCTCTCTTCTCAGATTCCACAGAAATAAGGCTAGCAAAGAGATTCACGAAATACAGATGTAACTCTGTGAGATGAATTAACAGAACACTAAGCAGTTTCTCAGAAAGCTTCTTTCCAGATTTCATCTGAGGATATTTCCTTTTTCACCATAGCCCTCTATGGGCTTCCAAATATCACTTTGCCTATTCCACAAGAACTGTCTTAGCGAAAGGCTTCTTGAGGGGAAAGCTGTTACTCTGTGAGATGATTTCACCGAACACAAAGAAGTTTCTCAGAAAGCTTGTTTCTCTTTGTTATCGGAGGATATTTCCTTTGGCCCTGTAGTCTTCAAAGGGATCCGAAATATCTGTTCTCAGATTCCACAGAAATAAGGCTAGCAATGAGATCCACGAAATACAGATGTAACCCTGTGAGTGGAAGTCACACATCACAGATCAGTTTCTCAGAAAGCTTCTTTCCAAATTTCATTTTAGGATATTTCGTTTTTCACCGTAGCCCTCCATGGGCTTCCAAATATCACTTTGCCAATTCCACAAGAACAGTCTTAGCGAAAGGCTGCTGGAGGGGAAAGCTTTAACTCTGTGAGATGATTACACAGAACACAAAGAAGTTTTTCAGAAAGCTTCTTTATCTTTGTTATCGGAAGATATTTCCTTTGGCCCTATAGTCTTCAAAGGGATCCGAAATATCTGTTCTCAGATTCCACAGAAACAAGGCTAGCAATGAGATCCACGAAATACAGATGTAACGCTGTGAGATGAATTAACAGAACACTAAGCAGTTTCTCAGAAAGCTTCTATCCAGATTTCATCTGAGGATATTTGCTTTTTCACCATAGCCCTCTATGGGCTTCCAAACGTCACTTTGCCAATTGCACAAGAACTGTCTCGGCGAAAGTCTTCTTGAGGGGAAAGCTGTAACTCTCTGAGATGATTTCACGGAACACAAAGAAGTTTCTCAGAAATCTTCTTTATCTTTGTTATCGGAGGATATTTCCTTTGGCCCTATAGTCTTCAAAGGGATCCGAAATATCTGTTCTCAGATTCCACAGAAATAAGGCTAGCAAAGAGATCCACGAAATACAGATGTAACTCTGTGAGATGAATTAACAGAACACTAAGAAGTTTCTCAGAAAGTTTCTTTCCAGATTTCATCTGAGGATATTTCCTTTTTCACCATAGCCCTCTATGGGCTTCCCAATATCACTTTGCCAATTCCACAAGAACTGTCTTAGCGAAAGGCTTCTTGAGGGGAAAGCTGTATCTCTGTGAGAAGATTTTACCGAACACAAAGAAGTTTCTCAGAAAGCTTCTTTCTCTTTCTTATCGGAGGATATTTCCTTTGGCCCTATAGTCTTCAAAGGGATCCGAAATATCTGTTCTCAGATTCCACAGAAATAAGGCTAGCAAATAGACCCACGAAATACAGATGTAACTCTGTGAGTGGAAGTCACACATCACAGAGCAGTTTCTCAGAAAGCTTCTTTCCAGATTTCATCTGAGGATATTTCCTTTTTCACCATAGCCCTCTATGGGCTTCCAAATATCACTTTGCCAATTCCACAAGAACTGTCTTAGCGAAAGGCTTCTTGAGGGGAAAGCTGTAACTCTGTTAGATGATTTCACAGACACAAAGAAGTTTCTCAGAAAGCTTCTTTCTCTTTGTTATCGGAGGATATTTCCTTTGGCCCTATAGTCTTCAAAGGGATCCGAAATATCTGTTCTCAGATTCCACAGAAATAAGGATAGCAAAGATCCACGAAATACAGATGTAACTCTGTGAGATGAATTAACAGAACACTAAGCAGTTTCTCAGAAAGCTTCTATCCAGATTTCATTTGAGGATATTTCCTTTTTCACCATTGCCCTCTATGGGCTTCCAAATATCACTTTGCCAATTGCACAAGAACTGTCTTAGCGAAAGGTTTCTTGAGGGGAAAGCTGTAACTCTGTGAGATGATTTCACATAACACAAAGAAGTTTCTCAGAAAGCTTCTTTCTCTTTGTTATCGGAGGATATTTCCTTTGGCCCTATAGTCTTCAAAGGGATCCGAAATATCTGTTCTCAGATTCCACAGAAATAAGGCTAGCAAAGAGATCCACGAAATACAGATGTAGCTCTGTGAGTGGAAGTCACACATCACAGACCAGTTTCTCAGAAAGCTTCTTTCCAGATTTCATCTGAGGATATTTCCTTTTGCACCATAGTCCTCTATGGGCTTCCATATATCACTTTTCCAATTCCACAAGAACTGTCTTAGCGAAAGGCTTCTTGAGGGGAAAGCTGTAACTCTGTGAGATGATTTCACAGAACACAAAGAAGTTCCTCAGAAAGCTTCTTTCTCTTTGTTATCGGAGGATATTTGCTTTGGCCCTATAGTCTTCAAAGGGATCCGAAATATCTGTTCTCAGATTCCACAGAAATAAGGCTAGCAAAGAGATGCACGAAATACAGATGTAACTATGTGAGTGGAAGTCACACATCACAGAGCAGTTTCTCAGAAAGCTTCTTTCCAGATTTCATCTGAGGATATTTCCTTTTTCACCATTGCCCTCTATGGGCTTATAAATATCACTTTGCCAATTCCACAAGAACTGTCTTAGCGAAAGGCTTCTTGAGGGGAAAGCTGTAACTCTGTGAGATGATTTCACAGAACACAAAGAAGTTTCTCAGAAAGCTTCTTTCTCTTTGTTATCGGAGGATATTTCCTTTGGCCCTATTGTCTTCAAAGGGATCCGAAATCTCTGTTCTCAGATTCCACAGAAATAAGGCTAGCAAAGGGATCCACGAAATACAGATGTAACTCTGTGAGATGAATTAACAGAACACTAAGCAGTTTCTTAGAAAGCTTCTTTCCAGATTTCATCTGAGGATATTTCCTTTTTCACCATAGCCCTCTATGGGCTTCCAAATATCACTTTGCCTATTCCACAAGAACTGTCTTAGCGAAAGGCTTCTTGAGGGGAAAGCTGTAACTCTGTTAGATGATTTCACCGAACACAAAGAAGTTTCTCAGAAAGCTTCTTTCTCTTTGTTATCGGAGGATATTTCCTTTGGCCCTATAGTCTTCAAAGGGATCCGAAATATCTGTTCTCAGATTCCACAGAAATAAGGCTAGCAAAGAGATCCACGAAATACAGATGTAACTCTGTGAGTGGAAGTCACACATCACAGAGCAGTTTCTCCGAAAGCTTCTTTCCAAATTTCATTTCCGGATATTTCCTTTTTCACCATAGTCCTCTATGGGCTTCCAAATATCACTTTGCCTATTCCACAATAACTGTCTTAGCGAAAGGCTTCTTGAGGGGAAAGCTGTAACTCTGTGAGATGATTTCACAGACACAAAGAAGTTTCTCAGAAAGCTTCTTTCTCTTTGTTATCGGAGGATATTTCCTTTGGCCCTATAGTCTTCAAAGGGATCCGAAATATCTGTTCTCAGATTCCACAGAAATAAGGCTAGCAAAGAGATCCACGAAATACAGATGTAACTCTGTGAGATGAATTAACAGAACACTAAGCAGTTTCTCAGAAAGCTTCTGTCCATATTTCATCTGAGGATATTTCCTTTTTCACCATAGCCCTCTATGGGCTTCCAAATATCACTTTTCCAATTCCACAAAAACTGTCTTAGCGAAAGGCTTCTTGAGGGGAAAGCTGTAACTCTGTGAGATGATTTCACAGAACACAAAGAAGTTTCTCAGAAAGCTACTTTCTTTGTTGTCGGAGAATATTTCCTTTGGCCCTATAGTCTTCAAAGGGATCCGAAATATCTGTTCTCAGATTCCACAGAAATAAGGCTAGCAAAGATATCCACGAAATACAGATGTAACTCTGTGAGATGAATTTACAGAACACTAAGCAGTTTCTCAGAGAGCTTCTTTCCATATTTCATCCGGGGATATATCCTTTTTCAACCTAGCCCTCAATGGGCTTCCAAATATCACTTTGCCAATTCCACAAGAACTGTCTTAGCGAAAGGCTTCTTGAGGGGAAAGCTGTAACTCTGTGAGATGATTTCACAGAACACAAAGAAGTTCCTCAGAAAGCTTCTTTCTCTTTGTTATCGGAGGGTATTTGCTTTGGCCCTGTAGTCTTCAAAGGGATCCGAAATATCTGTTCTCAGATTCCACAGAAATAAGGCTAGCAAAGTGATCCACGAAATACAGATGTAACTCTGTGAGTGGAAGTCACACATCACAGAGCAGTTTCTCAGAAAGCTTCTTTCCAGATTTCATCTGAAGATATTTCCTTTTTCACCATAGCCCTCTATGGGCTTCCAAATATCACTTTGCCAATTCCACAAGAACTGTCTTAGCGAAAGGCTTCTTGAGCGGAAAGCTGTAACTCTGTGAGATGATTTCACAGAACACAAAGAAGTTTCTCAGAAAGCTTCTTTCTCTTTGTCATCAGAGGATATTTCCTTTGGCCCTATAGTCTTCAAAGGGATCCGAAATATCTGTTCTCAGATTCCACAGAAATAAGGCTAGCAAAGAGATCCACGAAATGCAGATGTAACTCTGTGAGATGAATTAACAGAACACTAAGCAGTTTCTCAGAAAGCTTCTTTCCAGATTTCATCTGAGGATATTTCCTTTTTCACCATAGCCCTCTATGGGCTTCCAAATATCACTTTGCCAATTCCACAAGAACTGTTTTAGCGAAAGGCTTCTTGAGGGGAAAGCTGTAACTCTGTGAGATGATTTCAAAGAACACATAGAAGTTTCTCAGAAAGCTTCTTTCTCTTTGTTATCGGAGGATATTTCCTTTGGCCCTATAGTCTTCAAAGGGATCCGAAAAATCTGTTCTCAGATTCCACAGAAAGAAGGCTAGCAAAGAGATCCACGAAATACAGATGTAACTCTGTGAGATGAATTAACAGAACACTAAGCAGTTTCTCAGAAAGCTTCTTTCCAGATTTCATCTGAGGATATTTCCTTTTTCATCATATCCCTCTATGGGCTTCCAAATATCACTTTGCCTATTCCACAAGAACTGTCTTAGCGAAAGGCTTCTTGAGGGGAAAGCTGTTACTCTGTGAGATGATTTCACCGAACACGAAGAAGTTTCTCAGAAAGCTTCTTTCTCTTTGTTATCGGAGGATATTTCCTTTGGCCCTGTAGTCTTCAAAGGGATCCGAAATATCTGTTCTCAGATTCCACAGAAATAAGGCTAGCAATGAGATCCACGAAATACAGATGTAACCCTGTGAGTGGAAGTCACACATCACAGATCAGTTTCTCAGAAAGCTTCTTTCCAAATTTCATTTTAGGATATTTCGTTTTTCACCGTAGCCCTCCATGGGCTTCCAAATATCACTTTGCCAATTCCACAAGAACAGTCTTAGCGAAAGGCTGCTGGAGGGGAAAGCTTTAACTCTGTGAGATGATTACACAGAACACAAAGAAGTTTTTCAGAAAGCTTCTTTCTCTTTGTTATCGGAAGATATTTCCTTTGGCCCTATAGTCTTCAAAGGGATCCGAAATATCTGTTCTCAGATTCCACAGAAACAAGGCTAGCAATGAGATCCACGAAATACAGATGTAACGCTGTGAGATGAATTAACAGAACACTAAGCAGTTTCTCAGAAAGCTTCTATCCAGATTTCATCTGAGGATATTTGCTTTTTCACCATAGCCCTCTATGGGCTTCCAAACGTCACTTTGCCAATTGCACAAGAACTGTCTCGGCGAAAGTCTTCTTGAGGGGAAAGCTGTAACTCTCTGAGATGATTTCACGGAACACAAAGAAGTTTCTCAGAAATCTTCTTTATCTTTGTTGTCGGAGGATATTTCCTTTGGCCCTATAGTCTTCAAAGGGATCCGAAATATCTGTTCTCAGATTCCACAGAAATAAGGCTAGCAAAGAGATCCACGAAATACAGATGTAACTCTGTGAGATGAATTAACAGAACACTAAGAAGTTTCTCAGAAAGTTTCTTTCCAGATTTCATCTGAGGATATTTCCTTTTTCACCATAGCCCTCTATGGGCTTCCCAATATCACTTTGCCAATTCCACAAGAACTGTCTTAGCGAAAGGCTTCTTGAGGGGAAAGCTGTAACTCTGTGAGATGATTTCACAGAACACAAAGCAGTTCCCCAGAAAGCTTCTTTCTCTTTGTTATCGGAGGATATTTCCTTTGGCCCTATAGTCTTCAAAGAGATCCGAAATATCTGTTCTCAGATTCCACAGAAATAAGGCTAGCAAAGAGATCCACGAAATACAGATGTAACTCTGTGAGTGGAAGTCACACATCACAGAGCAATTTCTCAGAAAGCTTCTTTCCAGATTTCATCTGAGGATATTTCCTTTTTCACCATAGCCCTCTATGGGTTTCCAAATATCACTTTGACAATTCCACAAGAAATGTCTTAGCGAAAGGCTTCTTGAGGGGAAAGCTGTAACTCTGTGAGATGATTTCACAGAAAACAAAGAAGATTCTCAGAAAGCTTCTTTCTCTTTGTTATCCGAGGATATTTCCTTTGGCCCTATAGTCTTCAAAGGGATCCGAAATCTCTCTTCTCAGATTCCACAGAAATAAGGCTAGCAAAGAGATTCACGAAATACAGATGTAACTCTGTGAGATGAATTAACAGAACACTAAGCAGTTTCTCAGAAAGCTTCTTTCCAGATTTCATCTGAGGATATTTCCTTTTTCACCATAGCCCTCTATGGGCTTCCAAATATCACTTTGCCTATTCCACAAGAACTGTCTTAGCGAAAGGCTTCTTGAGGGGAAAGCTGTTACTCTGTGAGATGATTTCACCGAACACAAAGAAGTTTCTCAGAAAGCTTGTTTCTCTTTGTTATCGGAGGATATTTCCTTTGGCCCTGTAGTCTTCAAAGGGATCCGAAATATCTGTTCTCAGATTCCACAGAAATAAGGCTAGCAATGAGATCCACGAAATACAGATGTAACCCTGTGAGTGGAAGTCACACATCACAGATCAGTTTCTCAGAAAGCTTCTTTCCAAATTTCATTTTAGGATATTTCGTTTTTCACCGTAGCCCTCCATGGGCTTCCAAATATCACTTTGCCAATTCCACAAGAACAGTTTTAGCGAAAGGCTGCTGGAGGGGAAAGCTTTAACTCTGTGAGATGATTACACAGAACACAAAGAAGTTTTTCAGAAAGCTTCTTTATCTTTGTTATCGGAAGATATTTCCTTTGGCCCTATAGTCTTCAAAGGGATCCGAAATATCTGTTCTCAGATTCCACAGAAACAAGGCTAGCAATGAGATCCACGAAATACAGATGTAACGCTGTGAGATGAATTAACAGAACACTAAGCAGTTTCTCAGAAAGCTTCTATCCAGATTTCATCTGAGGATATTTGCTTTTTCACCATAGCCCTCTATGGGCTTCCAAACGTCACTTTGCCAATTGCACAAGAACTGTCTCGGCGAAAGTCTTCTTGAGGGGAAAGCTGTAACTCTCTGAGATGATTTCACGGAACACAAAGAAGTTTCTCAGAAATCTTCTTTATCTTTGTTATCGGAGGATATTTCCTTTGGCCCTATAGTCTTCAAAGGGATCCGAAATATCTGTTCTCAGATTCCACAGAAATAAGGCTAGCAAAGAGATCCACGAAATACAGATGTAACTCTGTGAGATGAATTAACAGAACACTAAGAAGTTTCTCAGAAAGTTTCTTTCCAGATTTCATCTGAGGATATTTCCTTTTTCACCATAGCCCTCTATGGGCTTCCCAATATCACTTTGCCAATTCCACAAGAACTGTCTTAGCGAAAGGCTTCTTGAGGGGAAAGCTGTAACTCTGTGAGATGATTTCACAGAACACAAAGCAGTTCCCCAGAAAGCTTCTTTCTCTTTGTTATCGGAGGATATTTCCTTTGGCCCTATAGTCTTCAAAGGGATCCGAAATATCTGTTCTCAGATTCCACAGAAATAAGGCTAGCAAAGAGATCCACGAAATAAAGATGTAACTCTGTGAGTGGAAGTCGCACATCACAGAGCAATTTCTCAGAAAGCTTCTTTCCAGATTTCATCTGAGGATATTTCCTTTTTCACCATAGCCCTCTATGGGTTTCCAAATATCACTTTGACAATTCCACAAGAAATGTCTTAGCGAAAGGCTTCTTGAGGGGAAAGCTGTAACTCTGTGAGATGATTTCACAGAAAACAAAGAAGATTCTCAGAAAGCTTCTTTCTCTTTGTTATCCGAGGATATTTCCTTTGGCCCTATAGTCTTCAAAGGGATCCGAAATCTCTCTTCCCAGATTCCACAGAAATAAGGCTAGCAAAGAGATCCACGAAATACAGATATAACTCTGTGAGGGGAAGTCACACATCACAGAGCAGTTTCTCAGAAAGCTTCTTTCCAGATTTCATCTGAGGATATTTCCTTTTTCACCATAGCCCTCTATGGGCTTCCAAATATCACTTTGCCAATTCCACAAGAACTGTCTTAGCGAAAGGCTTCTTGAGGGGAAAGCTGTAACTCTGTGAGATGATTTCACAGAACACAAAGAAGTTTCTCAATAAGCTTCTTTCTCTTTGTTATAGGAGGATATATCCTTTGGCCCTTTATTCTTCAAAGGGATCCGAAATATCTGTTCTCAGATTCCACAGAAATAAGGCTAGCAAAGAGATCCACGAAATACAGATGTAACTCTGTGAGATGAATTTACAGAACACTAAGTAGTTTCTCAGAAAACTTCTTTCCAGATTTCATCTGAGGATATTTCCTTTTTCACCATAGCCCTCTATGGGCTTCCAAATATCACTTTGCCTATTCCACAAGAACTGTCTTAGCGAAAGGCTTCTTGAGGGGAAAGCTGTAACTCTGTGAGATGATTTCACAGAACACAAAGAAGTTTCTCAGAAAGCATCTTTCTCTTTGTTATCGGAGGATATTTCCTTTGGCCCTATAGTCTTCAAAGGAATCCGAAATATCTTTTCTCAGATTCCACAGAAATAAGGCTAGCAAAGAGATCCACGAAATACAGATGTAACTCTGTGAGTGGAAGTCACACATCACAGAGCAGTTTCTCAGAAAGCTCCTTCCAGATTTCATCTGAGGATATTTCCTTTTTCACCATAGCCCTCTATGGGCTTCCAAATATCACTTTGCCAATTCCACAAGAACTGTCTTAGCGAAAGGCTTCTTGAGGGGAAAGCTGTAACTCTGTTAGATGATTTCACCGAACACAAAGAAGTTTCTCAGAAAGCTTCTTTCTCTTTGTTATCGGAGGATATTTCCTTTGGCCCTATAGTCTTCAAAGGGATCCGAAATATCTGTTCTCAGATTCCACAGAAATAAGGATAGCAAAGATCCACGAAATACAGATGTAACTCTGTGAGATGAATTAACAGAAAACTAAGCAGTTTCTCAGAAAGCTTCTATCCAGATTTCATCTGAGGATATTTCCTTTTTCACCATTGCCCTCTATGGGCTTCCAAATATCACTTTGCCAATTGCACAAGAACTGTCTTAGCGAAAGGTTTCTTGAGGGGAAAGCTGTAACTCTGTGAGATGATTTCACATAACACAAAGAAGTTTCTCAGAAAGCTTCTTTCTCTTTGTTATCGGAGGATATTTCCTTTGGCCCTATAGTCTTCAAAGGGATCCGAAATATCTGTTCTCAGATTCCACAGAAATAAGGCTAGCAAAGAGATCCACGAAATACAGATGTAGCTCTGTGAGTGGAAGTCACACATCACAGACCAGTTTCTCAGAAAGCTTCTTTCCAGATTTCATCTGAGGATATTTCCTTTTGCACCATAGTCCTCTATGGGCTTCCATATATCACTTTTCCAATTCCACAAGAACTGTCTTAGCGAAAGGCTTCTTGAGGGGAAAGCTGTAACTCTGTGAGATGATTTCACAGAACACAAAGAAGTTCCTCAGAAAGCTTCTTTCTCTTTGTTATCGGAGGATATTTGCTTTGGCCCTATAGTCTTCAAAGGGATCCGAAATATCTGTTCTCAGATTCCACAGAAATAAGGCTAGCAAAGAGATGCACGAAATACAGATGTAACTATGTGAGTGGAAGTCACACATCACAGAGCAGTTTCTCAGAAAGCTTCTTTCCAGATTTCATCTGAGGATATTTCCTTTTTCACCATTGCCCTCTATGGGCTTATAAATATCACTTTGCCAATTCCACAAGAACTGTCTTAGCGAAAGGCTTCTTCAGGGGAAAGCTGTAACTCTGTGAGATGATTTCACAGAACACAAAGAAGTTTCTCAGAAAGCTTCTTTCTCTTTGTTATCGGAGGATATTTCCTTTGGCCCTATAGTCTTCAAAGGGATCCGAAATATCTGTTCTCAGATTCCACAGAAATAAGGCTAGCAAAGAGATCCACGAAATACAGATGTAACTCTGTGAGTGGAAGTCACACATCACAGAGCAGTTTCTCCGAAAGCTTCTTTCCAAATTTCATTTCCGGATATTTCCTTTTTCACCATAGTCCTCTATGGGCTTCCAAATATCACTTTGCCTATTCCACAATAACTGTCTTAGCGAAAGGCTTCTTGAGGGGAAAGCTGTAACTCTGTGAGATGATTTCACAGACACAAAGAAGTTTCTCAGAAAGCTTCTTTCTCTTTGTTATCGGAGGATATTTCCTTTGGCCCTATAGTCTTCAAAGGGATCCGAAATATCTGTTCTCAGATTCCACAGAAATAAGGCTAGCAAAGAGATCCACGAAATACAGATGTAACTCTGTGAGATAAATTAACAGAACACTAAGCAGTTTCTCAGAAAGCTTCTATCCATATTTCATCTGAGGATATTTCCTTTTTCACCATAGCCCTCTATGGGCTTCCAAATATCACTTTTCCAATTCCACAAAAACTGTCTTAGCGAAAGGCTTCTTGAGGGGAAAGCTGTAACTCTGTGAGATGATTTCACAGAACACAAAGAAGTTTCTCAGAAAGCTACTTTCTTTGTTGTCGGAGAATATTTCCTTTGGCCCTATAGTCTTCAAAGGGATCCGAAATATCTGTTCTCAGATTCCACAGAAATAAGGCTAGCAAAGATATCCACGAAATACAGATGTAACTCTGTGAGATGAATTTACAGAACACTAAGCAGTTTCTCAGAGAGCTTCTTTCCATATTTCATTCGGGGATATATCCTTTTTCAACCTAGCCCTCAATGGGCTTCCAAATATCACTTTGCCAATTCCACAAGAACTGTCTTAGCGAAAGGCTTCTTGAGGGGAAAGCTGTAACTCTGTGAGATGATTTCACAGAACACAAAGAAGTTCCTCAGAAAGCTTCTTTCTCTTTGTTATCGGAGGGTATTTGCTTTGGCCCTGTAGTCTTCAAAGGGATCCGAAATATCTGTTCTCAGATTCAACAGAAATAAGGCTAGCAAAGAGATCCACGAAATACAGATGTAACTCTGTGAGTGGAAGTCACACATCACAGAGCAGTTTCTCAGAAAGCTTCTTTCCAGATTTCATCTGAAGATATTTCCTTTTTCACCATAGCCCTCTATGGGCTTCCAAATATCACTTTGCCAATTCCACAAGAACTGTCTTAGCGAAAGGCTTCTTGAGGGGAAAGCTGTAACTCTGTGAGATGATTTCACAGAACACAAAGAAGTTTCTCAGAAAGCTTCTTTCTCTTTGTCATCAGAGGATATTTCCTTTGGCCCTATAGTCTTCAAAGGGATCCGAAATATCTGTTCTCAGATTCCACAGAAATAAGGCTAGCAAAGAGATCCACGAAATGCAGATGTAACTCTGTGAGATGAATTAACAGAACACTAAGCAGTTTCTCAGAAAGCTTCTTTCCAGATTTCATCTGAGGATATTTCCTTTTTCACCATAGCCCTCTATGGGCTTCCAAATATCACTTTGCCAATTCCACAAGAACTGTTTTAGCGAAAGGCTTCTTGAGGGGAAAGCTGTAACTCTGTGAGATGATTTCAAAGAACACATAGAAGTTTCTCAGAAAGCTTCTTTCTCTTTGTTATCGGAGGATATTTCCTTTGGCCCTATAGTCTTCAAAGGGATCCGAAATATCTGTTCTCAGATTCCACAGAAAGAAGGCTAGCAAAGAGATCCACGAAATACAGATGTAACTCTGTGAGATGAATTAACAGAACACTAAGCAGTTTCTCAGAAAGCTTCTTTCCAGATTTCATCTGAGGATATTTCCTTTTTCATCATATCCCTCTATGGGCTTCCAAATATCACTTTGCCTATTCCACAAGAACTGTCTTAGCGAAAGGCTTCTTGAGGGGAAAGCTGTTACTCTGTGAGATGATTTCACCGAACACGAAGAAGTTTCTCAGAAAGCTTCTTTCTCTTTGTTATCGGAGGATATTTCCTTTGGCCCTGTAGTCTTCAAAGGGATCCGAAATATCTGTTCTCAGATTCCACAGAAATAAGGCTAGCAATGAGATCCACGAAATACAGATGTAACCCTGTGAGTGGAAGTCACACATCACAGATCAGTTTCTCAGAAAGCTTCTTTCCAAATTTCATTTTAGGATATTTCGTTTTTCACCGTAGCCCTCCATGGGCTTCCAAATATCACTTTGCCAATTCCACAAGAACAGTCTTAGCGAAAGGCTGCTGGAGGGGAAAGCTTTAACTCTGTGAGATGATTACACAGAACACAAAGAAGTTTTTCAGAAAGCTTCTTTCTCTTTGTTATCGGAAGATATTTCCTTTGGCCCTATAGTCTTCAAAGGGATCCGAAATATCTGTTCTCAGATTCCACAGAAACAAGGCTAGCAATGAGATCCACGAAATACAGATGTAACGCTGTGAGATGAATTAACAGAACACTAAGCAGTTTCTCAGAAAGCTTCTATCCAGATTTCATCTGAGGATATTTGCTTTTTCACCATAGCCCTCTATGGGCTTCCAAACGTCACTTTGCCAATTACACAAGAACTGTCTCGGCGAAAGTCTTCTTGAGGGGAAAGCTGTAACTCTCTGAGATGATTTCACGGAACACAAAGAAGTTGCTCAGAAATCTTCTTTATCTTTGTTGTCGGAGGATATTTCCTTTGGCCCTATAGTCTTCAAAGGGATCCGAAATATCTGTTCTCAGATTCCACAGAAATAAGGCTAGCAAAGAGATCCACGAAATACAGATGTAACTCTGTGAGATGAATTAACAGAACACTAAGAAGTTTCTCAGAAAGTTTCTTTCCAGATTTCATCTGAGGATATTTCCTTTTTCACCATAGCCCTCTATGGGCTTCCCAATATCACTTTGCCAATTCCACAAGAACTGTCTTAGCGAAAGGCTTCTTGAGGGGAAAGCTGTAACTCTGTGAGATGATTTCACAGAACACAAAGCAGTTCCCCAGAAAGCTTCTTTCTCTTTGTTATCGGAGGATATTTCCTTTGGCCCTATAGTCTTCAAAGAGATCCGAAATATCTGTTCTCAGATTCCACAGAAATAAGGCTAGCAAAGAGATCCACGAAATACAGATGTAACTCTGTGAGTGGAAGTCACACATCACAGAGCAATTTCTCAGAAAGCTTCTTTCCAGATTTCATCTGAGGATATTTCCTTTTTCACCATAGCCCTCTATGGGTTTCCAAATATCACTTTGACAATTCCACAAGAAATGTCTTAGCGAAAGGCTTCTTGAGGGGAAAGCTGTAACTCTGTGAGATGATTTCACAGAAAACAAAGAAGATTCTCAGAAAGCTTCTTTCTCTTTGTTATCCGAGGATATTTCCTTTGGCCCTATAGTCTTCAAAGGGATCCGAAATCTCTCTTCTCAGATTCCACAGAAATAAGGCTAGCAAAGAGATTCACGAAATACAGATGTAACTCTGTGAGATGAATTAACAGAACACTAAGCAGTTTCTCAGAAAGCTTCTTTCCAGATTTCATCTGAGGATATTTCCTTTTTCACCATAGCCCTCTATGGGCTTCCAAATATCACTTTGCCTATTCCACAAGAACTGTCTTAGCGAAAGGCTTCTTGAGGGGAAAGCTGTTACTCTGTGAGATGATTTCACCGAACACAAAGAAGTTTCTCAGAAAGCTTCTTTCTCTTTGTTATCGGAGGATATTTCCTTTGGCCCTGTAGTCTTCAAAGGGATCCGAAATATCTGTTCTCAGATTCCACAGAAATAAGGCTAGCAATGAGATCCACGAAATACAGATGTAACCCTGTGAGTGGAAGTCACACATCACAGATCAGTTTCTCAGAAAGCTTCTTTCCAAATTTCATTTTAGGATATTTCGTTTTTCACCGTAGCCCTCCATGGGCTTCCAAATATCACTTTGCCAATTCCACAAGAACAGTCTTAGCGAAAGGCTGCTGGAGGGGAAAGCTTTAACTCTGTGAGATGATTACACAGAACACAAAGAAGTTTTTCAGAAAGCTTCTTTATCTTTGTTATCGGAAGATATTTCCTTTGGCCCTATAGTCTTCAAAGGGATCCGAAATATCTGTTCTCAGATTCCACAGAAACAAGGATAGCAATGAGATCCACGAAATACAGATGTAACGCTGTGAGATGAATTAACAGAACACTAAGCAGTTTCTCAGAAAGCTTCTATCCAGATTTCATCTGCGGATATTTGCTTTTTCACCATAGCCCTCTATGGGCTTCCAAACGTCACTTTGCCAATTGCACAAGAACTGTCTCGGCGAAAGTCTTCTTGAGGGGAAAGCTGTAACTCTCTGAGATGATTTCACGGAACACAAAGAAGTTTCTCAGAAATCTTCTTTATCTTTGTTATCGGAGGATATTTCCTTTGGCCCTATAGTCTTCAAAGGGATCCGAAATATCTGTTCTCAGATTCCACAGAAATAAGGCTAGCAAAGAGATCCACGAAATACAGATGTAACTCTGTGAGATGAATTAACAGAACACTAAGAAGTTTCTCAGAAAGTTTCTTTCCAGATTTCATCTGAGGATATTTCCTTTTTCACCATAGCCCTCTATGGGCTTCCCAATATCACTTTGCCAATTCCACAAGAACTGTCTTAGCGAAAGGCTTCTTGAGGGGAAAGCTGTAACTCTGTGAGATGATTTCACAGAACACAAAGCAGTTCCCCAGAAAGCTTCTTTCTCTTTGTTATCGGAGGATATTTCCTTTGGCCCTATAGTCTTCAAAGGGATCCGAAATATCTGTTCTCAGATTCCACAGAAATAAGGCTAGCAAAGAGATCCACGAAATACAGATGTTACTCTGTGAGATGAATTAACAGAACACTAAGCAGTTTCTCAGAAAGCTTCTTTCCAGATTTCATCTGAGGATATTTCCTTTTTCACCATAGCCCTCTATGTGCTTCCAATATCACTTTGCCTATTCCACAAAAACTGTCCTAGCGAAAGGCTTCTTGAGGGGAAAGCTGTAACTCTGTGAGATGATTTCACCGAACACAAAGAAGTTTCTCAGTAAGCTTCTTTCTCTTTGTTATCGGAGGATACTTCCTTTGGCCCTATAGTCTTCAAAGGGATCCGAAATATCTGTTCTCAGATTCCACAGAAATAAGGCTAGCAAAGAGATCCACGAAATACAGATGTAACTCTGTGAGTGGTAGTCACACATCACAGAGCAGTTTCTCAGAAAGCTTCTTTCCAGATTTCATCTGAGGATATTTCCTTTTGCACCATAGTCCTCTATGGGCTTCCAAATATCACTTTGCCAATTCCACAAGAACTGTCTTAGCGAAAGGCTTCTTGAGGGGAAAGGTGTAACTCTGTGAGATGATTTCACAGAACACAAAGAAGTTTCTCAGAAAGCTTCTTTCTCTTTTTTATCGGAGGATAATTCCTTTGGCCCTGTAGTCTTCAAAGGGATCCGAAATATCTGTTCTCAGATTCCACAGAAATAAGGCTAGCAAAGAGATCCACGAAATACAGATGTAACCCTGTGAGTGGAAGTCACACATCACAGAGCAGTTTCTCAGAAAGCTTCTTTCCAGATTTCATCTGAGGATATTTCCTTTTTCACCATAGCCCTCTATGGGCTTATAAATATCACTTTGCCAATTCCACAAGAACTGTCTTAGCGAAAGGCTTCTTGAGGGGAAAGCTGTAACTCTGTGAGATGATTTCACAGAACACAAAGAGGTTTCTCAGAAAGCTTCTTTCTCTTTGTTATCGGAGGATATTTCCTTTGGCCCTATATTCTTCAAAGGGATCCGAAATCTCTGTTCTCAGATTCCACAGAAATAAGGCTAGCAAAGAGATTCACGAAATACAGATGTAACTCTGTGAGATGAATTAACAGAACACTAAGCAGTTTCTCAGAAAGCTTCTTTCCAGATTTCATCTGAGGATATTTCCTTTTTCACCATAGCCCTCTATGGGCTTCCAAATATCACTTTGCCTATTCCACAAGAACTGTCTTAGCGAAAGGCTTCTTGAGGGGAAAGCTGTAACTCTGTGAGATGATTTCACAGAGCACAAAGAAGTTTCTCAGAAAGCTTCTTTCTCTTTGTTATCGGAGGATATTTCCTTTGGCCCTATAGTCTTCAAAGGGATCCGAAATCTCTGTTCTCAGATTCCACAGAAATAAGGCTAGCAAAGAGATCCACGAAATACAGATGTAACTCTGTGAGTGGAAGTCACACATCACAGAGCAGTTTCTCAGAAAGCTTCTTTCCAGATTTCATCTGAGGATATTTCCTTTTTCACCATAGCCCTCTATGGACTTATAAATATCACTTTGCCAATTCCACAAGAACTGTCTTAGCGAAAGGCTTCTTGTGGGGAAAGCTGTATCTCTGTGAGATGATTTCACAGAAAACAAAGAAGTTTCTCAGAAAGCTTCTTTCTCTTTGTTATCGGAGGATATTTCCTTTGGCCCTATAGTTTTCAAAGGGATCCGAAATCTCTGTTCTCAGATTCCACAGAAATAAGGCTAGCAAAGAGATCCACGAAATACAGATGTAACTCTGTGAGATGAATTAACAGAACACTAAGAAGTTTCTCAGAAAGCTTCTTTCCAGATTTCATCTGAGGATATTTCCTTTTTCACCATAGCCCTCTATGGGCTTCCAAATATCACGTTGCCTATTCCACAAGAACTGTCTTAGTGAAAGGCTTCTTGAGGGGAAAGCTGTAACTCTGTGAGATGATTTCACCGAACACAAAGAAGTTTCTCAGAAAGCTTCTTTCTCTTTGTTATCGGAGGATATTTGATTTGCCCTATAGTCTTCAAAGGGATCCGAAATATCTGTTCTCAGATTCCACAGAAATAAGGCTAGCAAAGAGATCCACGAAATACAGATGTAACTCTGTGAGTGGAAGTCACACATCACAGAGCAGTTTCTCATAAAGCTTCTTTCCAAATTTCATTTCAGGATATTTCCTTTTTCACCATAGCCCACTATGGGCTTCCAAATATCACTTTGCCTATTCACAAGACCTCTCTTAGCGAAAGGCTTCTGGAGGGGAAAGCTGTAACTCTGTGAGATGATTTCACGGAACACAAAGAAGTTTCTCAGAAAGCTTCTTTCTCTTTGTTATCGGAGGATATTTCCTTTGGCCCTATAGTCTTCAAAGGGATCCGAAATATCTGTTCTCAGATTCCACAGAAATAAGGCTAGAAAAGAGATCCACGAAATACAGATGTAACTCTGTGAGATGAATTAACAGAAAAGTAAGCAGTTTCTCAGAAAGCTTCTTTCCAGATTTCATCTGAGGATATTTCCATTTTCACCATAGCCCTCTATGGGCTTCCAAATATCACTTTGCCAATTCCACAAGAACTGTCTTAGCGAAAGGCTTCTTGAGGGGAAAGCTGTAACTCTGTGAGATGATTTCACAGAACACAAAGAAGTTTCTCAGAAAGCTTCTTTCTCTTTGTTATCGGAGGACATTTCCTTTGGCCCTATAGTCTTCAAAGGGATCCGAAATATCTGTTCTCAGATTCCACAGAAATAAGGCTAGCAAAGAGATCCACGAAATACAGATGTAACTCTGTGAGATGAATTAACAGAACACTAAGCAGTTTCTAAGAAAGCTTCCTTCCAGATTTCATCTGAGGATATTTCCTTTTTCACCATAGCCCTCTATGGGCTTCCAAATATCGCTTTGCCAATACCACAAGAACTATCTTAGTGAAAGGCTTCTTGAAGGGAAAGCTGTAACTCTGTGAGATGATTTCACAGAACACAAAGAAGTTTCTCAGAAAGCATCTTTCTCTTTGTTATCGGAGGATATTTCCTTTGGCCCTATAGTCTTGAAAGGGATCCGAAATGTCTGTTCTCAGATTCCACAGAAAGAAGGCTAGCAAAGAGATCCACGAAATACAGATGTAACTCTGTGAGTGGAAGTAAGACATCACAGAGCAGTTTCTCAGAAAGCTTCTTTCCAGATTTCATCTGAGGATATTTCCTTTTTCACCATAGCCCTCTATGGGCTTCCAAATATCACTTTGCCAATTCCACAAGAACTGTCTTAGCGAAAGGCTTCTTGAGGGGAAAGCTGTAACTCTGTGAGATGATTTCACAGAACACAGAGAAGTTTCTCAGAAAGCTTCTTTCTCTTTGTCATCAGAGGATATTTCCTTTGGACCTATAGTCTTCAAAGGGATCCGAAATATCTGTTCTCAGATACCACAGAAATAAGGCTAGCAAAGAGATCCACGAAATACAGATGTAACTCTGTGAGTGGAAGTCACACATCACAGAGCAGTTTCTCAGAAAGCTTCTTTCCAGATTTCATCTGAGGATATTTCCTTTTTCACCATAGCCCTCTATGGGCTTCCAAATATCACTTTTCCTATTCACAAGAACTCTCTTAGCGAAAGTCTTCTTCAGGGGAATGCTGTAACTCTGTGAGATGATTTCACCGAACACAAAGAAGTTTCTCAAATAGCTTCTTTCTCTTTGTTATAGGAGGATATTTCCTTTGGCCCTATAGTCTTCAAAGGGATCCGAAATATCTATTCTCAGATTCCACAGAAATAAGGATAGCAAAGAGATCCACGAAATACAGATGTAACTCTGTGAGATGAATTAACAGAACACTAAGCAGTTTCTCAGAAAGCTTCTTTCAAGATTTCATCTGAGGATATTTCCTTTTTCACCGTAGCCCTCTATGGGCTTCCAAATATCACTTTGCCAATTCCACAAGAACTGTCTTAGCGAAAGGCTTCTTGAGGGGAAAGCTGTAACTCTGTGAGATGATTTCACCGAACACAAAGAAGTTTCTCAGAAAGCTTCTTTCTCTTTGTTATTGGAGGATATTTCCTTTGGCCCTATAGTCTTCAACGGGATCCGAAATATCTGTTCTCAGATTCCACAGAAATAAGGCTAGCAAAGAGATCCACGAAATACAGATGTAACTCTGTGAGATGAATTAACAGAACACTAAGAAGTTTCTCAGAAAGCTTCTTTCCAGATTTCGTCTGAAGATATTTCCTTTTTCACCATAGCCCTCTATGGGTTTCCAAATATCACTTTGTCTATTCCACAAGAACTGTCTTAGCGAAAGGCTTCTTGAGGGGAAAGCTGTAACTCTGTGAGATGATCACAGAACACAAAGAAGTTTCTCAGAAAGCTTCTCTCTCTTTGTCATCGGAGGATATTTCATTTGGCCCTATAGTCTTCAAAGGGATCCGAAATATCAGTTCTCAGATTCCACAGAAAGAAGGCTAGCAAAGAGATTCACGAAATACAGATGTAACTCTGTGAGTAGAAGTCACACATCACAGAGCAGTTTCTCAGAAAGCTTCTTTCCAGATTTCATCTGAGGATATTTCCTTTTTCACCATAGCCCTCTATGGGCTTCCAAATATCACTTTGCCAATTCCACAAGAACTGTCTTAGCGAAAGGCTTCTTGAGGGGAAAGCTGTAACTCTGTGATATGATTTCACAGAACACAAAGAAGTTTCTCAGAAAGCTTCTTTCTCTTTGTTATCGGAGGATATTTCCTTTGGCCCTATAGTCTTCAAAGGGATCCGAAATATCTGTTCTCAGATTCCACAGAAATAAGGCTAGCAAAGAGATCCACGAAATACAGATGTAACTCTGTGAGATGAATTAACAGAACACTAAGCAGTTTCTAAGAAATCTTCTTTCCAGATTTCATCTGAGGATATTTCCTTTTTCACCCTAGCCCTCTATGGGCTTCCAAATATCGCTTTGCCAATACCACAAGAACTATCTTAGTGAAAGGCTTCTTGAAGGGAAAGCTGTAACTCTGTGAGATGATTTCACAGAACACAAAGAAGTTTCTCAGAAAGCATCTTTCTCTTTGTTATCGGAGGATACTTCCTTTGGCCCTATAGTCTTCAAAGGGATCCGAAATATCTGTTCTCAGATTCCACAGAAATAAGGATAGCAAAGATCCACGAAATACAGATGTAACTCTGTGAGATGAATTAACAGAACACTAAGCAGTTTCTCAGAAAGCTTCTATCCAGATTTCATCTGAGGATATTTCCTTTTTCACCATAGCCTTCTACGGGCTTCCAAATATCACTTTGCCAATTGCACAAGAACTGTCTTAGCGAAAGGTTTCTTGAGGGGAAAGCTGTAACTCTGTGAGATGATTTCACATAACACAAAGAAGTTTCTCAGAAAGCTTCTTTCTCTTTGTTATCGGAGGATATTTCCTTTGGCCCTATAGTCTTCAAAGGGATCCGAAATATCTGTTCTCAGATTCCACAGAAATAAGGCTAGCAAAGAGATCCACGAAATACAGATGTTACTCTGTGAGATGAATTAACAGAACACTAAGCAGTTTCTCAGAAAGCTTCTTTCCAGATTTCATCTGAGGATATTTCCTTTTTCACCATAGCCCTCTATGTGCTTCCAATATCACTTTGCCTATTCCACAAAAACTGTCTTAGCGAAAGGCTTCTTGAGGGGAAAGCTGTAACTCTGTGAGATGATTTCACCGAACACAAAGAAGTTTCTCAGTAAGCTTCTTTCTCTTTGTTATCGGAGGATACTTCCTTTGGCCCTATAGTCTTCAAAGGGATCCGAAATATCTGTTCTCAGATTCCACAGAAATAAGGCTAGCAAAGAGATCCACGAAATACAGATGTAACTCTGTGAGTGGTAGTCACACATCACAGAGCAGTTTCTCAGAAAGCTTCTTTCCAGATTTCATCTGAGGATATTTCCTTTTGCACCATAGTCCTCTATGGGCTTCCAAATATCACTTTGCCAATTCCACAAGAACTGTCTTAGCGAAAGGCTTCTTGAGGGGAAAGGTGTAACTCTGTGAGATGATTTCACAGAACACAAAGAAGTTTCTCAGAAAGCTTCTTTCTCTTTTTTATCGGAGGATAATTCCTTTGGCCCTGTAGTCTTCAAAGGGATCCGAAATATCTGTTCTCAGATTCCACAGAAATAAGGCTAGCAAAGAGATCCACGTAATACAGATGTAACTCTGTGAGATGAATTAACAGAACACTAAGCAGTTTCTAAGAAAGCTTCTTTCCAGATTTCATCTGAGGATATTTCCTTTTTCACCATAGCCCTCTATGGGCTTCCAAATATCGCTTTGCCAATACCACAAGAACTATCTTAGTGAAAGGCTTCTTGAAGGGAAAGCTGTAACTCTGTGAGATGATTTCACAGAACACAAAGAAGTTTCTCAGAAAGCTTCTTTCTCTTTGTTATCGGAGGATATTTCCTTTGGCCCTATAGTTTTCAAAGGAATCCGAAATGTCTGTTCTCAGATTCCACAGAAAGAAGGCTAGCAAAGAGATCCAGGAAATACAGATGTAACTCTGTGAGTGGAAGTCACACATCACAGAGCACTTTCTCAGAAAGCTTCTTTCCAGATTTCATCTGAGGATATTTCCTTTTTCACCATAGCCCTCTATGGGCTTCCAAATATCACTTTTCCAATTCCACAAGAACTGTCTTAGCGAAAGGCTTCTTGAGGGGAAAGCTGTAACTCTGTGAGATGATTTCACAGAACACAAAGAAGTTTCTCAGAAAGCTACTTTCTTTTTGTTGTCGGAGGATATTTCCTTTGGCCCTATAGTCTTCAAAGGGATCCGAAATATCTGTTCTCAGATTCCACAGAAATAAGGCTAGCAAAGAGATCCACGAAATACAGATGTAACTCGGTGAGATGAATTAACAGAACACTAAGCAGTTTCTCAGAGAGCTTCTTTCCATATTTCATCCGGGGATATATCCTTTTTCAACCTAGCCCTCTATGGGCTTCCAAATATCACTTCGCCAGTTCCACAAGAACTGTCTTAGCGAAAGGCTTCTTGAGGGGTAAGCTGTAACTCTGTGAGATGATTTCACAGAACACAAAGAAGTTTCTCAGAAAGCTTCTTTCTCTTTGTCATCGGAGGATATTTCCTTTGGCCCTACAGTCTTCAAAGGGATCCGAAATATCTGTTCTCAGATTCCACAGAAAGAAGGCTAGCAAAGACATCCACGAAATACAGCTGTAACTCTGTGAGTGGAAGTCACACATCACAGAGCAGTTTCTCAGAAAGCTTCTTTCCAGATTTCATCTGAGGATATTTCCTTTTTCACCATAGCCCTCTATGGGCTTCCAAATATCACTTTGCCAATTCCACAAGAACTGTCTTAGCGAAAGGCTTCTTGAGGGGAAAGCTGTAACTCTGTGAGATGATTTCACAGAACACAAAGAAGTTTCTCAGAAAGCTTCTTTCTCTTTGTCATCGGAGGATATTTCCTTTGGCCCTATAGTCTTCAAAGGGATCTGAAATATCTGTTCTCAGATTCCACAGAAAGAAGGCTAGCAAAGAGATCCAGGAAATGCAGATGTAACTCTGTGAGTGGAAGTCACACATCACAGAGCAGTTTCTCAGAAAGCTTCTTTCCAGATTTCATCTGAGGATATTTCCTTTTTCACCATAGCCCTCTATGGGCTTCCAAATATCACTTTGCCAGTTCCACAAGAACTGTCTTAGCGAAAGGCTTCTTGAGGGGAAAGCTGTAACTCTGTGATATGATTTCACAGAACACAAAGAAGTTTCTCAGAAAGCTTCTTTCTCTTTGTTATCGGAGGATATTTCCTTTGGCCCTATAGTCTTCAAAGGGATCCGAAATATCTGTTCTCAGATTCCACAGAAATAAGGCTAGCAAAGAGATCCACGAAATACAGATGTAACTCTGTGAGATGAATTAACAGAACACTAAGCAGTTTCTAAGAAAGCTTCTTTCCAGATTTCATCTGAGGATATTTCCTTTTTCACCATAGCCCTCTATGGGCTTCCAAATATCGCTTTGCCAATACCACAAGAACTATCTTAGTGAAAGGCTTCTTGAAGGGAAAGCTGTAACTCTGTGAGATGATTTCACAGAACTCAAAGAAGTTTCTCAGAAAGCATCTTTCTCTTTGTTATCGGAGGATATTTCCTTTGGCCCTATAGTTTTCAAAGGAATCCGAAATGTCTGTTCTCAGATTCCACAGAAAGAAGGCAAGCAAAGAGATCCAGGAAATACAGATGTAACTCTGTGAGTGGAAGTCACACATCACAGAGCACTTTCTCAGAAAGCTTCTTTCCAGATTTCATCTGAGGATATTTCCTTTTTCACCATAGTCCTCTATGGGCTTCCAAATATCACTTTTCCAATTCCACAAGAACTGTCTTAGCGAATAGGCTTCTTGAGGGGAAAGCTGTAACTCTGTGAGATGATTTCACAGAACACAAAGAAGTTTCTCAGAAAGCTACTTTCTTTTTGTTGTCGGAGGATATATCCTTTGACCCTATAGTCTTCAAAGGGATCCGAAATATCTGTTCTGAGATTCCACAGAAATAAGGCTAGCAAAGAGATGCACGAAATACAGATGTAACTCTGTGAGATGAATTAACAGAACACTAAGCAGTTTCTCAGAGAGCTTCTTTCCATATTTCATCCGGGGATATATCCTTTTTCAACCTAGCCCTCTATGGGCTTCCAACTATCACTTTGCCAGTTCCACAAGAACTGTCTTAGCGAAAGGCTTCTTGAGGGGAAATCTGTAACTCTGTGAGATGATTTCACAGAACACAAAGATGTTTCTCAGAAAGCTTCTTTCTCTTTGTTATCGGAGGATATTTCCTTTGGGCCTATAGTCTTGAAAGGGATCCGAAATGTCTGTTCTCAGATTCCACAGAAAGAAGGCTAGCAAAGAGATCCACGAAATACAGATGTAACTCTGTGACTGGAAGTCGCACATCACAGAGCAGTTTCTCAGAAAGCTTCTTTCCAGATTTCATCTGAGAATATTTCCTTTTTCACCATAGCCCTCTATGGGCTTCCAAATATCACTTTGCCAATTCCACAAGAACTGTCTTAGCGAAAGGCTTCTTGAGGGGAAAGCTGTTACTCTGTGAGATGATTTCACAGAACACAAAGAAGTTTCTCAGAAAGCTTCTTTCTCTTTGTCATCAGAGGATATTTCCTTTGGACCTATAGTCTTCAAAGGGATCCGAAATATCTGTTCTCAGATACCACAGAAATAAGGCTAGCAAAGAGATCCACGAAATACAGCTGTAACTCTGTGAGTGGAAGTCACACATCACAGAGCAGTTTCTCAGAAAGCTTCTTTCCAGATTTCATCTGAGGATATTTCCTTTTTCACAATAGCCCTCTATGGGCTTCCAAATATCACTTTGCCAATTCCACAAGAACTCTCTTAGCGAAAGGCTTCTTGAGGGGAAAGCTGTAACTCTGTGAGATGATTTCACAGAACACAAAGAAGTTTCTCAGAAAGCTTCCTTCTCTTTGTCATCGGAGGATATTTCCTTTGGCCCTATAGTCTTCAAAGGGATCCGAAATATCTGTTCTCAGATTCCACAGAAAGAAGGCTAGCAAAGAGATCCAGGAAATGCAGATGTAACTCTGTGAGTGGAAGTCACACATCACAGAGCAGTTTCTCAGAGAGCTTCTTTCCAGATTTCATCTGAGGATATTTCCTTTTTCACCATAGCCCTCTATGGGCTTCCAAATATCACTTTGCCAGTTCCACAAGAACTGTCTTAGCGAAAGGCTTCTTGAGGGGAAAGCTGTAACTCTGTGATATGATTTCACAGAACACAAAGAAGTTTCTCAGAAAGCTTCTTTCTCTTTGTTATCGGAGGATATTTCCTTTGGCCCTATAGTCTTCAAAGGGATCCGAAATATCTGTTCTCAGATTCCACAAAAATAAGGCTAGCAAAGAGATCCACGAAATACAGATGTAACTCTGTGAGATGAATTAACAGAACACTAAGCAGTTTCTAAGAAAGCTTCTTTCCAGATTTCATCTGAGGATATTTCCTTTTTCACCATAGCCCTCTATGGGCTTCCAAATATCGCTTTGCCAATACCACAAGAACTATCTTAGTGAAAGGCTTCTTGAAGGGAAAGCTGTAACTCTGTGAGATGATTTCACAGAACACAAAGAAGTTTCTCAGAAAGCTTCTTTCTCTTTGTTATCGGAGGATATTTCCTTTGGCCCTATAGTTTTCAAAGGAATCCGAAATGTCTGTTCTCAGATTCCACAGAAAGAAGGCTAGCAAAGACATCCACGAAATACAGATGTAACTCTGTGAGATGAATTAACAGAACACTAAGCAGTTTCACAGAGAGCTTCTTTCCATATTTCATCCGGGGATATATCCTTTTTCAACCTAGCCCTCTATGGGCTTCCAAATATCACTTTGCCAGTTCCACAAGAACTGTCTTAGCGAAAGGCTTCTTGAGGGGAAAGCTGTAACTCTGTGAGATGATTTCACAGAACACAAAGAAGTTTCTCAGAAAGCTTCTTTCTCTTTGTCATCGGAGGATATTTCCTTTGGCCCTACAGTCTTCAAAGGGATCCGAAATATCTGTTCTCAGATTCCACAGAAAGAAGGCTAGCAAAGACATCCACGAAATACAGCTGTAACTCTGTGAGTGGAAGTCACACATCACAGAGCAGTTTCTCAGAAAGCTTCTTTCCAGATTTCATCTGAGGATATTTCCTTTTTCACCATAGCCCTCTATGGGCTTCCAAATATCACTTTGCCAATTCCACAAGAACTGTCTTAGCGAAAGGCTTCTTGAGGGGAAAGCTGTAACTCTGTGAGATGATTTCACAGAACACAAAGAAGTTTCTCAGAAAGCTTCTTTCTCTTTGTCATCGGAGGATATTTCCTTTGGCCCTATAGTCTTCAAAGGGATCCGAAATATCTGTTCTCAGATTCCACAGAAAGAAGGCTAGCAAAGAGATCCAGGAAATGCAGATGTAACTCTGTGAGTGGAAGTCACACATCACAGAGCAGTTTCTCAGAAAGCTTCTTTCCAGATTTCATCTGAGGATATTTCCTTTTTCACCATAGCCCTCTATGGGCTTCCAAATATCACTTTGCCAGTTCCACAAGAACTGTCTTAGCGAAAGGCTTCTTGAGGGGAAAGCTGTAACTCTGTGATATGATTTCACAGAACACAAAGAAGTTTCTCAGAAAGCTTCTTTCTCTTTGTTATCGGAGGATATTTCCTTTGGCCCTATTGTCTTCAAAGGGATCCGAAATATCTGTTCTCAGATTCCACAGAAATAAGGCTAGCAAAGAGATCCACGAAATACAGATGTAACTCTGTGAGATGAATTAACAGAACACTAAGCAGTTTCTAAGAAAGCTTCTTTCCAGATTTCATCTAAGGATATTTCCTTTTTCACCATAGCCCTCTATGGGCTTCCAAATATCGCTTTGCCAATACCACAAGAACTATCTTAGTGAAAGGCTTCTTGAAGGGAAAGCTGTAACTCTGTGAGATGATTTCACAGAACACAAAGAAGTTTCTCAGAAAGCATCTTTCTCTTTGTTATCGGAGGATATTTCCTTTGGCCCTATAGTTTTCAAAGGAATCCGAAATGTCTGTTCTCAGATTCCACAGAAAGAAGGCAAGCAAAGAGATCCAGGAAATACAGATGTAACTCTGTGAGTGGAAGTCACACATCACAGAGCACTTTCTCAGAAAGCTTCTTTCCAGATTTCATCTGAGGATATTTCCTTTTTCACCATAGTCCTCTATGGGCTTCCAAATATCACTTTTCCAATTCCACAAGAACTGTCTTAGCGAAAGGCTTCTTGAGGGGAAAGCTGTAACTCTGTGAGATGATTTCACAGAACACAAAGAAGTTTCTCAGAAAGCTACTTTCTTTTTGTTGTCGGAGGATATTTCCTTTGACCCTATAGTCTTCAAAGGGATCCGAAATATCTGTTCTGAGATTCCACAGAAATAAGGCTAGCAAAGAGATGCACGAAATACAGATGTAACTCTGTGAGATGAATTAACAGAACACTAAGCAGTTTCTCAGAGAGCTTCTTTCCATATTTCATCCGGGGATATTTCCTTTCTCAACCTAGCCCTCTATGGGCTTCCAAATATCACTTTGCCAGTTCCACAAGAACTGTCTTAGCGAAAGGCTTCTTGAGGGGAAAGCTGTAACTCTGTGAGATGATTTCACAGAACACAGAGAAGTTTGTCAGAAAGCTTCTTTCTCTTTGTCATCGGAGGATATTTCCTTTGGCCCTATAGTCTTCAAAGGGATCCGAAATATCTGTTCTCAGATTCCACAGAAATAAGGCTAGCAAAGAGATGCACGAAATACAGATGTAACTCTGTGAGATGTATTAACAGAACACTAAGCAGTTTCTCAGAAAGCTTCTTTCCAGATTTCATCTGAGGATATTTCCTTTTTCACCATAGCCCTCTATGGGCTTCCAAATGTCACTTTGCCAATTGCACAAAAACTATCTTAGCGAAAGGCTTCTTGAGGGGAAAGCTGTAACTCTGTGAGATGATTTCACAGAACACAAAGAAGTTTCTCAGAAAGCTTCTTTCTCTTTGTTATCGGAGGATATTTCCTTTGGCCCTATAGTCTTCAAAGGGATCCGAAATATCTGTTCTCAGATTCCACAGAATTAAGGCTAGCAAAGAGATCCACGAAATACAGATGAAACTCCGTGAGATGAATTAACAGAACACTAAGCAGTTTCTCAGAAAGCTTCTTTCCAGATTTCATCTGAGGATATTTCCTTTTTCACAATAGCCCTCTATGGGCTTCCAAATATCACTTTGCCAATTCCACAAGAACTCTCTTAGCGAAAGGCTTCTTGAGGGGAAAGCTGTAACTCTGTGAGATGATTTCACAGAACACAAAGAAGTTTCTCAGAAAGCTTCCTTCTCTTTGTCATCGGAGGATATTTCCTTTGGCCCTATAGTCTTCAAAGGGATCCGAAATATCTGTTCTCAGATACCACAGAAATAAGGCTAGCAAAGAGATCCACGAAATACAGCTGTAACTCTGTGAGTGGAAGTCACACATCACAGAGCAGTTTCTCAGAAAGCTTCTTTCCAGATTTCATCTGAGGATATTTCCTTTTTCACAATAGCCCTCTATGGGCTTCCAAATATCACTTTGCCAATTCCACAAGAACTCTCTTAGCGAAAGGCTTCTTGAGGGGAAAGCTGTAACTCTGTGAGATGATTTCACAGAACACAAAGAAGTTTCTCAGAAAGCTTCCTTCTCTTTGTCATCGGAGGATATTTCCTTTGGCCCTATAGTCTTCAAAGGGATCCGAAATATCTGTTCTCAGATTCCACAGAAAGAAGGCTAGCAAAGAGATCCAGGAAATGCAGATGTAACTCTGTGAGTGGAAGTCACACATCACAGAGCAGTTTCTCAGAGAGCTTCTTTCCAGATTTCATCTGAGGATATTTCCTTTTTCACCATAGCCCTCTATGGGCTTCCAAATATCACTTTGCCAATTCCACAAGAACTGTCTTAGCGAAAGGCTTCTTGAGGGGAAAGCTGTAACTCTGTGAGATGATTTCACAGAACACAAAGAAGTTTCTCAGAAAGCTTCTTTCTCTTTGTCATCGGAGGATATTTCCTTTGGCCCTATAGTCTTCAAAGGGATCCGAAATATCTGTTCTCAGATTCCACAGAAAGAAGGCTAGCAAAGAGATCCAGGAAATGCAGATGTAACTCTGTGAGTGGAAGTCACACATCACAGAGCAGTTTCTCAGAAAGCTTCTTTCCAGATTTCATCTGAGGATATTTCCTTTTTCACCATAGCCCTCTATGGGCTTCCAAATATCACTTTGCCAGTTCCACAAGAACTGTCTTAGCGAAAGGCTTCTTGAGGGGAAAGCTGTAACTCTGTGATATGATTTCACAGAACACAAAGAAGTTTCTCAGAAAGCTTCTTTCTCTTTGTTATCGGAGGATATTTCCTTTGGCCCTATTGTCTTCAAAGGGATCCGAAATATCTGTTCTCAGATTCCACAGAAATAAGGCTAGCAAAGAGATCCACGAAATACAGATGTAACTCTGTGAGATGAATTAACAGAACACTAAGCAGTTTCTAAGAAAGCTTCTTTCCAGATTTCATCTAAGGATATTTCCTTTTTCACCATAGCCCTCTATGGGCTTCCAAATATCGCTTTGCCAATACCACAAGAACTATCTTAGTGAAAGGCTTCTTGAAGGGAAAGCTGTAACTCTGTGAGATGATTTCACAGAACACAAAGAAGTTTCTCAGAAAGCATCTTTCTCTTTGTTATCGGAGGATATTTCCTTTGGCCCTATAGTTTTCAAAGGAATCCGAAATGTCTGTTCTCAGATTCCACAGAAAGAAGGCAAGCAAAGAGATCCAGGAAATACAGATGTAACTCTGTGAGTGGAAGTCACACATCACAGAGCACTTTCTCAGAAAGCTTCTTTCCAGATTTCATCTGAGGATATTTCCTTTTTCACCATAGTCCTCTATGGGCTTCCAAATATCACTTTTCCAATTCCACAAGAACTGTCTTAGCGAAAGGCTTCTTGAGGGGAAAGCTGTAACTCTGTGAGATGATTTCACAGAACACAAAGAAGTTTCTCAGAAAGCTACTTTCTTTTTGTTGTCGGAGGATATTTCCTTTGACCCTATAGTCTTCAAAGGGATCCGAAATATCTGTTCTGAGATTCCACAGAAATAAGGCTAGCAAAGAGATGCACGAAATACAGATGTAACTCTGTGAGATGAATTAACAGAACACTAAGCAGTTTCTCAGAGAGCTTCTTTCCATATTTCATCCGGGGATATTTCCTTTCTCAACCTAGCCCTCTATGGGCTTCCAAATATCACTTTGCCAGTTCCACAAGAACTGTCTTAGCGAAAGGCTTCTTGAGGGGAAAGCTGTAACTCTGTGAGATGATTTCACAGAACACAGAGAAGTTTGTCAGAAAGCTTCTTTCTCTTTGTCATCGGAGGATATTTCCTTTGGCCCTATAGTCTTCAAAGGGATCCGAAATATCTGTTCTCAGATTCCACAGAAATAAGGCTAGCAAAGAGATGCACGAAATACAGATGTAACTCTGTGAGATGTATTAACAGAACACTAAGCAGTTTCTCAGAAAGCTTCTTTCCAGATTTCATCTGAGGATATTTCCTTTTTCACCATAGCCCTCTATGGGCTTCCAAATGTCACTTTGCCAATTGCACAAAAACTATCTTAGCGAAAGGCTTCTTGAGGGGAAAGCTGTAACTCTGTGAGATGATTTCACAGAACACAAAGAAGTTTCTCAGAAAGCTTCTTTCTCTTTGTTATCGGAGGATATTTCCTTTGGCCCTATAGTCTTCAAAGGGATCCGAAATATCTGTTCTCAGATTCCACAGAATTAAGGCTAGCAAAGAGATCCACGAAATACAGATGAAACTCCGTGAGATGAATTAACAGAACACTAAGCAGTTTCTCAGAAAGCTTCTTTCCAGATTTCATCTGAGGATATTTCCTTTTTCATCATAGCCCTCTATGGGCTTCCAAATATCACTTTGCCAATTCCACAAGAACTGTCTTAGCGAAAGGCTTCTTGAGGGGAAAGCTGTAACTCTCTGAGATGATTTCACAGAACACAAAGAAGTTTCTCAGAAAGCTTCTTTCTCTTTGTTATCGGAGGATATTTCCTTTGGCCCTATAGTCTTCAAAGGGATCCGAAATATCTGTTCTCAGATTCCACAGAAAGAAGGCTAGCAAAGAGATCCACAAAATACAGATGTAACTGTGTGAGATGAATTAACAGAACACTAAGCAGTTTCTCAGAAAGCTTCTTTCCAGATTTCATCTGAGGATATTTCCTTTTTCACCATAGCCCTCTATGGGCTTCCAAATATCACTTTGCCAATTCCACAAGAACTGTCTTACCAAAAGGCTTCTTGAGGGGAAAGCTGTAACTCTGTGAGATGATTTCACAGAACACAAAAAAGTTTGTCAGAAAGCTTCTTTCTCTTTGTTATCGGAGAATATTTCCCTTGGCCCTATAGTCTTCAAAGGGATCCGAAATATCTTTTCTCAGATTACACAGAAATAAGGCTAGCAAAGAGATCCACGAAATACAGATGTAACTCTGTGAGATGTATTAACAGAACACTAAGCAGTTTCTCAGAAGGCTTCTTTCTAGATTTCATCTGAGGATAATTCCTTTTTCACTATAGCCCTCTATGGGTGTCCAAATATCACTTTGCCAATACCACAAGAACTGTCTTAGTGAAAGGCTCCTTTAGGGGAAATCCGTAACTCTGTGAGATGATTTCACAGAACACAAAGAAGTTTCTCAGAAAGCTTCTTTCTCTTTGTTATCGGAGGATATTTCCTTTGGCCCTATAGTCTTCAAAGGGATCCGAAATATCTGTTCTCAGATTCCACAGAAATAAGGCTAGCAAAGAGATCCACGTAATACAGATGTAACTCTGTGAGATGAATTAACAGAACACTAAGCAGTTTCTAAGAAAGCTTCTTTCCAGATTTCATCTGAGGATATTTCCTTTTTCACCATAGCCCTCTATGGGCTTCCAAATATCGCTTTGCCAATACCACAAGAACTATCTTAGTGAAAGGCTTCTTGAAGGGAAAGCTGTAACTCTGTGAGATGATTTCACAGAACACAAAGAAGTTTCTCAGAAAGCTTCTTTCTCTTTGTTATCGGAGGATATTTCCTTTGGCCCTATAGTTTTCAAAGGAATCCGAAATGTCTGTTCTCAGATTCCACAGAAAGAAGGCTAGCAAAGAGATCCAGGAAATACAGATGTAACTCTGTGAGTGGAAGTCACACATCACAGAGCACTTTCTCAGAAAGCTTCTTTCCAGATTTCATCTGAGGATATTTCCTTTTTCACCATAGCCCTCTATGGGCTTCCAAATATCACTTTTCCAATTCCACAAGAACTGTCTTAGCGAAAGGCTTCTTGAGGGGAAAGCTGTAACTCTGTGAGATGATTTCACAGAACACAAAGAAGTTTCTCAGAAAGCTACTTTCTTTTTGTTGTCGGAGGATATTTCCTTTGGCCCTATAGTCTTCAAAGGGATCCGAAATATCTGTTCTCAGATTCCACAGAAATAAGGCTAGCAAAGAGATCCACGAAATACAGATGTAACTCGGTGAGATGAATTAACAGAACACTAAGCAGTTTCTCAGAGAGCTTCTTTCCATATTTCATCCGGGGATATATCCTTTTTCAACCTAGCCCTCTATGGGCTTCCAAATATCACTTCGCCAGTTCCACAAGAACTGTCTTAGCGAAAGGCTTCTTGAGGGGTAAGCTGTAACTCTGTGAGATGATTTCACAGAACACAAAGAAGTTTCTCAGAAAGCTTCTTTCTCTTTGTCATCGGAGGATATTTCCTTTGGCCCTACAGTCTTCAAAGGGATCCGAAATATCTGTTCTCAGATTCCACAGAAAGAAGGCTAGCAAAGACATCCACGAAATACAGCTGTAACTCTGTGAGTGGAAGTCACACATCACAGAGCAGTTTCTCAGAAAGCTTCTTTCCAGATTTCATCTGAGGATATTTCCTTTTTCACCATAGCCCTCTATGGGCTTCCAAATATCACTTTGCCAATTCCACAAGAACTGTCTTAGCGAAAGGCTTCTTGAGGGGAAAGCTGTAACTCTGTGAGATGATTTCACAGAACACAAAGAAGTTTCTCAGAAAGCTTCTTTCTCTTTGTCATCGGAGGATATTTCCTTTGGCCCTATAGTCTTCAAAGGGATCTGAAATATCTGTTCTCAGATTCCACAGAAAGAAGGCTAGCAAAGAGATCCAGGAAATGCAGATGTAACTCTGTGAGTGGAAGTCACACATCACAGAGCAGTTTCTCAGAAAGCTTCTTTCCAGATTTCATCTGAGGATATTTCCTTTTTCACCATAGCCCTCTATGGGCTTCCAAATATCACTTTGCCAGTTCCACAAGAACTGTCTTAGCGAAAGGCTTCTTGAGGGGAAAGCTGTAACTCTGTGATATGATTTCACAGAACACAAAGAAGTTTCTCAGAAAGCTTCTTTCTCTTTGTTATCGGAGGATATTTCCTTTGGCCCTATAGTCTTCAAAGGGATCCGAAATATCTGTTCTCAGATTCCACAGAAATAAGGCTAGCAAAGAGATCCACGAAATACAGATGTAACTCTGTGAGATGAATTAACAGAACACTAAGCAGTTTCTAAGAAAGCTTCTTTCCAGATTTCATCTGAGGATATTTCCTTTTTCACCATAGCCCTCTATGGGCTTCCAAATATCGCTTTGCCAATACCACAAGAACTATCTTAGTGAAAGGCTTCTTGAAGGGAAAGCTGTAACTCTGTGAGATGATTTCACAGAACTCAAAGAAGTTTCTCAGAAAGCATCTTTCTCTTTGTTATCGGAGGATATTTCCTTTGGCCCTATAGTTTTCAAAGGAATCCGAAATGTCTGTTCTCAGATTCCACAGAAAGAAGGCAAGCAAAGAGATCCAGGAAATACAGATGTAACTCTGTGAGTGGAAGTCACACATCACAGAGCACTTTCTCAGAAAGCTTCTTTCCAGATTTCATCTGAGGATATTTCCTTTTTCACCATAGTCCTCTATGGGCTTCCAAATATCTCTTTTCCAATTCCACAAGAACTGTCTTAGCGAATAGGCTTCTTGAGGGGAAAGCTGTAACTCTGTGAGATGATTTCACAGAACACAAAGAAGTTTCTCAGAAAGCTACTTTCTTTTTGTTGTCGGAGGATATATCCTTTGACCCTATACTCTTCAAAGGGATCCGAAATATCTGTTCTGAGATTCCACAGAAATAAGGCTAGCAAAGAGATGCACGAAATACAGATGTAACTCTGTGAGATGAATTAACAGAACACTAAGCAGTTTCTCAGAGAGCTTCTTTCCATATTTCATCCGGGGATATATCCTTTTTCAACCTAGCCCTCTATGGGCTTCCAAATATCACTTTGCCAGTTCCACAAGAACTGTCTTAGCGAAAGGCTTCTTGAGGGGAAATCTGTAACTCTGTGAGATGATTTCACAGAACACAAAGATGTTTCTCAGAAAGCTTCTTTCTCTTTGTTATCGGAGGATATTTCCTTTGGCCCTATAGTCTTGAAAGGGATCCGAAATGTCTGTTCTCAGATTCCACAGAAAGAAGGCTAGCAAAGAGATCCACGAAATACAGATGTAACTATGTGACTGGAAGTCGCACATCACAGAGCAGTTTCTCAGAAAGCTTCTTTCCAGATTTCATCTGAGAATATTTCCTTTTTCACCATAGCCCTCTATGGGCTTCCAAATATCACTTTGCCAATTCCACAAGAACTGTCTTAGCGAAAGGCTTCTTGAGGGGAAAGCTGTTACTCTGTGAGATGATTTCACAGAACACAAAGAAGTTTCTCAGAAAGCTTCTTTCTCTTTGTCATCAGAGGATATTTCCTTTGGACCTATAGTCTTCAAAGGGATCCGAAATATCTGTTCTCAGATACCACAGAAATAAGGCTAGCAAAGAGATCCACGAAATACAGCTGTAACTCTGTGAGTGGAAGTCACACATCACAGAGCAGTTTCTCAGAAAGCTTCTTTCCAGATTTCATCTGAGGATATTTCCTTTTTCACAATAGCCCTCTATGGGCTTCCAAATATCACTTTGCCAATTCCACAAGAACTCTCTTAGCGAAAGGCTTCTTGAGGGGAAAGCTGTAACTCTGTGAGATGATTTCACAGAACACAAAGAAGTTTCTCAGAAAGCTTCCTTCTCTTTGTCATCGGAGGATATTTCCTTTGGCCCTATAGTCTTCAAAGGGATCCGAAATATCTGTTCTCAGATACCACAGAAATAAGGCTAGCAAAGAGATCCACGAAATACAGCTGTAACTCTGTGAGTGGAAGTCACACATCACAGAGCAGTTTCTCAGAAAGCTTCTTTCCAGATTTCATCTGAGGATATTTCCTTTTTCACAATAGCCCTCTATGGGCTTCCAAATATCACTTTGCCAATTCCACAAGAACTCTCTTAGCGAAAGGCTTCTTGAGGGGAAAGCTGTAACTCTGTGAGATGATTTCACAGAACACAAAGAAGTTTCTCAGAAAGCTTCCTTCTCTTTGTCATCGGAGGATATTTCCTTTGGCCCTATAGTCTTCAAAGGGATCCGAAATATCTGTTCTCAGATTCCACAGAAAGAAGGCTAGCAAAGAGATCCAGGAAATGCAGATGTAACTCTGTGAGTGGAAGTCACACATCACAGAGCAGTTTCTCAGAGAGCTTCTTTCCAGATTTCATCTGAGGATATTTCCTTTTTCACCATAGCCCTCTATGGGCTTCCAAATATCACTTTGCCAGTTCCACAAGAACTGTCTTAGCGAAAGGCTTCTTGAGGGGAAAGCTGTAACTCTGTGATATGATTTCACAGAACACAAAGAAGTTTCTCAGAAAGCTTCTTTCTCTTTGTTATCGGAGGATATTTCCTTTGGCCCTATAGTCTTCAAAGGGATCCGAAATATCTGTTCTCAGATTCCACAAAAATAAGGCTAGCAAAGAGATCCACGAAATACAGATGTAACTCTGTGAGATGAATTAACAGAACACTAAGCAGTTTCTAAGAAAGCTTCTTTCCAGATTTCATCTGAGGATATTTCCTTTTTCACCATAGCCCTCTATGGGCTTCCAAATATCGCTTTGCCAATACCACAAGAACTATCTTAGTGAAAGGCTTCTTGAAGGGAAAGCTGTAACTCTGTGAGATGATTTCACAGAACACAAAGAAGTTTCTCAGAAAGCTTCTTTCTCTTTGTTATCGGAGGATATTTCCTTTGGCCCTATAGTTTTCAAAGGAATCCGAAATGTCTGTTCTCAGATTCCACAGAAAGAAGGCTAGCAAAGACATCCACGAAATACAGATGTAACTCGGTGAGATGAATTAACAGAACACTAAGCAGTTTCACAGAGAGCTTCTTTCCATATTTCATCCGGGGATATATCCTTTTTCAACCTAGCCCTCTATGGGCTTCCAAATATCACTTTGCCAGTTCCACAAGAACTGTCTTAGCGAAAGGCTTCTTGAGGGGAAAGCTGTAACTCTGTGAGATGATTTCACAGAACACAAAGAAGTTTCTCAGAAAGCTTCTTTCTCTTTGTCATCGGAGGATATTTCCTTTGGCCCTACAGTCTTCAAAGGGATCCGAAATATCTGTTCTCAGATTCCACAGAAAGAAGGCTAGCAAAGACATCCACGAAATACAGCTGTAACTCTGTGAGTGGAAGTCACACATCACAGAGCAGTTTCTCAGAAAGCTTCTTTCCAGATTTCATCTGAGGATATTTCCTTTTTCACCATAGCCCTCTATGGGCTTCCAAATATCACTTTGCCAATTCCACAAGAACTGTCTTAGCGAAAGGCTTCTTGAGGGGAAAGCTGTAACTCTGTGAGATGATTTCACAGAACACAAAGAAGTTTCTCAGAAAGCTTCTTTCTCTTTGTCATCGGAGGATATTTCCTTTGGCCCTATAGTCTTCAAAGGGATCCGAAATATCTGTTCTCAGATTCCACAGAAAGAAGGCTAGCAAAGAGATCCAGGAAATGCAGATGTAACTCTGTGAGTGGAAGTCACACATCACAGAGCAGTTTCTCAGAAAGCTTCTTTCCAGATTTCATCTGAGGATATTTCCTTTTTCACCATAGCCCTCTATGGGCTTCCAAATATCACTTTGCCAGTTCCACAAGAACTGTCTTAGCGAAAGGCTTCTTGAGGGGAAAGCTGTAACTCTGTGATATGATTTCACAGAACACAAAGAAGTTTCTCAGAAAGCTTCTTTCTCTTTGTTATCGGAGGATATTTCCTTTGGCCCTATTGTCTTCAAAGGGATCCGAAATATCTGTTCTCAGATTCCACAGAAATAAGGCTAGCAAAGAGATCCACGAAATACAGATGTAACTCTGTGAGATGAATTAACAGAACACTAAGCAGTTTCTAAGAAAGCTTCTTTCCAGATTTCATCTAAGGATATTTCCTTTTTCACCATAGCCCTCTATGGGCTTCCAAATATCGCTTTGCCAATACCACAAGAACTATCTTAGTGAAAGGCTTCTTGAAGGGAAAGCTGTAACTCTGTGAGATGATTTCACAGAACACAAAGAAGTTTCTCAGAAAGCATCTTTCTCTTTGTTATCGGAGGATATTTCCTTTGGCCCTATAGTTTTCAAAGGAATCCGAAATGTCTGTTCTCAGATTCCACAGAAAGAAGGCAAGCAAAGAGATCCAGGAAATACAGATGTAACTCTGTGAGTGGAAGTCACACATCACAGAGCACTTTCTCAGAAAGCTTCTTTCCAGATTTCATCTGAGGATATTTCCTTTTTCACCATAGTCCTCTATGGGCTTCCAAATATCACTTTTCCAATTCCACAAGAACTGTCTTAGCGAAAGGCTTCTTGAGGGGAAAGCTGTAACTCTGTGAGATGATTTCACAGAACACAAAGAAGTTTCTCAGAAAGCTACTTTCTTTTTGTTGTCGGAGGATATTTCCTTTGACCCTATAGTCTTCAAAGGGATCCGAAATATCTGTTCTGAGATTCCACAGAAATAAGGCTAGCAAAGAGATGCACGAAATACAGATGTAACTCTGTGAGATGAATTAACAGAACACTAAGCAGTTTCTCAGAAAGCTTCTTTCCAGATTTCATCTGAGGATATTTCCTTTTTCATCATAGCCCTCTATGGGCTTCCAAATATCACTTTGCCAATTCCACAAGAACTGTCTTAGCGAAAGGCTTCTTGAGGGGAAAGCTGTAACTCTGTGAGATGATTTCACCGAACACAAAGAAGTTTCTCAGAAAGCTTCTTTCTCTTTGTTATCGGAGGACATTTCCTTTGGCCCTATAGTCTTCAACGGGATCCGAAATCTCTGTTCTCAGATTCCACAGAAATAAGGCTAGCAAAGAGATCCACGAAATACAGATGTAACTCTGTGAGATGAATTAAGAGAACACTAAGAAGTTTCTCAGAAAGCTTCTTTCCAGATTTCATCTGAGGATATTTCCTTTTTCACCATAGCCCTCTAAGGGCTTCCAAATATCACTTTGCCTATTCCACAAGAACTGTCTTAGCGAAAGGCTTCTTGAGGGGAAAGCTGTAACTCTGTTAGATGATTTCACCGAACAGAAAGAAGTTTCTCAGAAAGCTTCTTTCTCTTTGTTATCGGAGGATATTTCCTTTGGCCCTATAGTCTTCAAAGGGATCCGAAATGTCTGTTCTCAGATTCCACAGAAATAAGGATAGCAAAGAGATCCACGAAATACAGATGTAACTCTGTGAGATGAACTAACAGAACACTAAGCAGTTTCTCAGAAAGCTTCTATCCAGATTTCATCTGAGGATATTTCCTTTTTCACCATAGCCCTCTATGGGCTTCCAAATATCACTTTTCCAATTCCACAAGAACTGTCTTAGCGAAAGGCTTCTTGAGGGGAAAGCTGTAACTCTGTGAGATGATTTCACAGAACACAAAGAAGTTTCTCAGAAAGCTACTTTCTTTTTGTTGTCGGAGGATATTTCCTTTGGCCCTATAGTCTTCAAAGGAATCCGAAATATCTGTTCTCAGATTCCACAGAAATAATGCTAGCAAAGAGATCCACGAAATACAGATATAACTCTGTGAGATGAAATAACGGAACACTAAGGAGTTTCTCAGAAAGCTTCTTTCCAGATTTCATCTGAGGATAATTCCTTTTTCACCATAGCCCTCTATGGGCTTCCAAATATCACTTTGCCAATTGCACAAGAACTGACTTAGCGAAAGGCTTCTTGAGGGGAAAGTTGTAACTCTGTGAGATGATTTCACAGAACACAAAGAAGTTTCTCAGAAAGCTTCTTTCTCTTTGTTTTCAGAGTATATTTCCTTTGGCCCTATAGTCTTCAAAGGGATCCGAAATATCTGTTCTCAGATTCCACAGAAATAAGGCTAGCAAAGAGATCCACGAAATACAGATGTAACTCTGTCAGTGGAAGTCACACATCACAGAGCAGTTTCTCAGAAAGCTTCTATCCAGATTTCATCTGAGGATATTTCCTTTTTCACCATAGCCCTCTATGGGCTTCCAAATATCACTTTGCCAATTCCACAAGAACTGTCTTAGCGAAAGGCTTCTTGAGGGGAAAGCTGTAACTCTGTGAGATGATTTCACAGAACACAAAGAAGTTTGTCAGGAAGCTTCTTTCTCTTTGTTATCGGAGGATATTTCCTTTGGCCCTATAGTCTTCAAAGGAATCCGAAATATCTGTTCTCAGATTCCACAGAAAAAAGGCTAGCAAAGAGATCCACGAAATGCAGATGTAACTCTGTGAGATGAATTAACAGAACACTAAGCAGTTTCTCAGAAAGTTTCTTTCCAGATTTCATCTCAGGATATTTCCTTTCTCACCATAGCCCTCTAAGGGCTTCCAAATAACACTTTGACAATTCCACAAGAACTGTCTTAGCGAAAGGCTTCTTGTGGGGAAAGCCGTAACTCTGTGAGATGATTTCACAGAACACAAAGAAGTTTCTCAGAAAGCTTCTTTCTCTTTGTTATCTGAGGATATTTCCTTTGACCCTATAGTCTTCAAAGGGATCCGAAATATCTGTTCTCAGATTCCACAGAAATAAGGCTAGCAAAGAGATCCACGAAATACAGATGTAACTCTGTCAGTGGAAGTCACACATCACAGAGCAGTTTCTCAGAAAGCTTCTTTCCAGATTTCATCTGAGGATATTTCCTTTTTCATCACACCCCTCTATGGGCTTCCAAATATCACTTTGCCAATTCCACAAGAACTGTCTTAGCGAAAAGCCTCTTGAGGGGAAAGCTGTAACTCTGTGAGATGATTTCACAGAACACAAAGAAGTTTGTCAGAAAGCTTCTTTCTCTATGTTATTGGAGGATATTTCCTTTGGCCCTATAGTCTTCAAAGGGATCCGAAATATCTGTTCTCAGATTCCACAGAAATAAGGCTAGCAAAGAGATCTACGAAATACAGATGTATCTCTGGGATTGGAAGTCCCACATGACAGAGGAGTTTCTCAGAGAGTTTCTTTCCAGATTTCACCGGAGGATATTTCCTTTCTCAACATAGCCCTCTATGGGCTTCCTAATATCACTTTGCCAATTCCACAAGAACTGTCTTAGCGAAAGGCTTCTTGAGGAGAAGGCTGTAACTTTGTGGGATGATTTCACAGAACACAAAGAAGTTTCTCAGAAAGCTTCTTTCTCTTTGTTATCGGAGGATATTTCCTTTGGCCCTATAGTCTTCAAAGGGATCCGAAATATCTGTTCTCAGATTCCACAGAAATAAGGCTAGCAAAGAGATCCACGAAATACAGATGTAACTGTGTGAGAAGAATTAACAGAACACTAAGCAGTTTCTCAGAAAGCTTCTTTCCAGATTTCATCTGAGGATATTTCCTTTTTCACCATAGCCCTCTATGGGCTTCCAAATATCGCTTTGCCAATTGCACAAGAACTGTCTTAGCGAAAGGCTCCTTGAGGGGAAAGCTGTAACTCTGTGAGATGATTTCACAGAACACAAAGAAGTTTCTCAGAAAGCTTCTTTCTCTTTGTTATCAGAGGATATTTCCTTTGGCCCTATAGTCTTCAAAGGGATCCGAAATATCTTTTCTCAGGTTCCACAGAAATAAGGCTAGCAAAGAGATCCACGAAATACAGATGTAACTCTGTGAGTGGAAGTCACACATCACAGAGCAGTTTCTCAGAAAGCTTCTTTCCAGATTTCATCTGAGGATATTTCCTTTTTCACCATAGCCCTCTATGGGCTTCCAAATATCACTTTGCCAATTCCACAAGAACTGTCTTAGCGAAAGGCTTCTTGAGGGGAAAGCTGTAACTCTGTGAGATGATTTCACAGAACACAAAGAAGTTTCTCAGAAAGCGTCTTTCTCTTTGTCATCAGAGGACATTTCCTTTGTTCCTATAGTCTTCAAAGGGATCCGAAATATCTGTTCTCAGATTCCACAGAAATAAGGCTAGCAAAGAGATCCACGAAATACAGATGTAACTCTGTGAGTGGAAGTCACACATCACAGAGCAGTTTCTCAGAAAGCTTCTTTCCAGATTTCATCTGAGGATATTTCCTTTTTCACCATAGCCCTCTTTGGGCTTCCAAATATCACTTTTCCTATTCACAAGAACTCTCTTAGCGAAAGTCTTCTTCAGGGGAATGCTGTAACTCTGTGAGATGATTTCACCGCACACAAAGAAGTTTCTCAGATAGCTTCTTTCTCTTGGTTATCGGAGGATATTTCCTTTGGCCCTATAGTCTTCCACGGGATCCGAAATATCTGTTCTCAGATTCCACAGAAATAAGGCTAGCAAAGAGATCCACGAAATACAGATGTAACTCTGTGAGATGAATTAACAGAACACTAAGCAGTTTCTCAGAAAGCTTCTTTCCAGATTTCATCTGAGGATATTTCCTTTTTCACCGTAGCCCTCTATGGGCTTCCAAATATCACTTTGCCAATTCCACAAGAACTGTCTTAGCGAAAGGCATCTTGAGGGGAAAGCTGTAACTCTGTGAGATGATTTCACCGAACACAAAGAAGTTTCTCAGAAAGCTTCTTTCTCTTTGTTATCGGAGGATATTTCCTTTGTCCCTATAGTCTTCAAAGGGATGGGAAATATCTGTTCTCAGATTCCACAGAAATAAGGCTAGCAAAGAGATCCACGAAATAGAGATGTAACTCTGTGAGTGGAAGTCACACATCACAGAGCAGTTTCTCAGAAAGCTTCTTTCCAAATTTCATTTCAGGATATTTCCTTTTTCACCATAGCCCTCTATGGGCTTCCAAATATCACTTTGCCTATTCCACAAGAACAGTCTTAGCGAAAGGCTTCTTGAGGGGAAAGCTGTAACTCTGTGAGATGATTTCACAGACACCAAGAAGTTTCTCAGAAAGCTTCTTTCTCTTTGTTATCGGAGGATATTTCCTTTGGCCCTATAGTCTTCAAAGGGATCCGAAATATCTGTTCTCAGATTCCACAGAAATAAGGATAGCAAAGAGATCCACGAAACACAGATGTAACTCTGTGAGATGAATTAACAGAACACTAAGCAGTTTCTCAGAAAGCTTCTATCCAGATTTCATCTGAGGATATTTCCTTTTTCACCATAGCCCTCTATGGGCTTCCAAATATCACTTTTCCAATTCCACAAGAACTGTCTTAGCAAAAGGCTTCTTGAGGGGAAAGCTGTACCTCTGTGAGATGATTTCACAGAACACAAAGAAGTTTCTCAGAAAGCTACTTTCTTTTTGTTGTCGGAGGATATTTCCTTTGGCCCTATAGTCTTCAAAGGATCCGAAATCTCTGTTCTCAGATTCCACAGAGATAAGGCTATCAAAGAGATCCACGAAATACAGATGTAACTCTGTGAGATGAATTAACAGAACACTAAGCAGTTTCTTAGAAAGCTTCTTTCCAGATTTCATCTGAGGATATTTCCTTTTTCAACATAGCCCTCTATGGGCTTCCAAATATCACTTTGCCTATTCCACAAGAACTGTCTTAGCGAAAGGCTTCTTTAGGGGAAAGCTGTAATTCTGTGAGATGATTTCACCGAACACAAAGAAGTTTCTCAGAAAGCTTCTTTCTCTTTGTTATCGGAGGATATTTCCTTTGGCCCTATAGTCTTCAAAGGGATCCGAAATATCTGTTCTCAGATTCCACAGAAATAAGGCTAGCAAAGAGATCCACGAAATACAGATGTAACTCTGTGAGTGGAAGTCACACATCACAGAGCAGTTTCTCAGAAAGCTTCTTTCCAAATTTCATTTCAGGATATTTCCTTTTTCACCATAGCCATCTATGGGCTTCCAAATATCACTTTGTCTATTCCACAAGAACTGTCTTAACGAAAGGCTTCTTGAGGGGAAAGCTGTAACTCTGTGAGATGATTTCACCGAACACAAAGAAGTTTCTCAGTAAGCTTCTTTCTCTTTGTTATCGGACGATATTTCCTTTGGCCCTACAGTCTTCAAAGGGATCCGAAATATCTGTTCTCAGATTCCACAGAAATAAGGCTAGCAAAGAGATCCACGAAATACAGATGTAACTCGGTGAGATGAATTAACAGAACACTAAGCAGTTTCTCAGAAAGCTTCTTTCCAGATTTCATCTGAGGATATTTCCTTTTTCACCATAGCCCTCTATGGGCTTCCAAATATCACTTTGCCAGTTCCACAAGAACTGTCTTAGCGAAAGGCTTCTTGAGGGGAAAGCTGTAACTCTGTGAGATGATTTCACCGAACGCAAAGCAGTTTCTCAGAAAGCTTCTTTCTCTTTGTTATCGGAGGATATTTCCTTTGGCCCTATAGTCTTCAAAGGGATCCGAAATATCTGTTCTCAGATTCCACAGAAATAAGGCTAGCAAAGAGATCCACGAAATACAGATGTAACTCTGTGAGTGGAAGTCACACATCACAGAGCAGTTTCTCAGAAAGCTTCTTTCCAAATTTCATTTCAGTATATTTCCTTTTTCACCATAGCCCTCTATGGGCTTCCAAATATCACTTTGCATATTCCACAAGAACTGTCTTAGCGAAAGGCTTCTTTAGGGGAAAGCTGTAACTCTGTGAGATGATTTCACCGAACACAAAGAAGTTTCTCAGTAAGCTTCTTTCTCTTTGTTATCGGAGGATATTTCCTTTGGCCCTATAGTCTTCAAAGGGATCCGAAATATCTGTTCTCAGATTCCACAGAAATAAGGATAGCAAAGAGATCCCCGAAATACAGATGTAACTCTGTGAGATGAATTAACAGAACACTAAGCAGTTTCTCAGAAAGCTTCTTTCCAGATTTCATCTGAGGATATTTCCTTTTTCACCATAGCCCTCTATGGGCTTCCAAATATCACTTTGCCTATTCCACAAAAACTGTCTGAGCGAAAGGCTTCTTGAGGGGAAAGTTGTAATTCTGTGAGATGATTTCACCGAACACAAAGAAGTTTCTCAGTAAGCTTCTTTCTCTTTGTTATCGGAGGATATTTACATTGGCCGTATAGTCTTCAATGGGATCCGAAATATCTGTTCTCAGATTCCACAGAAATAAGGCTAGCAAAGAGATCCACGAAATACATATGTAACTCTGAGAGTGTAAGTCACACATCACAGAGCAGTTTCTCAGAAAGCTTCTTTCCAGATTTCATCTGAGGATATTTCCTTTTTCACCATAGCCCACTATGGGCTTCCAAATATCACTTTGCCTATTCACAAGAACTCCCTTAGCGAAAGGCTTCTTGAGGGGAAAGCTGTAACTCTGTGAGATGATTTCACCGAACACAAAGAAGTTTCTAAGAAAGCTTCTTTCTCTTTGTTATCGGAGGATATTTCCTTTGGCCCTATAGTCTTCAAAGGGATCCGAAATATCTGTTCTCAGATTCCACAGAAATAAGGCTAGCAAAGAGATGCACGAAATACTGATGTAACTCTGTGAGATGAATTAACAGAACACTAAGCAGTTTCTCAGAAAGCTTCTTTCCAGATTTCATCTGAGGATATTTCCTTTTTCACCATAGCCCTCTATGGGCTTCCAAATATCGCTTTGCCAATTGCACAAGAACTGTCTTAGCGAAAGGCTCCTTGAGGGGAAAGCTGTAACTCTGTGAGATGATTTCACAGAACACAAAGAAGTTTCTCAGAAAGCTTCTTTCTCTTTGTTATCAGAGGATATTTCCTTTGGCCCTATAGTCTTCAAAGGGATCCGAAATATCTGTTCTCAGATTCCACAGAAATAAGGCTAGCAAAGAGATCCACGAAATACAGATGTAACTCTGTGAGTGGAAGTCACACATCACAGAGCAGTTTCTCAGAAAGCTTCTTTCCAGATTTCATCTGAGGATATTTCCTTTTTCACCATAGCCCTCTAGGGGCTTCCAAATATCACTTTGCCAATTCCACAAGAACTGTCTTAGCGAAAGGCTTCTTGAGGGGAAAGCTGTAACTCTGTGAGATGATTTCACAGAACACAAAGAAGTTTCTCAGAAAGCTTCTTTCTCTTTGTCATCAGAGGACATTTCCTTTGTTCCTATAGTCTTCAAAGGGATCCGAAATATCTGTTCTCAGATTCCACAGAAATAAGGCTAGCAAAGAGATCCACGAAATACAGATGTAACTCTGTGAGTGGAAGTCACACATCACAGAGCAGTTTCTCAGAAAGCTTCTTTCCAGATTTCATCTGAGGATATTTCCTTTTCACCATAGCCCTCTTTGGGCTTCCAAATATCACTTTTCCTATTCACAAGAACTCTCTTAGCGAAAGTCTTCTTCAGGGGAATGCTGTAACTCTGTGAGATGATTTCACCGCACACAAAGAAGTTTCTCAGATAGCTTCTTTCTCTTTGTTGTCGGAGGATATTTCCTTTGGCCCTATAGTCTTCAACGGGATCCGAAATATCTGTTCTCAGATTCCACAGAAATAAGGCTAGCAAAGAGATCCACGAAATACAGATGTAACTCTGTGAGATGAATTAACAGAACACTAAGCAGTTTCTCAGAAAGCTTCTTTCCAGATTTCATCTGAGGATATTTCCTTTTTCACTGTAGCCCTCTATGGGCTTCCAAATATCACTTTGCCAATTCCACAAGAACTATCTTAGCGAAAGGCTTCTTGAGGGGAAAGCTGTAACTCTGTGAGATGATTTCACCGAACCCAAAGAAGTTTCTCAGAAAGCTTCTTTCTCTTTGTTATCGGAGGATATTTCCTTTGGACCTATAGTCTTCAACGGGATCCGAAATATCTGTTCTCAGATTCCACAGAAATAAGGCTAGCAAAGAGATCCACGAAATACAGATGTAACTCGGTGAGATGAATTAACAGAACACTAAGCAGTTTCTCAGAAAGCTTCTTTCCAGATTTCATCTGAGGATATTTCCTTTTTCACCATTGCCCTCTATGGGCTTCCAAATATCACTTTGCCAATTGCACAAGAACTGTCTTAGCGAAAGGTTTCTTGAGGGGAAAGCTGTAACTCTGTGAGATGATTTCACAGAACACAAAGAAGTTTCTCAGAAAGCTTCTTTCTCTTTGTTATCGGAGGATATTTCCTTTGGCCCTATAGTCTTCAAAGGGATCCGAAATATCTGTTCTCAGATTCCACAGAAATAAGGATAGCAAAGAGATCCACGAAATACAGATGTAACTCTGTGAGATGAATTAACAGAACACTAAGCAGTTTCTCAGAAAGCTTCTTTCCAGATTTCATCTGAGGATATTTCCTTTTTCACCATAGCCCTCTATGGGCTTCCAAATATCACTTTGCCTATTCCACAAAAACTGTCTTAGCGAAAGGCTTCTTGAGGGGAAGCTGTAATTCTGTGAGATGATTTCACCGAACACAAAGAAGTTTCTCAGTAAGCTTCTTTCTCTTTCTTATCGGAGGATATTTCCATTGGCACTATAGTCTTCAATGGGATCCGAAATATCTGTTCTCAGATTCCACAGAAATAAGGCTAGCAAAGAGATCCACGAAATACATATGTAACTCTGTGAGTGGAAGTCACACATCACAGAGCAGTTTCTCAGAAAGCTTCTTTCCAGATTTCATCTGAGGATATTTCCTTTTTCACCATAGCCCACTATGGGCTTACAAATATCACTTTGCCTATTCACAAGAACTCTCTTAGCGAAAGGCTTCTTGAGGGTAAAGCTGTAACTCTGTGAGATGATTTCACCGAACACAAAGAAGTTTCTCAGAAAGCTTCTTTCTCTTTGTTATCGGAGGATATTTCCTTTGGCCCTATTGTCTTCAAAGGAATCCGAAATATCTGTTTTCAGATTCCACAGAAATAAGGCTAGCAAAGAGATCCACGAAATACAGATGTAACTCTGTGAGATGAATTAACAGAACAGTAAGCAGTTTCTCAGAAAGCTTCTTTCCAGATTTCATCTGAGGATATTTCCTTTTTCACCATAGCCCTCTATGGGCTTCCAAATATCACTTTGCCAATTCCACAAGAACTGTCTTAGCGAAAGGCTTCTTGAGGGGAAAGCTGTAACTCTGTGAGATGATTTCACAGAACACAAAGAAGTTCCTCAGAAAGCTTCTTTCTCTTTGTTATCGGAGGATATTTCCTTTGGCCCTATAGTCTTCAAAGGGATCCGAAATATCTGTTCTCAGATTCGACAGAAATAAGGCTAGCGAAGAGATCCACGAAATACAGATGTAACTCTGTGAGATGAATTAACAGAACACTAAGCAGTTTCTCAGAAATCTTGTATCCAGATTTCATCTGAGGATATTTCCTTTTTCACCATAGCCCTCTATAGGCTTCCAAATATCACTTTGCCAATTCCACAAGAACTGTCTTAGCGAAAGGTTTCTTGAGGGGAAAGCTGTAACTCTGTGAGATGATTTCACAGAACACAAAGATGTTCCTCAGAAAGCTACTTTCTCTTTGTTATCGGAGGATATTTGCTTTGGCCCTATAGTCTTCAAAGGGATGGGAAATATCTGTTCTCAGATTCCACAGAAATAAGGCTAGCAAAGAGATCCACGAAATACAGATGTAACTCTGTGAGATGAATTAACAGAACACTAAGCAGTTTCTCAGAAAGCCTCTTTCCTGATTACATCTGAGGATATTTCCTTTTTCACCATAGCCCTCTATGGGCTTCCAAATATCACTTTGCCTATTCCACAACAACTGTCTTAGCGAAAGGCTTCTTGAGGGGAAAGCTGTAACTCTGTGAGATGATTTCACCGAACGCAAAACAGTTTCTCAGAAAGCTTCTTTCTCTTTGTTATCGGAGGATATTTCCTTTGGCCCTATAGTCTTCAAAGGGATCCGAAATATCTGTTCTCAGATTCCACAGAAATAAGGCTAGCAAAGAGATCCACGAAATACAGATGTAACTCTGTGAGTGGAAGTCACACATCACAGAGCAGTTTCTCAGAAAGCTTCTTTCCAAATTTCATTTCAGGTTATTTCCTTTTTCACCATAGCCCTCTATGGGCTTCCAAATATCACTTTGCATATTCCACAAGAACTGTCTTAGCGAAAGGCTTCTTTAGGGGAAAGCTGTAACTCTGTGAGATGATTTCACCGAACACAAAGAAGTTTCTCAGTAAGCTTCTTTCTCTTTGTTATCGGAGGATATTTCCTTTGGCCCTATAGTCTTCAAAGGGATCCGAAATATCTGTTCTCAGATTCCACAGAAATAAGGATAGCAAAGAGATCCCCGAAATACAGATGTAACTCTGTGAGATGAATTAACAGAACACTAAGCAGTTTCTCAGAAAGCTTCTTTCCAGATTTCATCTGAGGATATTTCCTTTTTCCCCATAGCCCTCTATGGGCTTCCAAATATCACTTTGCCTATTCCACAAAAACTGTCTGAGCGAAAGGCTTCTTGAGGGGAAAGCTGTAATTATATGAGATGATTTCACCGAACACAAAGAAGTTTCTCAGTAAGCTTCTTTCTCTTTGTTATCGGAGGATATTTACATTGGCCGTATAGTCTTCAATGGGATCCGAAATATCTGTTCTCAGATTCCACAGAAATAAGGCTAGCAAAGAGATCCACGAAATACATATGTAACTCTGAGAGTGTAAGTCACACATCACAGAGCAGTTTCTCAGAAAGCTTCTTTCCAGATTTCATCTGAGGATATTTCCTTTTTCACCATAGCCCACTATGGGCTTCCAAATATCACTTTGCCTATTCACAAGAACTCCCTTAGCGAAAGGCTTCTTGAGGGGAAAGCTGTAACTCTGTGAGATGATTTCACCGAACACAAAGAAGTTTCTAAGAAAGCTTCTTTCTCTTTGTTATCGGAGGATGTTTCCTTTGGCCCTATAGTCTTCAAAGGGATCCGAAATATCTGTTCTCAGATTCCACAGAAAGAAGGCTAGCAAAGAGATCCACGAAATACAGATGTAACTCTGTGAGTGGAAGTCACACATCACAGAGCAGTTTCTCAGAAAGCTTCTTTCCAGATTTCATCTGAGGATATTTCCTTTTTCACCATAGCCCTCTATGGGCTTCCAAATGTCACTTTGCCAATTCCACAAGAACTGTCTTAGCGAAAGGCTTCTTGAGGGGAAAGCTGTAACTCTGTGAGATGATTTCACAGAACACAAAGAAGTTTCTCAGAAAGCTTCTTTCTCTTTGTTATCGGAGGATATTTCCTTTGGCCCTATAGTCTTCAAAGGGATCCGAAATATCTGTTCTCAGATTCCACAGAAATAAGGCTAGCAAAGAGATCCACGAAATACTGATGTAACTCTGTGAGATGAATTAACAGAACACTAAGCAGTTTCTAAGAAAACTTCTTTCCAGATTTCAACTGAGGATATTTCCTTTTTCACCATAGTCCTCTATGGGCTTCCAAATATCGCTTTGCCAATACCACAAGAATTATCTTAGTGAAAGTCTTCTTGAAGGGAAAGCTGTAACTCTGTGAGATGATTTCACAGAACACAAAGAAGTTTCTCAGAAAGATGCTTTATCTTTGTTATCGGAGTATATTTCCTTTGGCCCTATAGTCTTCAAAGGGTTCCGAAATATCTGTTCTCAGATTCCACAGAAATAAGGCTAGCAAAGATATCCACGAAATACAGATGTAACTCTGTGAGTGGAAGTCACACATCACAGAGCAGTTTCTCAGAAAGCTTCTTTCCAGATTTCATCTGAGGATCTTTCCTTTTTCACCATAGCCCTCTATGGGCTTCCAAATATCACTTTGCCAATTCCACAAGAACTGTCTTAGCGAAAGGCATCTTGAGGGGAAAGCTGTAACTCTGTGAGATGATTTCACAGAACACAAAGAAGTTTCTCAGAAAGCTTCTTTCTCTTTGTTATCGGAGGATATTTCCTTTGGCCCAATAGTCTTCAAAGGGATCCGAAATATCTGTTTTCAGATTCCACAGAATTCAGGCTGGCAAAGAGATTCACGAAATACCGATGTAACTCTGTGAGATGAATTAACAGAACACTAAGGAGTGTCTCAGAAAGCTTCTATTCAGATTTCATCTGAGGATATTTCCTTTTTCACCATAGCCCTCTATGGTCTTCCAAAAGTCACTTTGCCAATTGCACGAGAACTGTCTTAGCGAAAGGCTTCTTGAGGGGGAAGGTGTAACTCTGTGAGATGATTTCACAGAACACAAAGAAGTTTCTCAGAAAGCTTCTTTCTCTTTGTTATCGGAGGATATTTCCTTTGGCCCTATAGTCTTCAAAGGGATCCGAAATATCTGTTCTCAGATTCCACAGAAATATGGCTAGCAAAGAGATCCAAGAAATGCAGATGTAACTCTGTGAGATGAATTAACAGAACACTAAGCAGTTTCTCAGAAAGCTTCTTTCCAGATTTCATCTGAGTTTATTTCCCTTTTCACCATGGCACTCTATGGGCTTCCAAATATCACTTTGCCAATTCCACAAGAACTGTCTTAGCGAAAGGCTTCTTGAGGGGAAAGCTGTAACTCTGTGAGATGATTTCACAGAACCCAAAGAAGTTTCTCAGAAAGTTTCTTGGTCTTTGTAATCGGAGGATATTTCCTTTGGCCCTATAGTCTTCAAAGGGATCCGAAATATCTGTTCTCAGATTCCACAGAAATAAGGCTAGCAAAGAGATTCACGAAATACAGATGTACTCTGTGAGTGGAAGTCACACATCACAGAGCAGTTTCTCAGAAAGCTTCTTTCCAAATTTTATTTTAGGATATTTCCTTTTTCACCGTAGCCCTCCATGGGCTTCCAAATATCACTTTGCCAACTCCACAAGAACTGTCTTAGCGAAAGGCTTCTGGAGGGGAAAGCTTTAACTCTGTGAGATGATTTCACAGAACACAAAGAAGTTTCTTAGAAAGCTTCTTTCTCTTTGTTATCGGAGGATATTTCCTTTGGCCCTATAGTCTTCAAAGGGATCCGAAATATCTGTTCTCAGATTCCACAGAAATAAGGCTAGCAAAGAGATCCACGAAATACAGATGTACTCTGTGAGTGGAAGTCACACATCACAGAGCAGTTTCTCAGAAAGCTTCTTTCCAGATTTCATCTGAGGATATTTCCTTTTTCACTATAGCCCCCTATGGGCTTCCAAATATCACTTTGCCTATTCCACAAGAACTGTCTTAGCGAAAGTCTTCTGGAGGGGAAAGCTGTAACTCTGTGAGATGATTTCACAGAACACAAGGAAGTTTCTCAGAAAGCTTCTTTCTCTTTTTTATCGGAGGATATTCCCTTTGGCCCTGTAGTCTTCAAAGGGATCCGAAATATCTGTTCTCAGATTCCACAGAAATAAGGCTAGCAAAGAGATCCACGAAATACAGATGTAACCCTGTGAGTGGAAGTCACACATCACAGAGCAGTTTCTCAGAAAGCTTCTTTCCAAATTTCATTTTAGGATATTTCCTTTTTCACCGTAGCCCTCCATGGGCTTCCAAATATCACTTTGCCAATTCCACAAGAACTGTCTTAGCGAAAGGCTTCTGGAGGGGAAAGCTTTAACTCTGTGAGATGATTTCACAGAACACAAAGAAGTTTTTCAGAAAGCTTCTTTCTCTTTGTTATCGGATGATATTTCCTTTGGCCCTATAGTCTTCAAAGGGATCCGAAATATCTGTTCTCAGATTCCACAGAAACAAGGCTAGCATTGAGATCCACGAAATACAGATGTAACGCTGTGAGATGAATTAACAGAACACTAAGCAGTTTCTCAGAAAGCTTCTATCCAGATTACATCTGAGGATATTTCCTTTTTCACCATAGCCCTCTATGGGCTTCCACACGTCCCTCTGCCAATTGCACAAGAACTGTCTTAGCGAAAGTCTTCTTGAGGGTAAAGCTGTAACTCTGTGAGATGATTTCACAGAACACAAAGAAGTTTCTCAGAAGTCTTCTTTCTCTTTGTTATCGGAGGATATTTCCTTTGGCCCTATAGTGTTCAAAGGGATCCGAAATATCTGTTCTCAGATTCCACAGAAATAAGGCTAGCAAAGAGATCCACGAAATACAGATGTAACTCTGTGAGATGAATTAACAGAACACTAAGCAGTGTCTCAGAAGGCTTCTATCCAGATTTCATCTGAGGATATTTCCTTTTTCACCATAGCCCTCTATGGGCTTCCAAACGTCACTTTGCCAATTGCACAAGAACTGTCTTAGCGAACGGCTTCTTGAGGGGAAAGCTGTAACTCTGTGAGATGATTTCACAGAACACAAAGAAGTTTGTCAGAAAGCTTCTTTCTCTTTGTTATCGGAGGATATTTCCTTTGGCCCTATAGTCTTCAAAGGTATCCGAATTATCTGTTCTCAGATTCCACAGAAACAAGGCTAGCAAAGAGATCCACGAAAAACAGATGTAACCCTGTGAGTGGAAGTCACACATCACAGAGCAGTTTCTCAGAAAGCTTCTTTCCAAATTTCATTTGAGGATATTTCCTTATTCACCGTAGCCCTCTATGGGCTTCCAAATATCACTTTGCCAATTCCACAAGAACTGTCTTAGCGAAAGGCTTCTTGAGGGGAAAGCTGTAACTCTGTGAGATGATTTCACAGAACACAAAGAAGTTTCTCAGAAAGATTGTTTATCTTTGTTATCGGAGGATATTTCATTTGGCCCTATAGTCTTGAAAGGGATCCGAAATATCTGTTCTCAGATTCCACAGAAACAAGGCTAGCAAAGAGATCCACGAAAAACAGATGTAACCCTGTGAGTTGAAGTCACGCCTCACAGAGCAGTTCCTCAGAAAGCTTCTTTCCAAATTTCAATTGAGGATATTTCCTTTTTCACCGTAGCCCTCTATGGGCTTCCAAATATCACTTTGCCAATTCCACAAGAACTGTCTTAGCGAAAGGCTTCTTGAGGGGAAAGCTGTAACTCTGTGAGATGATTTCACAGAACACAAAGAAGTTTCTCAGAAAGCTTCTTTCTCTTTGTTATCGGAGGATATTTCCTTTGGCCCTATACTGTTCAAAGGGATCCGAAATATCTGTTCTCAGATTCCACAGAAATAAGGCTAGCAAAGAGATCCACGAAATACAGATGTAACTCTGTGAGATGAATTAACAGAACACTAAGCAGTGTCTCAGAAAGCTTCTATACAGATTTCATCTGAGGATATTTCCTTTTTCACCATAGCCCTCTATGGGCTTCCAAACGTCACTTTGCCAATTCCACGGGAACTGTCTTAGCGAAAGGCTTCTTGAGGGGGAAGGTGTAACTCTGTGAGATGATTTCACAGAACACAAAGAAGTTTCTAAGAAAGCTTCTTTCTCTTTGTTATCGGAGGATATTTCCTTTGGCCCTGTAGTCTTCAAAGGGATCCGAAATATCTGTTCTCAGATTCCACAGAAATAAGGCTAGCAAAGAGATCCAAGAAATGCAGATGTAACACTGTGAGATGAATTAACAGAACACTAAGCAGTTTCTCAGAAAGCTTCTTTCCAGATTTCATCTGAGGTTATTTCCCTTTTCACCATAGCACTCTATGGGCTTCAAAATATGACTTTGCCAATTCCACAAGAACTGTCTTAGCGAAAGGCTTCTTGAGGGGAAAGCTGTAACTCTGTGAGATGATTTCACAGAACCCTAAGAAGTTTCTCAGAAAGTTTCTTGGTCTTTGTAATCGGAGGATATTTCCTTTGGCCCTATAGTCTTCAAAGGGATCCGAAATATCTGTTCTCAGATTCCACAGAAACAAGGCTAGCAAAGAGATCCACGAAATACAGATGTAACTCTGTGAGATGAATTAACAGAACACTAAGCAGTTTCTCAGAAAGCTTCTTTCCAGATTTCATCTGAGGATATTTCCTTTTTCACCATAGCCCTCTATGGGCTTCCAAATATCACTTTGCCAATTCCACAAGAACTGTCTTAGCGAAAGGCTTCTTGAGGGGAAAGCTGTAACTCTGTGAGATGATTTCACAGAACACAAAGAAGTTTCTCAGAAAGATTCTTTATCTTAGTTATCGGAGGATATTTCATTTTGCCCTATAGTCTTGAAAGGGATCCGAAATATCTGTTGTCAGAATCCACAGAAACAAGGCTAGCAAAGAGATCCACGAAATACAGATGTAACCCTGTGAGTGGAAGTCACGCCTCACAGAGCAGTTCCTCAGAAAGCTTCTTTCCAAATTTCATCTGAGGATATTTCCTTTTTCACCAGAGCCCTCTATGGGCTTCCAAATATCACTTAGCCAATTCCACAAGAAGAGTCTTAGCGAAAGGCTTCTTGAAGGGGAAGGTGTAACTTTGTGAGATGATTTCACAGAACACAAAGAAGTTTCTCAGAAAGCTTCTTTCTCTTTGTTATCGGAGGATATTTCCTTTGGCCCTATAGTCTTCAAAGGGATCCGAAATATCTGTTCTCAGATTCCACAGAAATAAGGCTAGCAAAGAGATCCACGAAATACAGATGTAACTCTGTGAGATGAATTAACAGAACACTAAGCAGTTTCTCTGAAAGCTTCTTTCCAGATTTCATCTGAGGGTATTTCCTTTTTCACCATAGCCCTCTATGGGCTTCCAAATATCACTTTTCCAATTCCACAAGAACTGTCTTAGCGAAAGGCTTCTTGAGGGGAAAGCTGTAACTCTTTGAGATGATTTCACAGAACACAAAGAAGTTTCTCAGAAAGCTTCTTTATCTTTGTTATCGGAGGATATTTCATTTGGCCCTTTAGTCTTCAAAGGGATCCGAAATATCTGTTCTCAGATTCCACAGAAACAAGGATAGCAAAGAGATCCACGAAAAACAGATGTAACCCTGTGAGTGGAAGTCACGCCTCACAGAGCAGTTTCTCAGAAAGCTTCTTTCCAAATTTCATTTGAGGATATTTCCTTTTTCACCATAGCCCTCTATGGGCTTCCAAATATCACTTTGCCAATTCCACAAGAACTGTCTTAGCGAAAGGCTTCTTGAGGGGAAATCTGTAACTCTGTGAGATGATTTCACAGAAAACAAAGAAGTTTCTCAGAAAGCTTCTTTCTCTTTGTTATCGGAGGGTATTTCCTTTGGCCCTATAGTCTTCAAAGGGATCCGAAATATCTGTTCTCAGATTCCACAGAAACAAGGCTAGCAAAGAGATCCACGAAATACAGATGTAACTCTGTGAGATGAATTAACAGAACACTAAGCAGTTTCTCAGAAAGCTTCTTTCCAGATTTCATCTGAGGATATTTCCTTTTTCACCATAGCCCTCTATGGGCTTCCAAATATCACTTTGCCAATTCCACAAGAACTGTCTTAGCGAAAGGCTTCTTGAGGGGAAAGCTGTAACTCTGTGAGATGATTTCACAGAACACAAAGAAGTTTCTCAGAAAGATTCTTTATCTTTGTTATCGGAGGATATTTCATTTGGCCCTATAGTCTTGAAAGGGATCCGAAGTATCTGTTGTCAGAATCCACAGAAACAAGGCTAGCAAAGAGATCCACGAAAAACAGGTGTAACCCTGTGAGTGGAAGTCAAGCCTCACAGAGCAGTTCCTCAGAAAGCTTCTTTCCAAATTTCATTTGAGGATATTTCCTTTTTCACCGTAGCCCTCTATGGGCTTCCAAATATCACTTTGCCAATTCCACAAGAACTGTCTTAGCGAAAGGCTTCTTGAGGGGAAAGCTGTAACTCTGTGAGATGATTTCACAGAACACAAAGAAGTTTCTCAGAAAGCTTCTTTCTCTTTGGTATCGGAGGATATTTCCTTTGGCCCTATAGTCTTCAAAGGGATCCGAAATATCTGCTCTCAGATTCCACAGAAATAAGATAGCAAAGAGATCCACGAAATACAGATGTAACTCTGTGAGATGAATAAACAGAGCACTAAGCAGTTTCTCAGAAAGCTTCTTTCCTGATTTCATCTGAGGATATTTCCTTTTTCACCATAGCCCTCTATGGGCTTCCAAATATCACTTTGCCAATTCCACAAGAACTGTCTTAGTCAAAGGCTTCTTGAGGGGAAAGCTGTAACTCTGTGAGATGATTTCACAGAACACAAAGAAGTTTCTCAGGAAGCTTCTTTCTCTTTGTTATCGGAGGATATTTCCTTTGGCCCTATAGTGTTCAAAGGGATCCGAAATATCTGTTCTCAGATTCCACAGAAATAAGGCTAGCAAAGAGATCCACGAAATACAGATGTAACCCTGTGAGTGGAAGTCACACATCACAGAGCGGTTTCTCAGAAAGCTTCTTTCCAAATTTCATTTTAAGATATTTCCTTTTTCACCGTAGCCCTCCATGGGCTTCCAAATATCACTTTGCCAACTCCACAAGAACTGTCTTAGCGAAAGTCTTCTGGAGGGGAAAGCTTTAACTCTGTGAGATGATTTCACAGAACACAAAGAAGTTTCTCAGAAAGCTTCTTTCTCTTTGTTATCGGAGGATATTTCCTTTGGCCCTATAGTCTTCAAAGGGATCCGAAATATCTGTTCTCAGATTCCACAGAAACAAGGCTAGCAAAGAGATCCACGAAATACAGATGTAACTCTGTGAGGTGAATTAACAGAACACTAAGCAGTTTCTCAGAAAGCTTCTATCCAGATTTCATCTGAGGATATTTCCTTTTTCACCGTAGCCCTATATGGGCTTCCAAACGTCACTTTGCCAATTGCACAGGAACTGTCTTAGCGAAAGGCTTCTTGAGGGGAAAGCTGTAACTCTGTGAGATGATTTCACAGAACACAAAGAAGTTTCTCAGAAAGCTTCTTTCTCTTTGTTATCGGAGGATATTTCCTTTGGCTCTATAGTCTTCAAAGGGATCCGAAATATCTGTTCTCAGATTCCACAGAAACAAGGCTAGCAATGAGATCCACGAAATACAGATGTAACTCTGTGAGTGGAAGTCACACATCACAGAGCAGTTTCTCAGAAAGCTTCTTTCCAGATTACATCTGAGGATATTTCCTTTTTCACCATAGCCCTCTATGGGCTTCCAAATATCACTTTGCCAATTCCACAAGAACTGTTTTAGCGAAAGGCTTCTTGAGGGGAAAGCTGTAACTCTGTGAGATGATTTCACAGAACACAAAGAAGTTTCTCAGAAAGCTTCTTAATCTTTGTTATCGGAGGATATTTCCTTTGGCCCTATAGTCTTCATAGGAATCCGAAATATCTGTTCTCAGATTCCACAGAAATAAGGCTAGCAAAGAGATCCACGAAATACAGATGTAACCCTGTGAGTGGAAGTCACACATCACAGAGCAATTTCTCAGAAAGCTTCTTTCCAAATTTCATTTTAGGATATTTCCTTTTTCACCGTAGCCCTCCATGGGCTTCCAAATATCACTTTGTCAACTCCACAAGAACTGTCTTAGCGAAAGGCTTCTGGAGGGGAAAGCTTTAACTCTGTGAGATGATTTCACAGAACACAAAGAAGTTTCTCAGAAAGCTTCTTTCTCTTTGTTATCGGAGGATATTTCCTTTGGCCCTATAGTCTTCAAAGGGATCCGAAGTATCTGTTCTCAGAATCCACAGAAATAAGGCTAGCAAAGAGATCCACGAAATACAGATGTACTCTGTGAGTGGAAGTCACACATCACAGAGCAGTTTCTCAGAAAGCTTCTTTCCAGATTTCATCTGAGGATATTTCCTTTTTCACCATAGCCCTCTATGGGCTTCCAAATATCACTTTGCCTATTCCACAAGAACTGTCTTAGCGAAAGTCTTCTGGAGGGGAAAGCTGTAACTCTGTGAGATGATTTCAGAGAACACAAGGAAGTTTCTCAGAAAGCTTCTTTCTCTTTTTTATCGGAGGATATTCCCTTTGGCCCTGTAGACTTCAAAGGGATCCGAAATATCTGTTCTCAGATTCCACAGAAATAAGGCTAGCAAAGAGATCCACGAAATACAGATATAACCCTGTGAGTGGAAGTCACACATCACAGAGCAGTTTCTCAGAAAGCTTCTTTCCAAATTTCATTTTAGGATATTTCCTTTTTCACCGTTGCCCTCCATGGGCTTCCAAATATCACTTTGCCAACTCCACAAGAACTGTCTTAGCGAAAGGCTTCTGGAGGGGAAAGATTTACCTCTGTGAGATGATTTCACAGAACACAAATTAGTTTCTCAGAAAGCTTCTTTCTCTTTGTTATCGGAGGATATTTCCTTTGGCCCTATAGTATTCAAAGGGATCCGAAATATCTGTTCTCAGATTCCACAGGAATAAGGCTAGCAAAGAGATCCACGAAATACAGATGTACTCTGTGAGTGGAAGTCACACATCACAGAGCAGTTTCTCAGAAAGCTTCTTTCCAGATTTCATCTGAGGATATTTCCTTTTTCACCATAGCCCTCTATGGGCTTCCAAATATCACTTTGCCTATTCCACAAGAACTGTCTTAGCGAAAGTCTTCTGGAGGGGAAAGCTGTAACTCTGTGAGATGATTTCACAGAACACAAGGAAGTTTCTCAGAACGTTTCTTTCTCTTTTTTATCGGAGGATATTTCCTTTGGCCCTGTAGTCTTCAAAGGGATCGGAAATATCTGTTCTCAGATTCCACAGAAATAAGGCTGGCAAAGAGATCCACGAAATACAGATGTAACCCTGTGAGTGGAAGTCACACATCACAGAGCAGTTTCTCAGAAAGCTTCTTTCTAAATTTCATTTTAGGATATTTCCTTTTTCACCGTAGCCCTCCATGGGCTTCCAAATATCACTTTGCCAACTCCACAAGAACTGTCTTAGCGAAAGGCTTCTGGAGGGGAAAGATTTACCTCTGTGAGATGATTTCACAGAACACAAAGAAGTTTCTCAGAAAGCTTCTTTCTCTTTGTTATCGGAGGATATTTCCTTTGGCCCTATAGTCTTCAAAGGGATCCGAAATATCTGTTCTCAGATTCCACAGAAACAAGGCTAGCAATGAGATCCACGAAATACAGATGTAACGCTGTGAGATGAATTAACAGAACCCTAAGCAGTTTCTCAGAAAGCTTCTATCCAGATTTCATCTGAGGATATTTCCTTTTTCACCATAGCCCTCTATGGGCTTCCAAACGTCACTTTGCCAATTACACAAGAACTGTCTCGGCGAAAGTCTTCTTGAGGGGAAAGCTGTAACTCTGTGAGATGATTTCACAGAACACAAAGAAGTTTCTCAGAAATCTTCTTTCTCTTTGTTATCGGAGGATGTTTCCTTTGGCCCTTTAGTCTTCAAAGGGATCCGAAATATCTGTTCTCAGATTCCACAGAAATAAGGCTAGCAAAGAGATCCAGGAAATACAGATGTAACTCCGTGAGATGAATTAACAGAACACTAAGAAGTTTCTCAGAAAGTTTCTTTCCAGATTTCATCTGAGGATATTTCCTTTTTCACCATAGCCCTCTATGGGCTTCCAAATATCACTTTGCCAAATCCACAAGAACTGTCTTAGCGAAAGGCTTCTTGAGGCGAAAGCTGTAACTCTGTGAGATGATTTCACAGAACACAAAGAAGTTCCCCAGAAAGCTTCTTTCTCTTTGTTATCGGAGGATATTTGCTTTCGCCCTATAGTCTTCAAAGGGATCCGAAATATCTGTTCTCAGATTCCACAGAAATAAGGCTAGCAAAGAGATCCACGAAATACAGATGTAACTCTGTGAGTGGAAGTCACACATCACAGAGCAGTTTCTCAGAAAGCTTCTTTCCAAATTTCATCTGAGGATATTTCCTTTTTCACCATAGCCCTCTATGGGATTCCAAATGTCACTTTGCCAATTCCACAAGAACTGTCTTAGCGAAAGGCTTCTTGTGGGGAAAGATGTAACTCTGTGAGATGATTTCACAGAAAACAAAGAAGATTCTCAGAAAGCTTCTTTCTCTTTGTTATCGGAGGATATTTCCTTTGGCCCTTTAGTCTTCAAAGGGATCCGAAATATCTGTTCTCAGATTCCACAGAAACAAGGCTAGCAAAGAGATCCACGAAATACAGATGTAACTCTGTGAGGTGAATTAACAGAACACTAAGCAGTTTCTCAGAAAGCTTCTATCCAGATTTCATCTGAGGATATTTCCTTTTTCACCGTAGCCCTCTATGGGCTTCCAAACGTCACTTTGCCAATTACACAGGAACTGTCTTAGCGAAAGGCTTCTTGAGGGGGAAGCTGTAACTCTGTGAGATGATTTCACAGAACACAAAGAAGTTTCTCAGAAAGCTTCTTTCTCTTTGTTATCGGAGGATATTTCCTTTGGCTCTATAGTCTTCAAAGGGATCCGAAATATCTGTTCTCAGATTCCACAGAAACAAGGCTAGCAATGAGATCCACGAAATACAGATGTAACTCTGTGAGTGGAAGTCACACATCACAGAGCAGTTTCTCAGAAAGCTTCTTTCCAGATTTCATCTGAGGATATTTCCTTTTTCACCATAGCCCTCTATGGGCTTCCAAATATCACTTTGCCAATTCCACAAGAACTGTTTTAGCGAAAGGCTTCTTGAGGGGAAAGCTGTAACTCTGTGAGATGATTACACAGAACACAAAGAAGTTTTTCAGAAAGCTTCTTTCTCTTTGTTATCGGATGATATTTCCTTTGGCCCTATAGTCTTCAAAGGGATCCGAAATATCTGTTCTCAGATTCCACAGAAACAAGGCTAGCAATGAGATCCACGAAATACAGATGTAACGTTGTGAGATGAATTAACAGAACACTAAGCAGTTTCTCAGAAAGCTTCTATCCAGATTACATCTGAGGATATTTCCTTTTTCACCATAGCCCTCTATGGGCTTCCAAACGTCCCTTTGCCAATTGCACAAGAACTGTCTCGGCGAAAGTCTTCTTGAGGGTAAAGCTGTAACTCTGTGAGATGATTTCACAGAACACAAAGAAGTTTCTCAGAAGTCTTCTTTCTCTTTGTTATCGGAGGATATTTCCTTTGGCCCTATAGTGTTCAAAGGGATCCGAAATATCTGTTCTCAGATTCCACAGAAATAAGGCTAGCAAAGAGATCCACGAAATACAGATGTAACTCTGTGAGATGAATTAACAGAACACTAAGCAGTTTCTCAGAAAGCTTCTATCCAGATTTCATCTGAGGATATTTCCTTTTTCACCATAGCCCTCTATGGGCTTCCAAACGTCACTTTGCCAATTGCACAAGAACTGTCTTAGCGAACGGCTTCTTGAGGGGAAAGCTGTAACTCTGTGAGATGATTTCACAGAACACAAAGAAGTTTGTCAGAAAGCTTCTTTCTCTTTGTTATCGGAGGATATTTCCTTTGGCCCTATAGTCTTCAAAGGTATCCGAATTATCTGTTCTCAGATTCCACAGAAACAAGGCTAGCAAAGAGATCCACGAAAAACAGATGTAACCCTGTGAGTGGAAGTCACACATCACAGAGCAGTTTCTCAGAAAGCTTCTTTCCAAATTTCATTTGAGGATATTTCCTTTTTCACCGTAGCCCTCTATGGGCTTCCAAATATCACTTTTCCAATTGCACAAGAACTGTCTTAGCGAAAGGCTTCTTGAGGGGAAAGCTGTAACTCTGTGAGATGATTTCACAGAACACAAAGAAGTTTCTCAGAAAGATTCTTTATCTTTGTTATCGGAGGATATTTCATTTGGCCCTATAGTATTGAAAGGGATCCGAAATATCTGTTCTCAGATTCCACAGAAACAAGGCTAGCAAAGAGATCCACGAAAAACAGATGTAACCATGTGAGTTGAAGTCACGCCTCACAGAGCAGTTCCTCAGAAAGCTTCTTTCCAAATTTCAATTGAGGATATTTCCTTTTTCACCGTAGCCCTCTATGGGCTTCCAAATATCACTTTGCCAATTCCACAAGAACTGTCTTAGCGAAAGGCTTCTTGAGGGGAAAGCTGTAACTCTGTGAGATGATTTCACCGAACACAAAGAAGTTTCTCAGAAAGCTTCTTTCTCTTTGTTATCGGAGGATATTTCCTTTGGCCCTATAGTGTTCAAAGGGATCCGAAATATCTGTTCTCAGATTCCACAGAAATAAGGCTAGCAAAGAGATCCACGAAATACAGATGTAACTCTGTGAGATGAATTAACAGAACACTAAGCAGTGTCTCAGAAAGCTTCTATCCAGGTTTCATCTGAGGATATTTCCTTTATCACCATAGCCCTCTATGGGCTTCCAAACGTCACTTTGCCAATTCCACGAGAACTGTCTTAGCGAAAGGCTTCTTGAGGGGGAAGGTGTAACTCTGTGAGATGATTTCACAGAACACAAAGAAGTTTCTAAGAAAGCTTCTTTCTCTTTGTTATCGGAGGATATTTCCTTTGGCCCTGTAGTCTTCAAAGGGATCCGAAATATCTGTTCTCAGATTCCACAGAAATAAGGCTAGCAAAGAGATCCAAGAAATGCAGATGTAACTCTGTGAGATGAATTAACAGAACACTAAGCAGTTTCTCAGAAAGCTTCTTTCCAGATTTCATCTGAGGTTATTTCCCTTTTCACCATAGCACTCTATGGGCTTCCAAATATCACTTTGCCAATTCCACAAGAACTGTCTTAGCGAAAGGCTTCTTGAGGGGAAAGCTGTAACTCTGTGAGATGATTTCACAGAACCCTAAGAAGTTTCTCAGAAAGTTTCTTGGTCTTTGTAATCGGAGGATATTTCCTTTGGCCCTATAGTCTTCAAAGGGATCCGAAATATCTGTTCTCAGATTCCACAGAAACAAGGCTAGCAAAGAGATCCACGAAATACAGATGTAACTCTGTGAGATGAATTAACAGAACACTAAGTAGTTTCTCAGAAAGCTTCTTTCCAGATTTCATCTGAGGATATTTCCTTTTTCACCAGAGCCCTCTATGGGCTTCCAAATATCACTTAGCCAATTCCACAAGAAGTGTCTTAGCGAAAGGCTTCTTGAAGGGGAAGGTGTAACTCTGTGAGATGATTTCAAAGAACACAAAGAAGTTTCTCAGAAAGCTTCTTTCTTTTTGTTATCGGAGGATATTTCCTTTGGCCCTATAGTCTTCAAACGGATCCGAAATATCTGTTCTCAGATTCCACAGAAATAAGGCTAGCAAAGAGATCCACGAAATACAGATGTAACTCTGTGAGATGAATTAACAGAACACTAAGCAGTTTCTCTGAAAGCTTCTTTCCAGATTTCATCTGAGGGTATTTCCTTTTTCACCATAGCCCTCTATGGGCTTCCAAATATCACTTTTCCAATTCCACAAAAACTGTCTTAGCGAAAGGCTTCTTGAGGGGATAGCTGTAACTCTTTGAGATGATTTCACAGAACACAAAGAAGTTTCTCAGAAAGATTCTTTATCTTTGTTATCGGAGGATATTTCATTTGGCCCTATAGTCTTCAAAGGGATCCGAAATATCTGTTGTCAGAATCCACAGAAACAAGGCTAGCAAAGAGATCCACGAAAAACAGATGTAACCCTGTGAGTGGAAGTCACGCCTCACAGAGCAGTTCCTCAGAAAGCTTCTTTCCAAATTTCATTTGAGAATATTTCCTTTTTCACCGTAGCCCTCAATGGGCTTCCAAATATCACTTTGCCAATTCCACAAGAACTGTCTTAGCGAAAGGCTTCTTGAGGGGAAAGCTGTAACTCTGTGAGATGATTTCACAGAACACAAAGAAGTTTCTCAGAAAGCTTCTTTCTCTTTGTTATCGGAGGATATTTCCTTTGGCCCTATAGTGTTCAAAGGGATCCGAAATATCTGTTCTCAGATTCCACAGAAATAAGGCTAGCAAAGAGATCCTCGAAATACAGATGAAACTCTGTGAGATGAATTAACAGAATACTAACCAGTTTCTCCGAAAGCTTCCTTCCGGATTTCATCTGAGGATATTTCGTTTTTCACCATAGCCCTCTATGGGCTTCCAAATATCACTTTGCCTATTCCACAAGAACTGTCTTAGCGAAAGGCTTCTTCAAGGGAAAGCTGTAACTCTGTGAGATGATTTCACAGAACACAAAGAAGTTTCTCAGAAAGCTTCTTTCTCTTTGTTATCGGAGGATATTTCCTTTGGCCCTATAGTGTTCAAAGGGATCCGAAATATCTGTTCTCAGATTCCACAGAAATAAGGCTAGCAAAGAGATCCACGAAATACAGATGTAACTCTGTGAGTGGAAGTCACACATCACAGAGCAGTTTCTCAGAAAGCTTCTTTCCAGATTTCATCTGAGGATATTTCCTTTTTCACCATAGCCCTCTATGGGCTTCCAAATATCACTTTGCCAATTCCACAAGAACTGTCTTAGCGAAGGGCTTCTTGAGGGGAAAGCTGTAACTCTGCGAGATGATTTCACAGAACACAAAGAAGTTTCTCTGAAAGCTTCTTTCTCTTTGTTATCGGAGGATATTTCCTTTGGCCCTATAGTCTTCAAAGGGATCCGAAATATCTGTTCTCAGATTCCACAGAAATAAGGCTAGCAAAGAGATACACGAAATACAGATGTAACTCTGTGAGTGGAAGTCACACATCACAGAGCAGTTTCTCAGAAAGCTTCTTTCCAGATTTCATCTGAGGATATTTCCTTTTTCACCCTTGCCCTCTATGGGCTTCCAAATATCACTTTGCCAATTCCACAAGAACTGTCTTAGCGAAAGGCTTCTTGAGGGGAAAGCTGTAACTCTGTGAGATGATTTCACAGAACGCAAAGAAGTTTCTCAGAAAGCTTCTTTCTCTTTGTTATCGGAGGATATTTCCTTTGGCCCTATAGTCTTCAAAGGGATCCGAAATATCTGTTCTCAGATTCCACAGAAATAAGGCTAGCAAAGGGATCCACGAAATACGGATGTAACCCTGTGAGTGGAAGTCACACATCACAGAGCAGTTTCTCAGAAAGCTTCTTTCCAAATTTCATTTCAGGATATTTCCTTTTTCACCATAGCCCTCTATGGGCTTCCAAATATCACTTTGCCAATTCCACAAGAACTGTTTTAGCGAAAGGCTTCTGGAGGGGAAAGCTGAAACTCTGTGAGATGATTTCACAGAACATAAAGAAGTTTCTCAGAAAGCTTCTTTCTCTTTGTTATCGGAGGATATTTCCTTTGGCCCTATAGTCTTCAAAGGGATCTGAAATATCTGTTCTCAGATTCCACAGATACAGGGCTAGGAAAGAGATCCACGAAATACAGATGTAACTCTGTGAGGTGAATTAACAGAACACTAAGCAGTTTCTCAGAAAGCTTCTATCCAGATTTCATCTGAGGATATTTCCTTTTTCACCATAGCCCTCTATGGGCTTCCAAATATCACTTTGCCAATTCCACAAGATCCGTGTTAGCGAAAGGCTTCTTGAGGGGAAAGCTGTAACTCTGTGAGGTGATTTCACAGAACACAAAGAAGTTTCTCAGAAAGCTTCTTTCTCTTTGTTATCGGAGGATATTTCCTTTGGCCCTATAGTCTTCAAAGGGATCCGAAATATCTGTTCTCAGATTCCACAGAAATAAGGATAGCAAAGAGATCCACGAAATACAGATGTAACTCTGTGAGATGAATTAACAGAACACTAAGAAGTTTCTCATAAAGCTTCTTTCCAGATTTCATCTGAGGATATTTCCTTTTTCACCATAGCCCTCTACGGGCTTCCAAATATCACTTTGCCAATTCCACAAGAACTGTCTTAGCGAAAGGCTTCTTGAGGGGAAAGCTGTAACTCTGTGAGATGATTTCACAGAACACAAAGAAGATTCTCAGTAAGCTTCTTTCTCTTTGTTATCGGAAGATAATTTCTTTGGCCCTATAGTCTTCAAAGGGATCCGAAATCTCTGTTCTCAGATTCCACAGAAATAAGTTATCAAAGAGATCCACGAAACACAGATGTAACCCTGTGAGTGGAAGTCACACATCACAGAGCAGTTTCTCAGAAAGTTTCTTTCCAGATTTCATCTGAGGATATTTCCTTTTTCGCCATAGCCCTCTATGGGCTTCCAAATATCACTTTGCCAATTCCACAAGAACTGTCTTAGCGAAAGGCTTCTTGCGGGGAAAGCTGTAACTCTGTGAGATGATTTCACAGAACACAAAGAAGTTTCTCAGAAAGCTTCTTTCTCTTTGTTATCGGAGGATATTTCCTTTGGCCCTATAGTCTTCAAAGGGATCCGAAATATCTGTTCTCAGATTCCACAGAAATAAGGCTAGCAAAGAGATCCACGAAATACAGATGTAACCCTGTGAGTGGAAGTCACACATCACAGAGCAGTTTCTCAGAAAGCTTCTTTCCAAATTTCATTTCAGGATATTTCCTTTTTCACCATAGCCCTCTAGGGGATTCCAAATATCACTTTGCCAATTCCACAAGAACTGTCTTAGCGAACGGCTTCTGGAGGGGAAAGCTGAAACTCTGTGAGATGATTTCACAGAACATAAAGAAGTTTCTCAGAAAGCTTCTTTCTCTTTGTTATCGGAGGATATTTCCTTTGGCCCTATAGTCTTCAAAGGGATCCGAAATATCTGTTCTCAGATTCCACAGAAACAAGGCTAGCAAAGAGATCCACGAAATACAGATGTAACTCTGTGAGGTGAATTAACAGAACACTAAGCAGTTTCTCAGAAAGCTTCTTTCCAGATTTCATCTGAGAATATTTCCTTTTTCACCATAGCCCTCTATGGGCTTCCAAATATCACTTTGCCAATTCCACAAGAACTGTCTTAGCGAAGGGCTTCTTGAGGGGAAAGCTGTAACTCTGCGAGATGATTTCACAGAACACAAAGAAGTTTCTCAGAACGCTTCTTTCTCTTTCTTATCGGAGGATATTTCCTTTGGCCCTGTAGTCTTCCAAGGGATCCGAAATATCTGTTCTCAGATTCCACAGAAATAAGGCTAGCAAAGAGATCCACGAAATACGGATGTAACCCTGTGAGGGGAAGTCACACATCACAGAGCAGTTTCTCAGAAAGCTTCTTTCCAAATTTCATTTTAGGATATTTCCTTTTTCACCGTAGCCCTCCATGGGCTTCCAAATATCACGTTGCCAACTCCACAAGAACTGTCTTAGCGAAAGGCTTCTGGAGGGGAAAGCTTTAACTCTGTGAGATGATTTCACAGAACACAAAGAAGTTTCTCAGAAAGATTCTTTCTCTTTGTTATCGGAGGATATTTCCTTTGGCCATATAGTCTTCAAAGGGATCCGAAATATCTGTTCTCAGATTCCACAGAAATAAGGCTAGCAAAGAGATCCACGAAATACAGATGTAACTCTGTGAGTGGAAGTCACACATCACAGAGCAGTTTCTGAGAAAGCTTATTTCCAGATTTCATCTGAGGATATTTCCTTTTTCACCATAGCCCTCTATGGGCTTCCAAATATCACTTTGCCTATTCCACAAGAACTGTCTTAGCGAAAGGCTTCTTGAGTGGAAAGCTTTAACTCTGTGAGAAGATTTCACAGAACACAAAGAAGTTTCTCAGAAAGCTTCTTTCTCCTTGTTATCGGAGGATATTTCCTTTGGTCCTATAGTCTTCAAAGGGATCCGAAATATCTGTTCTCAGATTCCACAGAAATAAGGCTAGCAAAGAGATCCACGAAATACAGATATAACTCCGTGAGATGAATTAACAGACCACTAACCAGTTTCTCAGAAAACTTCTATCCAGATTTCATCTGAGGATATTTCCTTTTTCACCATAGCCCTCTATGGGCTTCCAAACGTCACTTTGCCAATTGCACAAGAACTGTCTTAGCCAAAGGCTTCTTGAGGGGAAAGCTGTAACTCTGTGAGATGATTTCACAGAACACAAAGAAGTTTCTCAGAAAGCTTCTTTATCTTTGTTATCGGAGGATATTTCCTTTGTCCCTATAGTCTTCAAAGGGATCCGAAATATCTGTTCTCAGATTCCACAGAAATAAGGCTAGCAAAGAGATCCACGAAATACAGATGTAACTCTGTGAGTGGAAGTCACACATCACAGAGCAGTTTCTCAGAAAGCTTCTTTCCAGATTTCATCTGTGCATATTTCCTTTTTCACCATAGCCCTCTAGGGGTTCCAAATATCACTTTGCCTATTCCACAAGAACAGTCTTAGCGAAAGGCTTCTTGAGGGGAAAGCTGTAACTCTGTGAGATGATTTCACCGAACACAAAGAAGTTTCTCAGAAAGCTTCTTTCTCTTTGTTATCGGAGGATATTTCCTTTGGCCCTATAGTCTTCAAAGGGATCCGAAATATCTGTTCTCAGATTCCACAGAAATAAGGCTAGCAAAGAGATCCACGAAATACAGATGTAACTCTGTGAGTGGAAGTCACACATCACAGAGCAGTTTCTCAGAAAGCTTCTTTCCAGATTTCATCTGAGGATATTTCCTTTTTCACCATAGCCCTCTATGGGCTTCCAAATATCACTTTGCCAATTCCACAAGAACTGTCTTAGCGAAAGGCTTCTTGAGGTGAAAGCTGTAACTCTGTGGAATGATTTCACAGAATACAAAGAAGTTTCTCAGTAAGCTTCTTTCTCTTTGTTATCGGAGGATATTTCCTTTGGCCCCATATTCTTAAAAGGGATCAGAAATATCTGTTGTCAGATTCCACAGAAATAAGGCTAGCAAAGAGATCCACGAAATACAGATGTAACCCTGTGAGTGGAAGTCAAACAACACAGCGCAGTTTCTCAGAAAGCTTCTTTCCAGATTTCATCTGAGGATATTTCCTTTTTCACCATTGCCCTCTATGGGCTTCCAAATATCACTATGCCAATTCCACAAGAACTGTCTTAGCGAAAGGCTTCTTGAGGGGAAAGCTGTAACTCTGTGAGATGATTTCACAGAACGCAAAGAAGTTTCTCAGAAAGCTTCTTTCTCTTTGTTATCGGAGGATATTTCCTTTGGCCCTATAGTCTTCAAAGGGATCCGAAATATCTGTTCTCAGATTCCACAGAAATAAGGCTAGCAAAGGGATACACGAAATACGGATGTAACCCTGTGAGTGGAAGTCACACATCACAGAGCAGTTTCTCAGAAAGCTTCCTTCCAAATTTCATTTCAGGATATTTCCTTTTTCACCATAGCCCTCTATGGGCTTCCAAATATCCCTTTGCCAATTCCACAACAACTGTCTTAGCGAAAGGCTTCTTGAGGGGAAAGCTTTAACTCTGTGAGAAGATTTCACAGAACACAAAGAAGTTTCTCAGAAAGCTTCTTTCTCTTTGTTATCGGAGGATATTTCCTTTGGCCCTATAGTCTTCAAAGGGATCCGAAATATCTGTTCTCAGATTCCACAGAAACAAGGCTAGCAAAGAGATCCACGAAATACAGATGTAACTCTGTGAGGTGAATTAACAGAACACTAAGCAGTTTCTCAGAAAGCTTCTATCCAGATTTCATCTGAGGATATTTCCTTTTTCACCGTAGCCCTCTATGGGCTTCCAAACGTCACTTTGCCAATTGCACAGGAACTGTCTTAGCGAAAGGCTTCTTGAGGGGAAAGCTGTAACTCTGTGAGATGATTTCACAGACCACAAAGAAGTTTCTCAGAAAGCTTCTTTCTCTTTGTTATCGGAGGATATTTCCTTTGGCTCTATAGTCTTCAAAGGGATCCGAAATATCTGTTCTCAGATTCCACAGAAACAAGGCTAGCAATGAGATCCACGAAATACAGATGTAACTCTGTGAGTGGAAGTCACACATCACAGAGCAGTTTCTCAGAAAGCTTCTTTCCAGATTTCATCTGAGAATATTTCCTTTTTCACCATAGCCCTCTATGGGCTTCCAAATATCACTTTGCCAATTCCACAAGAACTGTCTTAGCGATAGGCTTCTTGAGGGGAAAGCTGTAACTCTGCGAGATGATTTCACAGAACACAAAGAAGTTTCTCAGAACGCTTCTTTCTCTTTCTTATCGGAGGATATTTCCTTTGGCCCTGTAGTCTTCCAAGGGATCCGAAATATCTGTTCTCAGATTCCACAGAAATAAGGCTAGCAAAGAGATCCACGAAATACGGATGTAACCCTGTGAGTGGAAGTCACACATCACAGAGCAGTTTCTCAGAAAGCTTCTTTCCAAATTTCATTTTAGGATATTTCCTTTTTCACCGTAGCCCTCCATGGGCTTCCAAATATCACGTTGCCAACTCCACAAGAACTGTCTTAGCGAAAGGCTTCTGGAGGGGAAAGCTTTAACTCTGTGAGATGATTTCACAGAACACAAAGAAGTTTCTCAGAAAGCTTCTTTCTCTTTGTTATCGGAGGATATTTCCTTTGGCCATATAGTCTTCAAAGGGATCCGAAATATCTGTTCTCAGATTCCACAGAAATAAGGCTAGCAAGGAGATCCACGAAATACAGATGTAACTCTGTGAGTGGAAGTCAAACATCACAGAGCAGTTTCTCAGAAAGCTTCTTTCCAGATTTCATCTGAGGATATTTCCTTTTTCACCATAGCCCTCTATGGGCTTCCAAATATCACTTTGCCTATTCCACAAGAACTGTCTTAGCGAAAGGCTTCTTGAGTGGAAAGCTTTAACTCTGTGAGAAGATTTCACAGAACACAAAGAAGTTTCTCAGAAAGCTTCTTTCTCCTTGTTATCGGAGGATATTTCCTTTGGTCCTATTGTCTTCAAAGGGATCCGAAATATCTGTTCTCAGATTCCACAGAAATAAGGCTAGCAAAGAGATCCACGAAATACAGATATAACTCCGTGAGATGAATTAACAGACCACTAACCAGTTTCTCAGAAAACTTCTATCCAGATTTCATCTGAGGATATTTCCTTTTTCACCATAGCCCTCTATGGGCTTCCAAACGTCACTTTGCCAATTGCACAAGAACTGTCTTAGCCAAAGGCTTCTTGAGGGGAAAGCTGTAACTCTGTGAGATGATTTCACAGAACACAAAGAAGTTTCTCAGAAAGCTTCTTTATCTTTGTTATCGGAGGATATTTCCTTTGTCCCTATAGTCTTCAAAGGGATCCGAAATATCTGTTCTCAGATTCCACAGAAATAAGGCTAGCAAAGAGATCCACGAAATACAGATGTAACTCTGTGAGTGGAAGTCACACATCACAGAGCAGTTTCTCAGAAAGCTTCTTTCCAGATTTCATCTGAGGATATTTCCTTTTTCACCATAGCCCTCTATGGGCTTCCAAATATCACTTTGCCAATTCCACAAGAACTGTCTTAGCGAAAGGCTTCTTGAGGTGAAAGCTGTAACTCTGTGGAATGATTTCACAGAATACAAAGAAGTTTCTCAGTAAGCTTCTTTCTCTTTGTTATCGGAGGTTATTTCCTTTGGCCCTATATTCTTAAAAGGGATCAGAAATATCTGTTGTCAGATTCCACAGAAATAAGGCTAGCAAAGAGATCCACGAAATACAGATGTAACCCTGTGAGTGGAAGTCACACAACACAGCGCAGTTTCTCAGAAAGCTTCTTTCCAGATTTCATCTGAGGATATTTCCTTTTTCACCATTGCCCTCTATGGGCTTCCAAATATCACTTTGCCAATTCCACAAGAACTCTCTTAGCGAAAGGCTTCTTTAGGGGAAAGCTGTAACTCTGTGAGATGATTTCACAGAACGCAAAGAAGTTTCTCAGAAAGCTTCTTTCTCTTTGTTATCGGAGGATATTTCCTTTGGCCCTATAGTCTTCAAAGGGATCCGAAATATCTGTTCTCAGATTCCACAGAAATAAGGCTAGCAAAGGGATACACGAAATACAGATGTAACCCTGTGAGTGGAAGTCACACATCACAGAGCAGTTTCTCAGAAAGCTTCTTTCCAAATTTCATTTCAGGATATTTCCTTTTTCACCATAGCCCTCTATGGGCTTCCAAATATCACTTTGCCAATTCCACAAGAACTGTCTTAGCGAAAGGCTTCTTGAGGGGAAAGCTGTAACTCGGTGAGATGATTTCACAGAACACAAAGAAGTTTCTCAGAAAGCTTCTTTCTCTTTGTTATCGGAGGATATTCCCTTTGGCCCTATAGTCTTCAAAGGGATCCGAAATATCTGTTCTCAGATTCCACAGAAATTAGGCTAGCCAAGAGATCCAAGAAATACAGATGTAACTCCGTAAGATGAATTAACAGAACACTAAGCAGTTTCTCAGAAAGCTTCTTTCTCTTTCTTATCGGAGGATATTTCCTTTGGCCCTGTAGTCTTCAAAGGGATCCGAAATATCTGTTCTCAGATTCCACAGAAATAAGGCTAGCAAAGAGATCCACGAAATACAGATGTAACCCTGTGAGTGGAAGTCACACATCACAGAGCAGTTTCTCAGAAAGCTTCTTTCCAAATTTCATTTTGGGATATTTCCTTTTTCACCGTAGCCCTCCATGGGCTTCCAAATATCAGTTTGCCAACTCCACAAGAACTGTCTTAGCGAAAGGCTTCTGGAGGGGAAAGCTTTAACTCTGTGAGATGATTTCACAGAACACAAAGAAGTTTCTCAGAAAGCTTCTTTCTCTTTGTTATCGGAGGATATTTCCTTTGGCCCTATAGTCTTCAAAGGGATCCGAAATATCTGTTCTCAGATTCCACAGAAATAAGACTAGCAAAGAGATCCACGAAATACAGATGTAACTCTGTGAGTGGAAGTCACACATCACAGAGCAGTTTCTCAGAAAGCTTCTTTCCAGATTTCATCTGAGGATATTTCCTTTTTCACCATAGCCCTCTATGGGCTTCCAAATATCACTTTGCCTATTCCACAAGAACTGCCTTAGCGAAAGGCTTCTTGAGTGGAAAGCTTTAACTCTGTGAGAAGATTTCACAGAACACAAAGAAGTTTCTCAGAAAGCTTCTTTCTCCTTGTTATCGGAGGATATTTCCTTTGGCCCTGTAGTCTTCAAGGGGATCCGAAATATCTGTTCTCAGATTCCACAGAAATAAGGCTAGCAAAGAGATCCACGAAATACAGATGTAACTCCGTGAGATGAATTAACAGACCACTAACCAGTTTCTCAGAAAACTTCTATCCAGATTTCGTCTGAGGATATTTCCTTTTTCACCATAGCCCTCTATGGGCTTCCAAACGTCACTTTGCCAATTGCACAAGAACTGTCTTAGCCAAAGGCTTCTTGAGGGGAAAGCTGTAACTCTGTCAGATGATTTCACAGAACACAAAGAAGTTTCTCAGAAAGCTTCTTTATCTTTGTTATCGGAGGATATTTCCTTTGTCCCTATAGTCTTCAAAGGGATCCGAAATATCTGTTCTCAGATTCCACAGAAATAAGGCTAGCAAAGAGATCCACGAAATACACATGTAACTCTGTGAGTGGAAGTCACACATCACAGAGCAGTTTCTCAGAAAGCTTCTTTCCAGATTTCATCTGAGGATATTTCCTTTTTCACCATAGCCCTCTATGGGCTTCCAAATATCACTTTGCCAATTCCACAAGAACTGTCTTAGCGAAAGGCTTCTTGAGGGGAAAGCTGTAACTCTGTGAAATGATTTCACAGAACACAAAGAAGTTTCTCAGAAAGCTTCTTTCTCTTTTTTATCGGAGGATATTTCCTTTGGCCCTATAGTCTTCAAAGGGATCCGAAATATCTGTTCTCAGATTCCACAGAAATAAGGCTAGCAAAGAGATCCACGAAATACAGATGTAACCCTGTGAGTGGAAGTCACACATCACAGAGCAGTTTCTCAGAAAGCTTCTTTCCATATTTCATTTTAGGATATTTCCTTTTTCACCATAGCCCTCTATGGGATTCCAAATATCACTTTGCCAATTCCACAAGAACTGTCTTAGCGAACGGCTTCTGGAGGGGAAAGCTGAAACTCTGTGAGATGATTTCAGAGAACATAAAGAAGTTTCTCAGAAAGCTTCTTTCTCTTTGTTATCGGAGGATATTTCCTTTGGCCCTATAGTCTTCAAAGGGATCCGAAATATCTGTTCTCAGATTCCACAGAAACAAGGCTAGCAAAGAGATCCACGAAATACAGATGTAACTCTGTGAGGTGAATTAACAGAACACTAAGCAGTTTCTCAGAAAGCTTCTATCCAGATTTCATCTGAGGATATTTCCTTTTTCACCGTAGCCCTCTATGGGCTTCCAAACGTCACTTTGCCAATTGCACAGGAACTGTCTTAGCGAAAGGCTTCTTGAGGGGAAAGCTGTAACTCTGTGAGATGATTTCACAGAACACAAAGAAGTTCCCCAGAAAGCTTCTTTCTCTTTGTTATCGGAGGATATTTGCTTTGGCCCTATAGTCTTCAAAGGGATCCGAAATATCTGTTCTCAGATTCCACAGAAATAAGGCTAGCAAAGAGATCCACGAAATACAGATGTAACTCTGTGAGTGGAAGTCACACATCACAGAGCAGTTTCTCAGAAAGCTTCTTTCCAGATTTCATCTGAGGATATTTCCTTTTTCACCATACCCCTCTATGGGCTTCCAAATATCACTTTGCCAATTCCACAAGAACTGTCTTAGCGAAAGGCTTCTTGAGGGGAAAGCTGTAACTCTGTGAGATGATTTCACAGAACACAAAGAAGTTCCCCAGAAAGCTTCTTTCTCTTTGTTATCGGAGGATATTTGCTTTGGCCCTATAGTCTTCAAAGGGATCCGAAATATGTGTTCTCAGATTCCACAGAAATAAGGCTAGCAAAGAGATCCACGAAATACAGATGTAACTCTGTGAGTGGAAGTCACACATCACAGAGCAGTTTCTCAGAAAGCTTCTTTCCAGATTTCATCTGAGGATATTTCCTTTTTCACCATAGCCCTCTATGGGCTTCCAAATATCACTTTGCCAATTCCACAAGAACTGTCTTAGCGAAAGGCTTCTTGTGGGGATAGCTGTAACTCTGTGAGATGATTGCACAGAAAACAAAGAAGATTCTCAGAAAGCTTCTTTCTCTTTGTTATCGGAGGATATTTCCTTTGGCCCTATAGTCTTGAAAGGGATCCGAAATCTCTGTTCTCAGATTCCACAGAAATAAGGCTAGCAAAGAGATCCACGAAATACAGATATAACTCTGTGAGGGGAAGTCACACATCACAGAGCAGTTTCTCAGAAAGCTTCTTTCCAGATTTCATCTGAGGATATTTCCTTTTTCACCATAGCCCTCTATGGGCTTCCAAATATCTCTTTGCCAATTCCACAAGAACTGTCTTAGCGAAAGGCTTCTTGAGGGGAAAGCTGTAACTCTGTGAGATGATTTCACAGAACACAAAGAAGTTTCTCAGTAAGCTTCTTTCTCTTTGTTATAGGAGGATATTTCCTTTGGCCCTTTATTCTTCAAAGGGATCCGAAATCTCTGTTCTCAGATTCCACAGAAATAAGGCTAGCAAAGAGATCCACGAAATACAGATGTAACTCTGTGAGTGGAAGTCACACATCACAGAGCAGTTTCTCAGAAAGCTTCTTTCCAGATTTCATCTGAGGATATTTCCTTTTTCACAATAGCCCTCTATGGGCTTCCAAATATCACTTTGCCAATTCCACAAGAACTGTCTTAGCGAAAGGCTTCTTGAGGGGAAAGCTGTAACTCTGTGAAATGATTTCACAGAACACAAAGAAGTTTCTCAGAAAGCTTCTTTCTCTTTTTTATCGGAGGATATTTCCTTTGGCCCTATAGTCTTCAAAGGGATCCGAAATATCTGTTCTCAGATTCCACAGAAATAAGGCTAGCAAAGAGATCCACGAAATACAGATGTAACCCTGTGAGTGGAAGTCACACATCACAGAGCAGTTTCTCAGAAAGCTTCTTTCCATATTTCATTTTAGGATATTTCCTTTTTCACCATAGCCCTCTATGGGATTCCAAATATCACTTTGCCAATTCCACAAGAACTGTCTTAGCGAACGGCTTCTGGAGGGGAAAGCTGAAACTCTGTGAGATGATTTCACAGAATATAAAGAAGTTTCTCAGAAAGCTTCTTTCTCTTTGTTATCGGAGGATATTTCCTTTGGCCCTATAGTCTTCAAAGGGATCCGAAATATCTGTTCTCAGATTCCAGAGAAACAAGGCTAGCAAAGAGATCCACGAAATGCAGATGTAACTCTGTGAGGTTAATTAACAGAACACTAAGCAGTTTCTCAGAAAGCTTCTATCCAGATTTCATCTGAGGATATTTCCTTTTTCACCGTAGCCCTCTATGGGCTTCCAAACGTCACTTTGCCAATTGCACAGGAACTGTCTTAGCGAAAGGCTTCTTGAGGGGAAAGCTGTAACTCTGTGAGATGATTTCACAGAACACAAAGAAGTTTCTCAGAAAGCTTCTTTCTCTTTGTTATCGGAGGATATTTCCTTTGGCCCTATAGTCTTCAAAGGGATCCGAAATATCTGTTCTCAGATTCCACAGAAACAAGGCTAGCAATGAGATCCACGAAATACAGATGTACTCTGTGAGTGGAAGTCACACATCACAGAGCAGTTTCTCAGAAAGCTTCTTTCCAGATTTCATCTGAGGATATTTCCTTTTTCACCATAGCCCTCTATGGGCTTCCAAATATCACTTTGCCTATTCCACAAGAACTGTCTTAGCGAAAGTCTTCTGGAGGGGAAAGCTGTAACTCTGTGAGATGATTTCACAGAACACAAGGAAGTTTCTCAGAAAGCTTCTTTCTCTTTTTAATCGGAGGATATTTCCTTTGGCCCTGTAGTCTTCAAAGGGATCCGAAATATCTGTTCTCAGATTCCACAGAAATAAGGCTAGCAAAGAGATCCACGAAATACAGATGTAACCCTGTGAGTGGAAGTCACACATCACAGAGCAGTTTCTCAGAAAGCTTCTTTCCAAATTTCATTTTAGGATATTTCCTTTTTCACCGTAGCCCTCCATGGGCTTCCAAATATCACTTTACAAATTACACAAGAACTGTCTTAGCGAAAGGCTTCTGGAGGGGAAAGCTTTAACTCTGTGAGATGATTACACAGAACACAAAGAAGTTTTTCAGAAAGCTTCTTTCTCTTTGTTATCGGAAGATATTTCCTTTGGCCCTATAGTCTTCAAAGGGATCCGAAATATCTGTTCTCAGATTCCACAGAAACAAGGCTAGCAATGAGATCCACGAAATACAGATGTAACGCTGTGAGATGTATTAACAGAACACTAAGCAGTTTCTCAGAAATCTTCTATCCAGATTTCATCTGAGGATATTTCCTTTTTCACCATAGCCCTCTATGGGCTTCCAAACGTCACTTTGCCAATTGCACAAGAACTGTCTCGGCGAACGTCTTCTTGAGGGGAAAGCTGTAACTCTGTGAGATGATTTCACAGAACACAAAGAAGTTTCTCAGAAATCTTCTTTCTCTTTGTTATCGGAGGATATTTCCTTTGGCCCTCTAGTCTTCAAGGGGATCCGAAATATCTGTTCTCAGATTCCACAGAAATAAGGCTAGCAAAGAGATCCACGAAATACAGATGTAACTCTGTGAGATGAATTAACAAAACACTAAGAAGTTTCTCAGAAAGCTTCTTTCCAGATTTCATCTGAGGATATTTACTTTTTCACCATAGCCCTCTATGGGCTTCCAAATATCACTTTGTCAATTCCACAAGAACTGTCTTAGCGAAAGGCTTCTTGAGGGGAAAGCTGTAACTCTGTGAGATGATTTCACAGAACACAAAGAAGTTCCCCAGAAAGCTTCTTTCTCTTTGTTATCGGAGAATATTTGCTTTGGCCCTATAGTCTTCAAAGGGATCCGAAATATCTGTTCTCAGATTCCACAGAAATAAGGCTAGCAAAGAGATCCACGAAATACAGATGTAACTCTGTGAGTGGAAGTCACACATCACAGAGCAGTTTCTCAGAAAGCTTCTTTCCAGATTTCATCTGAGGATATTTCCTTTTTCACCATAGCTCTCTATGGGCTTCCAAATATCACTTTGCCAATTCCACAAGAACTGTCTTAGCGAAAGGCTTCTTGTGGGGAAAGCTGTAACTCTGTGAGATGATTTCACAGAACACAAAGAAGTCCCTCAGAAAGCTTCTTTCTCTTTGTTATCGGAGGATATTTGCTTTGGCCCTAGAGTCTTCAAAGGGATCCGAAATATCTGTTCTCAGATTCCACAGAAATAAGGCTAGCAAAGAGATCCACGAAATACAGATGTAACTCTGTGAGTGGAAGTCACACATCACAGAGCAGTTTCTCCGAAAGCTTCTTTAAAGATTTCATCTAAGGATATTTCCTTTTTCACCATAGCCCTCTATGGGCTTATAAATATCACTTTGCCAATTCCACAAGAACTGTCTTAGCGAAAGGCTTCTTGAGGGGAAAGCTGTAACTCTGTGAGATGATTTCACAGAACACAAAGAAGTTTCTCAGAAAGCTTCTTTCTCTTTGTTATCGGAGGATATTTCCTTTGGCCCTATAGTCTTCAAAGGGATCCGAAATCTCTGTTCTCAGATTCCACATAAATAAAGCTAGCAAAGAGATTCACGAAATACAGATGTAACTCTGTGAGATGAATTAACAGAACACTAAGAAGTTTCTCAGAAAGCTTCTTTCCAGATTTCATCTGAGGATATTTCCTTTTTCACCATAGCCCTCTATGGGCTTCCAAATATCACTTTGCCTATTCCACAAGAACTGTCTTAGCGAAAGGCTTCTTGAGGGGAAAGCTGTAACTCTGTGAGATGATTTCACCGAACACAAAGAAGTTTCTCAGAAAGCTTCTTTCTCTTTGTTATCGGAGGATATTTCCTTTGGCCCTATAGTCTTCAAAGGGATCCGAAATATCTGTTCTCAGATTCCACAGAAATAAGGCTAGCAAAGAGATCCACGAAATACAGATGTAACTCTGTAAGTGGAAGTCACACATCACAGAGCAGTTTCTCAGAAAGCTTCTTTCCAGATTTCATCTGAGGATATTTCCTTTTTCACCATAGCCCTCTATGGGCTTCCAAATATCACTTTGCCAATTCCACAAGAACTGTCTTAGCGAAAGGCTTCTGGAGGGGAAAGCTTTATCTCTGTGAGATGATTAAACAGAGCACAAAGATGTTTCTCAGAAAGCTTCTTTCTCTTTTTTATCGGAGGATATTTCCTTTGGCCCTGTAGTCTTCAAAGGGATCCGAAATATCTGTTCTCAGATTCCACAGACATAAGGCTAGCAAAGAGATCCACGAAATACAGATGTAACCCTGTGAGTGGGAGTCACACATCACAGAGCAGTTTCTCAGAAAGCTTCTTTCCAAATTTCATTTTAGGATATTTCCTTTTTCACCGTAGCCCTCCATGGCTTCCAAATATCACTTTGCCAACTCCACAAGAACTGTCTTAGCGAAAGGCTTATGGAGGGGAAAGCTTTAACTCTGTGAGATGATTTCACAGAACACAAAGAAGTTTCTCAGAAAGCTTCTTTCTCTTTGTTATCGGAGGATATTTCCTTTGGCCCTATAGTCTTCAAAGGGATCCGAAATATCTGTTCTCATATTCCACAGAAACAAGGCTAGCAATGAGATCCACGAAATACAGATGTAACTCTGTGAGATGAATTAACAGAACACTAAGCAGTTTCTCAGAAAGCTTCTATCCAGATTTCATCTGAGGATATTTCCTTTTTCACCATAGCCCTCTATGGGCTTCCAAACGTCACTTTGCCAATTGCACAAGAACTGTCTCAGCGAAAGGTTTCTTGAGGGGAAAGCTGTAACTCTGTGAGATGATTTCACAGAACACAAAGAAGTTTCTCAGAAAGCTTCTTTCTCTTTGTTATCAGAGGATATTTCCTTTGGCCCTATAGTCTTCAAAGGGATCCGAAATATCTGTTCTCAGATTCCACAGAAATAAGGATAGCAAAGAGATCCACGAAATACAGATGTAACTCTGTGAGATGAATTAACAGAACACTTAGAAGTTTCTCAGAAAGCTTCTTTCCAGATTTCATCTGAAGATATTTCCTTTTTCACCATAGCCCTCTATGGGCTTCCAAATATCACTTTGCCAATTCCACAAGAACTGTCTTAGCGAAAGGCTTCTTGAGGGGAAAGCTGTAACTCTGTTAGATGATTTCACAGAACACAAAGAAGTCCCTCAGAAAGCTTCTTTCTCTTTGTTACCGGAGGATATTTGCTTTGGCCCTATAGTCTTCAAAGGGATCCGAAATATCTGTTCTCAGATTCCACAGAAATAAGGCTAGCAAAGAGATCCACGAAATACAGATGTAACTCTGTGAGATGAATTAACAGAACACTAAGCAGTTTCTCAGAAAGCTTCTTTCCAGATTTCATCTAAGGATATTTCCTTTTTCACCGTGGCCCTCTATGGGCTTCCAAATATCACTTTGACAATTCCACAAGAACTGTCTTAGCGAAAGGCTTCTTGAGGGGAAAGCTGTAACTCTGTGAGATGATTTCACAGAACACAAAGAAGTTTCTCAGAAAGCTTCTTTCTCTTTGTTATCGGAGGATATTTCCTTTGGCCCAATAGTCTTCAACGGGATCCGAAATATCTGTTCTCAGATTCCACAGAAATAAGGCTAGCAAAGAGATCCACGAAATACAGATGTAACTCTGTGAGATGAATTAACAGAACACTAAGAAGTTTCTCAGAAAGCTTCTTTCCAGATTTCATCTGAGGATATTTCCTTTTTCACCATAGCCCTCTATGGGCTTCCAAATATCACTTTGCCTATTCCACAAGAACTGTCTTAGCGAAAGGCTTCTTGAGGGGAAAGCTGTAACTCTGTTAGATGATTTCACCGAACACAAAGAAGTTTCTCAGAAAGCTTCTTTCTCTTTGTTATCGGAGGATATTTCCTTTGGCCCTATTGTCTTCAAAGGGATACGAAATATCTTTTCTCAGATTCCACAGAAATAAGGCTAGCAAAGAGATCCACGAAATACAGATGTAACTCTGTGAGTGGAAGTCACACATCACAGAGCAGTTTCTCCGAAAGCTTCTTTCCAAATTTCATTTCAGGATATTTCCTTTTTCACCATAGTCCTCTATGGGCTTCCAAATATCGCTTTGCCTATTCCACAAGAACTCTCTTAGCGAAAGGCTTCTTGAGGGGAAAGCTGTAACTCTGTGAGATGATTTCACAGACACAAAGAAGTTTCTCAGAAAGCTTCTTTCTCTTTGTATTCGGAGGATATTTCCTTTGGCCCTATAGTCTTCAAAGGGATCCGAAATATCTGTTCTCAGATTCCACAGAAATAAGGCTAGCAAAGAGATCCACGAAATACAGATGTAACTCTGTGAGATGAATTAACAGAACACTAAGCAGTTTCTAAGAAAGCTTCTATCCATATTTCATCTGCGGATATTTCCTTTTTCACCATAGCCCTCTATGGGCTTCCAAATATCACTTTTCCAATTCCACAAGAACTGTCTTAGCCAAAGGCTTCTTGAGGGGAAAGCTGTAACTCTGTGAGATGATTTCACAGAACACAAAGAAGTTTCTCAGAAAGCTACTTTCTTTTTGTTGTCGGAGGATATTTCCTTTGGCCCTATAGTCTTCAAAGGGATCCGAAATATCTGTTCTCAGATTCCACAGAAATAAGGCTAGCAAAGAGATCCACGAAATACAGATGTAACTCTGTGAGATGAATTAACAGAACACTAAGCAGTTTCTCAGAGAGCTTCTTTCCATATTTCATCCGGGGATATATCCTTTTTCAACCTAGCCCTCTATGGGCTTCCAAATATCACTTTGCCAATTCCACAAGAACTGTCTTAGCGAAAGGCTTCTTGTGGGGAAAGCTGTAACTCTGTGAGATGATTTCACAGAACACAAAGAAGTTCCTCAGAAAGCTTCTTTCTCTTTGTTATCGGAGGATATTTGCTTTGGCCCTGTAGTCTTCAAAGGGATCCGAAATATCTGTTCTCAGATTCCACAGAAATAAGGCTAGCAAAGAGACCCACGAAATACAGATGTAACTCTGTGAGTGGAAGTCACACATCACAGAGCAGTTTCTCAGAAAGCTTCTTTCCAGATTTCATCTGAGGATATTTCCTTTTTCCCCATAGCCCTCTATGGGCTTCCAAATATCACTTTTCCAATTCCACAAGAACTGTCTTAGCGAAAGGCTTCTTGAGGGGAAAGCTGTAACTCTGTGAGATGATTTCACAGAACACAAAGAAGTTTCTCAGAAAGCTTCTTTCTCTTTGTCATCAGAGGATATTTCCTTTGGCCCTATAGTCTTCAAAGGGATCCGAAATATCTGTTCTCAGATTCCACAGAAATAAGGCTAGCAAAGAGATCCACGAAATACAGATGTAACTCTGTGAGATGAATTAACAGAACACTAAGCAGTTTCTCAGAAAGCTTCTTTCCAGATTTCATCTGAGGATATTTCCTTTTTCACCATAGCCCTCTATGGGCTTCCCAATATCACTTTGCCAATTCCACAAGAACTGTCTTAGCGAAAGGCTTCTTGAGGGGAAAGCTGTAACTCTGTGAGATGATTTCACATAACACAAAGAAGTTTCTCAGAAAGCTTCTTTCTCTTTGTTATCGGAGGATATTTGCTTTGGCCCTATAGTCTTCAAAGGGATCCGAAATATCTGTTCTCAGATTCCACAGAAATAAGGCTAGCAAAGAGATCCACGAAATACAGATGTAACTCTGTGAGATGAATTAACAGAACACTAAGAAGTTTCTCAGATAGTATCTTTCCAGATTTCATCTGAGGATATTTCCTTTTTCACCATAGCCCTCTATGGGCTTCCAAATATCACTTTTCCAATTCCACAAGAACTGTCTTAGCGAAAGGCTTCTTGAGGGGAAAGCTGTAACTCTGTGAGATGATTTCACAGAACACAAAGAAGTTCGTCAGAAAGCTTCTTTCTCTTTGTTATCGGAGGATATTTGCTTTGGCCCTATAGTCTTCAAAGGGATCCGAAATATCTGTTCTCAGATTCCACAGAAATAAGGCTAGCAAAGAGATCCACGAAATACAGATGTAACTCTGTGAGTGGAAGTCACACATCACAGAGCAGTTTCTCAGAAAGCTTCTTTCCAGATTTCATCTGAGGATATTTCCTTTTTCACCATTGCCCTCTATGGGCTTATAAATACCACTTTGCCAATTCAACAAGAACTTTCTTAGCGAAAGGCTTCTTGAGGGGAAAGCTGTAACTCTGTGAGATGATTTCACAGAAAACAAAGAAGTTTCTCAGAAAGCTTCTTTCTCTTTGTTATCGGAGGATATTTCCTTTGGCCCTATAGTCTTCAAAGGGATCCGAAATATCTGTTCTCATATTCCACAGAAACAAGGCTAGCAATGATATCCACGAAATATAGATGTAACTCTGTGAGATGAATTAACAGAACACTAAGCAGTTTCTCAGAAAGCTTCTATCCAGATTTCATCTGAGGATATTTCCTTTTTCACCATAGCCCTCTATGGGTTTCCAAACGTCACTTTGCCAATTGCACAAGAACTGTCTCAGCGAAAGGCTTCTTGAGGGGAAAGCTGTAACTCTGTGAGATGATTTCACAGAACACAAAGAAGTTTCTCCGAAAGCTTCTTTCTCTTTGTTATCAGAGGATATTTCCTTTGGCCCTATAGTCTTCAAAGGGATCCGAAATATCTGTTCTCAGATTCCACAGAAATAAGGCTAGCAAAGAGATCCACGAAATACAGATGTAACTCAGTGAGTGGAAGTCACACATCACAGAGCAGTTTCTCAGAAAGCTTCTTTCCAGATTTCATCTGAGGATATTTCCTTTTTCACCATAGCCCTCTATGGGCTTCCAAATATCACTTTGCCAATTCTACAAGAACTGTCTTAGCGAAAGGCTTCTTGTGGGGAAAGCTGTAACTCTGTGAGATGATTTCACAGAAAACAAAGAAGATTCTCAGAAAGCTTCTTTCTCTTTGTTATCGGAGGATATTTCCTTTGGCCCTATAGTCTTCAAAGGGATCCGAAATCTCTGTTCTCAGATTCCACAGAAATAATGCTAGCAAAGAGATCCACGAAATACAGATATAACTCTGTGAGGGGAAGTCACACATCACAGAGCAGTTTCTCAGAAAGCTTCTTTCCAGATTTCATCTGAGGATATTTCCTTTTTCACCATAGCCCTCTATGGGCTTCCAAATATCACTTTGCCTATTCCACAAGAACTGTCTTAGCGAAAGGCTTCTTGAGGGGAAAGCTGTAACTCTGTGAGATGATTTCACAGAACACAAAGAAGTTTCTCAGTAAGCTTTTTTCTCTTTGTTGTAGGAGGATATTTCCTTTGGCCCTTTATTCTTCAAAGGGATCCGAAATATCTGTTCTCAGATTCCACAGAAATAAGGCTAGCAAAGAGATCCACGAAATACAGATGTAACTCTGTGAGTGGAAGTCACACATCACAGAGCAGTTTCTCAGAAAGCTTCTTTCCAGATTTCATCTGAGGATATTTCCTTTTTCACCATAGCCCTCTATGGGCTTCCAAATATCACTTTGCCAATTCCACAAGAACTGTCTTAGCGAAAGGCTTCTTGAGGGGAAAGCTGTAACTCTGTGAAATGATTTCACAGAACACAAAGAAGTTTCTCAGAAAGCTTCTTTCTCTTTTTTATCGGAGGATATTTCCTTTGGCCCTATAGTCTTCAAAGGGATCCGAAATATCTGTTCTCAGATACCACAGAAATAAGGCTAGCAAAGAGATCCACGAAATACAGATGTAACCCTGTGAGTGGAAGTCACACATCACAGAGCAGTTTCTCAGAAAGCTTCTTTCCATATTTCATTTTAGGATATTTCCTTTTTCACCATAGTCCTCTATGGGATTCCAAATATCACTTTGCCAATTCCACAAGAACTGTCTTAGCGAACGGCTTCTGGAGGGGAAACCTGAAACTCTGTGAGATGATTTCACAGAACATAAAGAAGTTTCTCAGAAAGCTTCTTTCTCTTTGTTATCGGAGGATATTTCCTTTGGCCCTATAGTCTTCAAAGGGATCCGAAATATCTGTTCTCAGATTCCACAGAAATAAGGCTAGCAAAGAGATCCACGAAATACAGATGTAACTCTGTGAGGTGAATTAACAGAACACTAAGCAGTTTCTCAGAAAGCTTCTATCCAGATTTCATCTGAGGATATTTCCTTTTTCACCGTAGCCCTCTATGGGCTTCCAAACGTCACTTTGCCAATTGCACAGGAACTGTCTTAGCGAAAGGCTTCTTGAGTGGAAAGCTGTAACTCTGTGAGATGATTTCACAGAACACAAAGAAGTTTCTCAGAAAGCTTCTTTCTCTTTGTTATCGGAGGATATTTCCTTTGGCCCTGTAGTCTTCAAAGGGATCCGAAATATCTGTTCTCAGACTCCACAGAAATAAGGCTAGCAAAGAGATCCACGAAATACAGATGTAACCCTGTGAGTGGAAGTCTCACATCACAGAGCAGTTTCTCAGAAAGCTTCTTTCCAAATTTCATTTTAGGATATTTCCTTTTTCACCGTAGCCCTCCATGGGCTTCCAAATATCACTTTGCCAACTCCACAAGAACTGTCTTAGCGAAAGGCTTCTGGAGGGGAAAGCCTTAACTCTGTGAGATGATTTCACAGAACACAAAGAAGTTTCTCAGAAAGCTTCTTTCTCTTTGTTATCGGAGGATATTTCCTTTGGCCCTATAGTCTTCAAAGGGATCCGAAATATCTGTTCTCATATTCCACAGAAACAAGGCTAGCAATGATATCCACCAAATACAGACGTAACTCTGTGAGATGAATTAACAGAACACTAAGCAGTTTCTCAGAAAGCTTCTATCCAGATTTCATCTGAGGATATTTCTTTTTTCACCATTGCCCTCTATGGGCTTCCAAACGTCACTTTGCCAATTGCACAAGAACTGTCTCAGCGAAAGGCTTCTTGAGGGGAAAGCTGTAACTCTGTGAGATGATTTCACAGAACACAAAGAAGTTTCTCAGAAAGCTTCTTTCTCTTTGTTATCAGAGGATATTTCCTTTGGCCCTATAGTCTTCAAAGGGATCCGAAATATCCGTTCTCAGATTCCACAGAAATAAGGCTAGCAAAGAGATCCACGAAATACAGATGTAACTCAGTGAGTGGAAGTCACACATCACAGAGCAGTTTCTCAGAAAGCTTCTTTCCAGATTTCATCTGAGGATATTTCCTTTTTCACCATAGCCCTCTATGGGCTTCCAAATATCACTTTGCCAATTCTACAAGAACTGTCTTAGCGAAAGGCTTCTTGTGGGGAAAGATGTAACTCTGTGAGATGATTTCACAGAAAACAAAGAAGATTCTCAGAAAGCTTCTTTCTCTTTGTTATCGGAGGATATTTCCTTTGGCCCTATAGTCTTCAAAGGGATCCGAAATCTCTGTTCTCAGATTCCACAGAAATAAGGCTAGCAAAGAGATCCACGAAATACAGATATAACTCTGTGAGGGGAAGTCACACACCACAGAGCAGTTTCTAAGAAAGCTTCTTTCCAGATTTCATCTGAGGATATTTCCTTTTTCACCATAGCCCTCTATGGGCTTCCAAATATCACTTTGCCAATTCCACAAGAACTGTCTTAGCGAAAGGCTTCTTGAGGGGAAAGCTGTAACTCTGTGAGATGATTTCACAGAACACAAAGAAGTTTCTCAGTAAGCTTCTTTCTCTTTGTTATAGGAGGATATTTCCTTTGGCCCTTTATTCTTCAAAGGGATCCGAAATATCTGTTCTCAGATTCCACAGAAAGAAGGCTAGCAAAGAGATCCACGAAATACAGATGTAACTCTGTGAGTGGAAGTCACACATCACAGAGCAGTTTCTCAGAAAGCTTCTTTCCAGATTTCATCTGAGGATATTTCCTTTTTCACCATAGCCCTCTATGGGCTTCCAAATATCACTTTGCCAATTCCACAAGAACTGTCTTAGCGAAAGGCTTCTTGAGGGGAAAGCTGTAACTCTGTGAAATGATTTCACAGAACACAAAGAAGTTTCTAAGAAAGCTTATTTCTCTTTTTTATCGGAGTATATTTCCTTTGGCCCTATAGTCTTCAAAGGGATCCGAAATATCTGTTCTCAGATTCCACAGAAATAAGGCTAGCAAAGAGATCCACGAAATACAGATGTAACCCTGTGAGTGGAAGTCACACATCACAGAGCAGTTTCTCAGAAAGTTTCTTTCCATAATTCATTTTAGGATATTTCCTTTTTCACCATAGCCCTCTATGGGATTCCAAATATCACTTTGCCAATTCCACAAGAACTGTCTTAGCGAAAGGCTTCTGGAGGGGAAAGCTGAAACTCTGTGAGATGATTTCACAGAACATAAAGAAGTTTCTCAGAAAGCTTCTTTCTCTTTGTTATCGGAGGATATTTCCTTTGGCCCTATAGTCTTCAAAGGGATCCGAAATATCTGTTCTCAGATTCCACAGAAACAAGGCTAGCAAAGAGATCCACGAAATACAGATGTAACTCTGTGAGGTTAATTAACAGAACACTAAGCAGTTTCTCAGAAAGCTTCTATCCAGATTTCATCTGAGGATATTTCCTTTTTCACCGTAGCCCTCTATGGGCTTCCAAACGTCACTTTGCCAATTGCACAGGAACTGTCTTAGCGAAAGGCTTCTTGAGGGGAAAGCTGTAACTCTGTGAGATGATTTCACAGAACACAAAGAAGTTTCTCAGAAAGCTTCTTTCTCTTTGTTATCGGAGGATATTTCCTTTGGCCCTATAGTCTTCAAAGGGATCCGAAATATCTGTTCTCAGATTCCACAGAAATAAGGCTAGCAAAGAGATCCACGAAATACAGATGTAACTCTGTGAGTGGAAGTCACACATCACAGAGAAGTTTCTCAGAAAGCTTCTTTCCAAATTTCATTTTAGGATATTTCCTTTTTCACCGTAGCCCTCCATAGGCTTCCAAATATCACTTTACCAATTCCACAAGAACTGTCTTAGCGAAAGACTTCTGGAGGGGAAAGCTTTAACTCTGTGAGATGATTACACAGAACACAAAGAAGTTTTTCAGAAAGCTTCTTTCTCTTTGTTATCGGAAGATTTTTCCTTTGGCCCTATAGTCTTCAAAGGGATCCGAAATATCTGTTCTCGGATTCTACAGAAACAAGGCTAGCAAAGAGATCCACGAAATACAGATGTAGCTCTGTGAGTGGAAGTCACACATCACAGACCAGTTTCTCAGAAAGCTTCTTTCCAGATTTCATCTGAGGATATTTCCTTTTGCACCATAGTCCTCTATGGGCTTCCAAATATCACTTTTCCAATTCCACAAGAACTGTCTTAGCGAAAGGCTTCTTGAGGGGAAAGCTGTAACTCTGTGAGATGATTTCACAGAACACAAAGAAGTTCCTCAGAAAGCTTCTTTCTCTTTGTTATCGGAGGATATTTGCTTTGGCCCTATAGTCTTCAAAGGGATCCGAAATATCTGTTCTCAGATTCCACAGAAATAAGGCTAGCAAAGATCCACGAAATACAGATGTAACTCTGTGAGATGAATTAACAGAACACTAAGCAGTTTCTCAGAAAGCTTCTTTCCAGATTTCATCTGAGGTTATTTCCTTTTTCACCATAGCCCTCTATGGGCTTCCAAAAATCACGTTGCCTATTCCACAAGAACTGTCTTAGTGAAAGGCTTCTTGAGGGGAAAGCTGTAACTCTGTGAGATGATTTCACCGAACACAAAGAAGTTTCTCAGAAAGCTTCTTTCTCTTTGTTATCGGAGGATATTTGCTTTTGCCCTATAGTCTTCAAAGGGATCCGAAATATCTGTTCTCAGATTCCACAGAAATAAGGCTAGCAAAGAGATCCACGAAATACAGATGTAACTCTGTGAGTGGAAGTCACACATCACAGAGGAGTTTCTCAGAAAGCTTCTTTCCAAATTTCATTTCAGGATATTTCCTTTTTCACCATAGCCCTCTATGGGCTTCCAAATATCACTTTGCCTTTTCCACAAGAACTGTCTTAGCGAAAGGCTTCTTGAGGGGAAAGCTGTATCTCTGTGAGAAGATTTTACCGAACACAAAGAAGTTTCTCAGAAAGCTTCTTTCTCTTTCTTATCGGAGGATATTTCCTTTGGCCCTATAGTCTTCAAAGGGATCCGAAATATCTGTTCTCAGATTCCACAGAAATAAGGCTAGCAAATAGATCCACGAAATACAGATGTAACTCTGTGAGATGAATTAACAGAACACTAAGCAGTTTCTCAGAAAGCTTCTATCCAGATTTCATCTGAGGATATTTCCTTTTTCACCATAGCCCTCTATGGGCTTCCAAATATCACTTTGCCAATTGCACAAAAACTGTCTTAGCGAAAGGTTTCTTGAGGGGAAAGCTGTAACTCTGTGAGATGATTTCACATAACACAAAGAAGTTTCTCAGAAAGCTTCTTTCTCTTTGTTATCGGAGGATATTTCCTTTGGCCCTATCGTCTTCAAAGGGATCCGAAATATCTGTTCTCAGATTCCACAGAAATAAGGCTACCAAAGAGATCCACGAAATACAGTTGTAACTCTGTGAGATGAATTAACAGAACACTAAGCAGTTTCTCAGAAAGCTTCTTTCCAGATTTCATCTGCGTATATTTAATTTTTCACCATAGCCCTCTATGTGCTTCCAATATCACTTTGCCTATTCCACAAAAACTGTCTTAGCGAAAGGCTTCTTGAGGGGAAAGCTGTAACTCTGTGAGATGATTTCACCGAAAACAAAGAAGTTTCTCAGTAAGCTTCTTTCTCTTTGTTATCGGAGGATATTTCCTTTGGCCCTATAGTCTTCAAAGGGATCCGAAATATCTGTTCTCAGATTCCACAGAAATAAGGCTAGCAAAGAGATCCACGAAATACAGATGTAGCTCTGTGAGTGGAAGTCACACATCACAGACCAGTTTCTCAGAAAGCTTCTTTCCAGATTTCATCTGAGGATATTTCCTTTTGCACCATAGTCCTCTATGGGCTTCCAAATATCACTTTGCCAATTCCACAAGAACTGTCTTAGCGAAAGGCTTCTTGAGGGGAAAGCTGTAACTCTGTGAGATGATTTCACAGAACACAAAGAAGTTCCTCAGAAAGCTTCTTTCTCTTTGTTATCGGAGGATATTTGCTTTGGCCCTATAGTCTTCAAAGGGATCCGAAATATCTGTTCTCAGATTCCACAGTAATAAGGCTAGCAAAGAGATGCACGAAATACAGATGTAACTCTGTGAGTGGAAGTCACACATCACAGAGCAGTTTCTCAGAAAGCTTCTTTCCAGATTTCATCTGAGGATATTTCCTTTTTCACCATTGCCCTCTATGGGCTTATAAATATCACTTTGCCAATTCCACAAGAACTGTCTTAGCGAAAGGCTTCTTGAGGGGAAAGCTGTAACTCTGTGAGATGATTTCACAGAAAACAAAGAAGTTTCTCAGAAAGCTTCTTTCTCTTTGTTATCGGAGGATATTTCCTTTGGCCCTATTGTCTTCAAAGGGATCCGAAATCTCTGTTCTCAGATTCCACAGAAATAAGGCTAGCAAAGGGATCCACGAAATACAGATGTAACTCTGTGAGATGAATTAACAGAACACTAAGCAGTTTCTCAGAAAGCTTCTTTCCAGATTTCATCTGAGGATATTTCCTTTTTCACCATAGCCCTCTATGGGCTTCCAAATATCACTTTGCCTATTCCACAAGAACTGTCTTAGCGAAAGGCTTCTTGAGGGGAAAGCTGTAACTCTGTTAGATGATTTCACCGAACACAAAGAAGTTTCTCAGAAAGCTTCTTTCTCTTTGTTATCGGAGGATATTTCCTTTGGCCCTATAGTCTTCAAAGGGATCCGAAATATCTGTTCTCAGATTCCACAGAAATAAGGCTAGCAAAGAGATCCACGAAATACAGATGTAACTCTGTGAGGGGAAGTCACACATCACAGAGCAGTTTCTCAGAAAGCTTCTTTCCAGATTTCATCTGAGGATATTTCCTTTTTCACCATAGCCCTCTATGGGCTTCCAAATATCACTTTGCCAATTCCACAAGAACTGTCTTAGCGAAAGGCTTCTTGAGGGGAAAGCTGTAACTCTGTGAGATGATTTCACAGAACACAAAGAAGTTTCTCAGAAAGCTTCTTTCTCTTTTTTATCGGAGGATATTTCCTTTGGCCCTGTAGTCTTCAAAGGGATCCGAAATATCTGTTCTCAGATTCCACAGAAATAAGGCTAGCAAAGAGATCCACGAAATACAGATGTAACCCTGTGAGTGGAAGTCACACATCACAGAGCAGTTTCTCAGAAAGCTTCTTTCCAGATTTCATCTGAGGATATTTCCTTTTTCACCATAGCCCTCTATGGGCTTATAAATATCACTTTGCCAATTCCACAAGAACTGTCTTAGCGAAAGGCTTCTTGAGGGGAAAGCTGTAACTCTGTGAGATGATTTCACAGAACACAAAGAGGTTTCTCAGAAAGCTTCTTTCTCTTTGTTATCGGAGGATATTTCCTTTGGCCCTATAGTCTTCAAAGGGATCCGAAATCTCTGTTCTCAGATTCCACAGAAATAAGGCTAGCAAAGAGATTCACGAAATACAGATGTAACTCTGTGAGATGAATTAACAGAACACTAAGCAGTTTCTCAGAAAGCTTCTTTCCAGATTTCATCTGAGGATATTTCCTTTTTCACCATAGCCCTCTATGGGCTTCCAAATATCACGTTGCCTATTCCACAAGAACTGTCTTAGTGAAAGGCTTCTTGAGGGGAAAGCTGTAACTCTGTGAGATGATTTCACCGAACGCAAAGAAGTTTCTCAGAAAGCTTCTTTCTCTTTGTTATCGGAGGATATTTGCTTTTGCCCTATAGTCTTCAAAGGGATCCGAAATATCTGTTCTCAGATTCCACAGAAATAAGGCTAGCAAAGAGATCCACGAAATACAGATGTAACTCTGTGAGTGGAAGTCACACATCACAGAGGAGTTTCTCAGAAAGCTTCTTTCCAAATTTCATTTCAGGATATTTCCTTTTTCACCATAGCCCTCTATGGGCTTCCAAATATCACTTTGCCTTTTCCACAAGAACTGTCTTAGCGAAAGGCTTCTTGAGGGGAAAGCTGTATCTCTGTGAGAAGATTTTACCGAACACAAAGAAGTTTCTCAGAAAGCTTCTTTCTCTTTCTTATCGGAGGATATTTCCTTTGGCCCTATAGTCTTCAAAGGGATCCGAAATATCTGTTCTCAGATTCCACAGAAATAAGGCTAGCAAATAGATACACGAAATACAGATGTAACTCTGTGAGTGGAAGTCACACATCACAGAGCAGTTTCTCAGAATGCTTCTTTCCAGATTTCATCTGAGGATATTTCCTTTTTCACCATAGCCCTCTATGGGCTTCCAAATATCACTTTGCCAATTCCACAAGAGCTGTCTTAGCGAAAGGCTTCTTGAGGGGAAAGCTGTAACTCTGTGAGATGATTTCACAGACACAAAGAAGTTTCTCAGAAAGCTTCTTTCTCTTTGTTATCGGAGGATACTTCCTTTGGCCCTATAGTCTTCAAAGGGATCCGAAATATCTGTTCTCAGATTCCACAGAAATAAGGATAGCAAAGATCCACGAAATACAGATGTAACTCTGTGAGATGAATTAACAGAACACTAAGCAGTTTCTCAGAAAGCTTCTATCCAGATTTCATCTGAGGATATTTCCTTTTTCACCATAGCCCTCTATGGGCTTCCAAATATCACTTTGCCAATTGCACAAGAACTGTCTTAGCGAAAGGTTTCTTGAGGGGAAAGCTGTAACTCTGTGAGATGATTTCACATAACACAAAGAAGTTTCTCAGAAAGCTTCTTTCTCTTTGTTATCGGAGGATATTTCCTTTGGCCCTATAGTCTTCAAAGGGATCCGAAATATCTGTTCTCAGATTCCACAGAAATAAGGCTAGCAAAGAGATCCACGAAATACAGATGTAACTCTGTGAGATGAATTAACAGAACACTAAGCAGTTTCTCAGAAAGCTTCTTTCCAGATTTCATCTGAGGATATTTCCTTTTTCACCATAGCCCTCTATGTGCTTCCAATATCACTTTGCCTATTCCACAAAAACTGTCTTAGCGAAAGGCTTCTTCAGGGGAAAGCTGTAACTCTGTGAGATGATTTCACCGAACACAAAGAAGTTTCTCAGAAAGCTTCTTTCTCTTTGTTATCGGAGGATATTTCCTTTGGCCCTATAGTCTTCAAAGGGATCCGAAATATCTGTTCTCAGATTCCACAGAAATAAGGCTAGCAAAGAGATCCACGAAATACAGATGTAGCTCTGTGAGTGGAAGTCACACATCACAGACCAGTTTCTCAGAAAGCTTCTTTCCAGATTTCATCTGAGGATATTTCCTTTTGCACCATAGTCCTCTATGGGCTTCCAAATATCACTTTTCCAATTCCACAAGAACTGTCTTAGCGAAAGGCTTCTTGAGGGGAAAGCTGTAACTCTGTGAGATGATTTCACAGAACACAAAGAAGTTCCTCAGAAAGCTTCTTTCTCTTTGTTATCGGAGGATATTTGCTTTGGCCCTATAGTCTTCAAAGGGATCCGAAATATCTGTTCTCAGATTCCACAGAAATAAGGCTAGCAAAGATCCACGAAATACAGATGTAACTCTGTGAGATGAATTAACAGAACACTAAGCAGTTTCTCAGAAAGCTTCTTTCCAGATTTCATCTGAGGTTATTTCCTTTTTCACCATAGCCCTCTATGGGCTTCCAAATATCACGTTGCCTATTCCACAAGAACTGTCTTAGTGAAAGGCTTCTTGAGGGGAAAGCTGTAACTCTGTGAGATGATTTCACCGAACACAAAGAAGTTTCTCAGAAAGCTTCTTTCTCTTTGTTATCGGAGGATATTTGCTTTTGCCCTATAGTCTTCAAAGGGATCCGAAATATCTGTTCTCAGATTCCACAGAAATAAGGCTAGCAAAGAGATCCACGAAATACAGATGTAACTCTGTGAGTGGAAGTCACACATCACAGAGGAGTTTCTCAGAAAGCTTCTTTCCAAATTTCATTTCAGGATATTTCCTTTTTCACCATAGCCCTCTATGGGCTTCCAAATATCACTTTGCCTTTTCCACAAGAACTGTCTTAGCGAAAGGCTTCTTGAGGGGAAAGCTGTATCTCTGTGAGAAGATTTTACCGAACACAAAGAAGTTTCTCAGAAAGCTTCTTTCTCTTTCTTATCGGAGGATATTTCCTTTGGCCCTATAGTCTTCAAAGGGATCCGAAATATCTGTTCTCAGATTCCACAGAAATAAGGCTAGCAAATAGATCCACGAAATACAGATGTAACTCTGTGAGATGAATTAACAGAACACTAAGCAGTTTCTCAGAAAGCTTCTATCCAGATTTCATCTGAGGATATTTCCTTTTTCACCATAGCCCTCTATGGGCTTCCAAATATCACTTTGCCAATTGCACAAAAACTGTCTTAGCGAAAGGTTTCTTGAGGGGAAAGCTGTAACTCTGTGAGATGATTTCACATAACACAAAGAAGTTTCTCAGAAAGCTTCTTTCTCTTTGTTATCGGAGGATATTTCCTTTGGCCCTATCGTCTTCAAAGGGATCCGAAATATCTGTTCTCAGATTCCACAGAAATAAGGCTAGCAAAGAGATCCACGAAATACAGTTGTAACTCTGTGAGATGAATTAACAGAACACTAAGCAGTTTCTCAGAAAGCTTCTTTCCAGATTTCATCTGCGTATATTTAATTTTTCACCATAGCCCTCTATGTGCTTCCAATATCACTTTGCCTATTCCACAAAAACTGTCTTAGCGAAAGGCTTCTTGAGGGGAAAGCTGTAACTCTGTGAGATGATTTCACCGAAAACAAAGAAGTTTCTCAGTAAGCTTCTTTCTCTTTGTTATCGGAGGATATTTCCTTTGGCCCTATAGTCTTCAAAGGGATCCGAAATATCTGTTCTCAGATTCCACAGAAATAAGGCTAGCAAAGAGATCCACGAAATACAGATGTAGCTCTGTGAGTGGAAGTCACACATCACAGACCAGTTTCTCAGAAAGCTTCTTTCCAGATTTCATCTGAGGATATTTCCTTTTGCACCATAGTCCTCTATGGGCTTCCAAATATCACTTTTCCAATTCCACAAGAACTGTCTTAGCGAAAGGCTTCTTGAGGGGAAAGCTGTAACTCTGTGAGATGATTTCACAGAACACAAAGAAGTTCCTCAGAAAGCTTCTTTCTCTTTGTTATCGGAGGATATTTGCTTTGGCCCTATAGTCTTCAAAGGGATCCGAAATATCTGTTCTCAGATTCCACAGTAATAAGGCTAGCAAAGAGATGCACGAAATACAGATGTAACTCTGTGAGTGGAAGTCACACATCACAGAGCAGTTTCTCAGAAAGCTTCTTTCCAGATTTCATCTGAGGATATTTCCTTTTTCACCATTGCCCTCTATGGGCTTATAAATATCACTTTGCCAATTCCACAAGAACTGTCTTAGCGAAAGGCTTCTTGAGGGGAAAGCTGTAACTCTGTGAGATGATTTCACAGAAAACAAAGAAGTTTCTCAGAAAGCTTCTTTCTCTTTGTTATCGGAGGATATTTCCTTTGGCCCTATTGTCTTCAAAGGGATCCGAAATCTCTGTTCTCAGATTCCACAGAAATAAGGCTAGCAAAGGGATCCACGAAATACAGATGTAACTCTGTGAGATGAATTAACAGAACACTAAGCAGTTTCTCAGAAAGCTTCTTTCCAGATTTCATCTGAGGATATTTCCTTTTTCACCATAGCCCTCTATGGGCTTCCAAATATCACTTTGCCTATTCCACAAGAACTGTCTTAGCGAAAGGCTTCTTGAGGGGAAAGCTGTAACTCTGTTAGATGATTTCACCGAACACAAAGAAGTTTCTCAGAAAGCTTCTTTCTCTTTGTTATCGGAGGATATTTCCTTTGGCCCTATAGTCTTCAAAGGGATCCGAAATATCTGTTCTCAGATTCCACAGAAATAAGGCTAGCAAAGAGATCCACGAAATACAGATGTAACTCTGTGAGTGGAAGTCACACATCACAGAGCAGTTTCTCCGAAAGCTTCTTTCCAAATTTCATTTCAGGATATTTCCTTTTTCACCATAGTCCTCTATGGGCTTCCAAATATCACTTTGCCTATTCCACAAGAACTCTCTTAGCGAAAGGCTTCTTGAGGGGAAAGCTGTAACTCTGTGAGATGATTTCACAGACACAAAGAAGTTTCTCAGAAAGCTTCTTTCTCTTTGTTATCGGAGGATATTTCCTTTGGCCCTATAGTCTTCAAAGGGATCCGAAATATCTGTTCTCAGATTCCACAGAAATAAGGCTAGCAAAGAGATCCACGAAATACAGATGTAACTCTGTGAGATGAATTAACAGAACACTAAGCAGTTTCTCAGAAAGCTTCTATCCATATTTCATCTGAGGATATTTCCTTTTTCACCATAGCCCTCTATGGGCTTCCAAATATCACTTTTCCAATTCCACAAGAACTGTCTTAGCGAAAGGCTTCTTGAGGGGAAAGCTGTAACTCTGTGAGATGATTTCACAGAACACAAAGAAGTTCCTCAGAAAGCTTCTTTCTCTTTGTTATCGGAGGATATTTGCTTTGGCCCTATAGTCTTCAAAGGGATCCGAAATATCTGTTCTCAGATTCCACAGAAATAAGGCTAGCAAAGATCCACGAAATACAGATGTAACTCTGTGAGATGAATTAACAGAACACTAAGCAGTTTCTCAGAAAGCTTCTTTCCAGATTTCATCTGAGGTTATTTCCTTTTTCACCATAGCCCTCTATGGGCTTCCAAATATCACGTTGCCTATTCCACAAGAACTGTCTTAGTGAAAGGCTTCTTGAGGGGAAAGCTGTAACTCTGTGAGATGATTTCACCGAACACAAAGAAGTTTCTCAGAAAGCTTCTTTCTCTTTGTTATCGGAGGATATTTGCTTTTGCCCTATAGTCTTCAAAGGGATCCGAAATATCTGTTCTCAGATTCCACAGAAATAAGGCTAGCAAAGAGATCCACGAAATACAGATGTAACTCTGTGAGTGGAAGTCACACATCACAGAGGAGTTTCTCAGAAAGCTTCTTTCCAAATTTCATTTCAGGATATTTCCTTTTTCACCATAGCCCTCTATGGGCTTCCAAATATCACTTTGCCTTTTCCACAAGAACTGTCTTAGCGAAAGGCTTCTTGAGGGGAAAGCTGTATCTCTGTGAGAAGATTTTACCGAACACAAAGAAGTTTCTCAGAAAGCTTCTTTCTCTTTCTTATCGGAGGATATTTCCTTTGGCCCTATAGTCTTCAAAGGGATCCGAAATATCTGTTCTCAGATTCCACAGAAATAAGGCTAGCAAATAGATCCACGAAATACAGATGTAACTCTGTGAGATGAATTAACAGAACACTAAGCAGTTTCTCAGAAAGCTTCTATCCAGATTTCATCTGAGGATATTTCCTTTTTCACCATAGCCCTCTATGGGCTTCCAAATATCACTTTGCCAATTGCACAAAAACTGTCTTAGCGAAAGGTTTCTTGAGGGGAAAGCTGTAACTCTGTGAGATGATTTCACATAACACAAAGAAGTTTCTCAGAAAGCTTCTTTCTCTTTGTTATCGGAGGATATTTCCTTTGGCCGTATCGTCTTCAAAGGGATCCGAAATATCTGTTCTCAGATTCCACAGAAATAAGGCTAGCAAAGAGATCCACGAAATACAGTTGTAACTCTGTGAGATGAATTAACAGAACACTAACCAGTTTCTCAGAAAGCTTCTTTCCAGATTTCATCTGCGTATATTTAATTTTTCACCATAGCCCTCTATGTGCTTCCAATATCACTTTGCCTATTCCACAAAAACTGTCTTAGCGAAAGGCTTCTTGAGGGGAAAGCTGTAACTCTGTGAGATGATTTCACCGAAAACAAAGAAGTTTCTCAGTAAGCTTCTTTCTCTTTGTTATCGGAGGATATTTCCTTTGGCCCTATAGTCTTCAAAGGGATCCGAAATATCTGTTCTCAGATTCCACAGAAATAAGGCTAGCAAAGAGATCCACGAAATACAGATGTAGCTCTGTGAGTGGAAGTCACACATCACAGACCAGTTTCTCAGAAAGCTTCTTTCCAGATTTCATCTGAGGATATTTCCTTTTGCACCATAGTCCTCTATGGGCTTCCAAATATCACTTTTCCAATTCCACAAGAACTGTCTTAGCGAAAGGCTTCTTGAGGGGAAAGCTGTAACTCTGTGAGATGATTTCACAGAACACAAAGAAGTTCCTCAGAAAGCTTCTTTCTCTTTGTTATCGGAGGATATTTGCTTTGGCCCTATAGTCTTCAAAGGGATCCGAAATATCTGTTCTCAGATTCCACAGTAATAAGGCTAGCAAAGAGATGCACGAAATACAGATGTAACTCTGTGAGTGGAAGTCACACATCACAGAGCAGTTTCTCAGAAAGCTTCTTTCCAGATTTCATCTGAGGATATTTCCTTTTTCACCATTGCCCTCTATGGGCTTATAAATATC